>NC_040901.2:6523912-6855579 GCF_900634795.4 Betta splendens | reverse complement strand
TGTACTTTAGTAAATGAAGCCGGTGGTTAGAAAAAGGAAATTCATCTGCGTTGTTAACTTGAGCTGGTTTATCTACTTTATCTACAGTACGTGCTGGATGCAGCTCCGTCTCCAGTGCATCAGATGGTGAAGGTCAGCCTTGAGTATTTCATAATTAAGGGCTGTTTAGCTTGTTGGGTTGTTTCTCATTTAACAGAACTTTCTGATTCTGCCGGATCCCACTCAGGACGAATGATCCTAAGTGGAACGTACGAGAACAAAGCCCGTTACATGTTCCTGGCTGTTCACCTGCCTAACGAGGTTTAGTCTATGACAAACCTCAAAGGCCAGGTGGGCCGTGAACCTGGCCGGCGGAAGGCTGCAGGAAAGAAGCTAGACGGAGGTTTATGTATTTTTATCTCCGAATGGGAGATCACACATCAAGCCAGACGCTTATGAAAGGCGGCCCCGCTCCTTCTCCAGCCAGCGAATCGGAAATGAAAAACTCCCAGAGAAACCTAGAGGTGAAGGAATGTGAGAAAGCGGCCAGCGAACTGGGCTTCTACTACAGAGGAAGCTCGCCCAAATAAGGACGGCTAAGCTTTTCCTAATATGGATATGTTCTTTCGCCGCGACGGCTCAGTACAGTAGGAACTCGTATAAAACCATCTGACCGAAGGGAAAAACACGGTCAGGAGTGAAAGTGGTGTGTGTGTGTGTGTGTGTGTGTGTGTGTGTGTGTGTGTGTGTGTGTGTGTGTGTGTGTGTGTGTGTGTGTGTGTGTGTGTGTGTGTGTGTGTGTGTCTGGAGTATTTTGTCCCTCAAAACAGACCCAGACGGGGAAAGTGCGTGTTGTCAGTCTGAACTTCAGCTCAGTGATATCTAGAGGAAACAGCTTGACTGGACATCGTCCCTCCAGCCGCGCTGCCAGATAAGACGCTGCAAAACAACATTGAACTCAGATCACGTTATTGTGACGAGAGGTTTATCCTTTGTCTCAGTTAACACATTGTGACAATCAATGTTAATAGAGAGAATCTGACGTGAAGATGCATCTGTGTCAAGGAGCGTCTGTAATTACCAGCAAACAAAGGGCAAAAGTGAGATTTAGGACTGTTGCTATGGCAACGGTGGGTTTGTTGTGCGTGGACGCTGTTTTATCGCTCTCCGGGCTTCCTGTGCAGACTACAGACCCGTGTTCTGCAGATCAGAGCGTGTGGACGGGCTCAGTGCGGCCGCCAAAGGCAACACGCGCCTCCGTGTGTGGTGGAGCCACTGGGAGGAATCAGCCACGTGACTGCGTGACGATGGCGACGGGCGAAAAGTGAGATAATGCGACAAAAAACAACAATAAACAGCGTGTGGCATAAAAGGCTGCTGCTTCAGCTGCTCCTGAACCAGCTCTGAAGTCATCCCGATGGAAGGTCATGTGACCTGCGTAGTAATCCCAGGTCAAGGCCTGGCTTCTATCCTCGGTTCATAGCTACTGTGTGACATCATGACAGCCACCGAACAACTGGGACTCCTCCAGAGTTCAGGGCCTGTGGAGACGAGACGCTCCGTCTGCTGCATTTCCATCGCGTGATGAAACGAGGAAACAAAGACCCGCCCCCGCGCGCGCTCCTCCATCGCGCCACCCACTGTACGATGATGTCACCCCGCGATTCTGATGTCACGCCGAGCTCATCTGTGTCGTCTGGATGTTCCCGCGCTTCTTACACACAGCTCGCGTTCAGCTACGGTTGCTGTCGAAACCTCCCCGGCGCCTTCAAAGCTAAGGGACAAACACCACGGAGGCTGCGTTTTCCCACACCAGGCCAAACACACTTTCATTTCCCACTGAGGATTTTTCTTAGATAGACGTTCTAAAATAAAATCCCACGAAGACGTGTTTACCCAAAGTACAGCTGAAGGTTTGATTGTGTTATCTGGCCTGTGCTGTCCTTTAAAGTCAATTCCATTAGCGGTGGCTGGCACGCCATGTGAGGAATGTTCCATGGCTCGAACCTTCAAACCGGCCGTCCAAATACCACGGTGTAAACCCAACATGAGACCAAAATCTCAAACGATTTTCCTGCCTGAATATTTCCTCCTCTTTGAACTCTCGGCCAGCGCGCGATCGGCGGCGGCGCGATCAGACAACAACGCGGCCCCCGAGAAGAGAAGGTCGGCGATCTGGTGACAGTGAACTAAGGAGAGGGCACAGAACCACGACTGGGAGGTGAAAGGTATGAAGCTAGCCAAGCTACGAAGAGCTCAGCACTGGAAACTAATAACGGATCTGGAGCCTGGGATGATTTGTTGAGATTTAACAATGGGGTTGTTGGGCAGATGAACTGTCAAGATGGAAACGAGGCCTATTTAAAGCCCAGAGTGGTGGAAAATGTTCAGACTGGGAACGCGCGTACGACTCGGGCTTTTTTAAGCGCGGCCAGCAGAAAATAGCTGGGTTTAGGATTACCGGAGCTAATAGGCTGAGCGGTAATATATTGACCGTTTAATGCCAGAGGCGCATAGCTGGAAAACAGACGGCATTTTATTGGTCGAGCCCTCGTAAATGACTTAGCGAGGGACGAGCGGGGGAATGCGTTCACCAGTCGGGGTTGAAGGTGGAAGATAGCGGGCATCAGGAGACTGTGCGTGGGAAGTCCGGCAGACGACAGCTGACGGGTGGAGAAACCCCATATTTAAAATCAGCATCCCTTCGAGATGTTTAGACTGCGCTGACAAGGATTCTGGGCAGCAGAGTCTTTCAACAAACAGCGGCGACTCATCCCAGCTGTACTGTAGGTGTCCTGCCACACACATGGACCTGAACGCGCCTCCATGTGGAGCCCGGGCGGCCTCTGTTCTGTCTCAGTGACCTCTCAGCTGAGGGGGCTTCTAATCTTAGACTCGGAGCCCTCACACGCTGCTCGCTTCTGGGCACTTCCTCGTCTGGACCTCACATTGAACCGCGCTGGGGTCTTTCTGTCTTTCTGGATGCCTGCTGCTAAATAGACCCTGGATCGTTTCTAAATATAGCTGCATTCAGCAGCTGTTTTTTCCAGATGTGTTTCCTGTTGGACGTTTGTTTATAGCCTGTATTTGCCCCCAACATGTTTGTGTACAGCTTAAAATAACATTATTCAGGTTGAATCAATTAGTGCTTGAGCTGTTGTTGGATTTTTTTTTCTAAAACAGCAACTATGCTGAATGTGGCTGCATTTTCTTTACATTCCACATGTTCTTATCCTAAGTCACTATAGATGAAGTAGCCATTTGTTTTGCACATGCCATATTTTAATGTCTATAAAGATTCTTGGTTAATCTCAACACTGATAAACCACATTGAAAGTGAATGAGGAACCTGGGGTGTCCCTTGCTTTTGTACCTAGTGAGCTCCACCACAGCTTTATTTTCATCCATATAAATAAAAAAGAAACATTTTGAACGGTTTGAAAGTCTCACACGGACGAGGCCGCGAACGTAAACACGGGCCCTGCAGCCTTCCTGCAGGAATGTCAGCTTTCCTCCATTAGCTTGGCACACGACCGCATACCTCGGCTAATTAGCTTCCTGTAAAGGCCTCGAATAAAAACATCAGCTTTAATCACACGCTGCTGCTTTGTCTCATGCGGTGCCAAAGCAAATGTTACTCCAAGAAAAAAAATGGAGGATTTTTTTTTTTTTTTTGAGCTTCTCCTTCCAGACAGGTGTTTCATATCGTGATGTGCAGGGATCCAGGTCAAGACATCACTTTAACATCCGTCAACATCAAATAAACCCAGACTGTTTTTCTATCATTAGACTTTTTAAAGGCTCTCCTCTAAATTCAAGGCCTTTTTCTTCCCCTCACGCTGAGACGTCAAACGCGTGTTTACCGTCTGTTTTCCTGGATCCTTTGCTGCTCGCTGTCAACAGGGGAGCTGTGCTCTTACCCAACTTCATATACAGCAGAGTTGCCGCTTCGCTGTCAGGAACACGACGTACTGCACAACCTTCCGGCTGGGTTCCAATTAGTAACACAAATCCCCCTTTACTGTGACTCTGTTGCACATTAGCGCTGATTGTGATGGACTTTTATTCATAGTAACAGTATAAACCAGCTGGAGCTGATATTCAAACTAAACTGGAACCTACATTTCCCACGACACAAGCGAATATCGTATTTTTGTTTGACACTCCCTGCTCAATCAGCAGTAATATTTTCCTAACTTAACAGGCCCTCGCCTGCAACACAAGCCTCCACAGCTAATTTCACAGCTGAGAAAACCCCTCATTGTTATTTTCTAACATCAGACGAAAATCGGATAACTGCTTCGTAGTACTCGCCATAAGTTGACCTCCATGATGTGGAATTAAACAGCTGACGAGCAGCATAATGCTAATAATCAGTCGATCAATAGATATTTTGTTCGAATAAAATCAGAATATGCTTCGCAGTGGCTTGTCTGGTGTTCTTATGTAATCCAAACTGTCTGTACCAAACTATGGTTTGGACACAGACGCAGCCCCACGGTCCCAGACTGGCACCAACATCCACACAACGATCAAAAAGACCAGCGCTCAGGCCGCAAACGCCGCTATTAGCGAAGTGTGCCATGACTTTTGGCTTCGCCGGTGAAACCCGGTCGGACCCTGTGGCGTCTGCGCGGCGTCTAGGTCACCGGCGGACCCTCGCTCTGTCCGTTTACGGCGTCACAAATGTGCCTTTAACCAAAACAGAGGTGAAAAACAATATTGTTACCCCGCTGATTCCTGAACAAACACCCCCTTTTGGGGAGCAACGTGTTCTCAGGCAAATAGAAACGCACTGTGCCTGGCCAGGCTTCCCAGCGCCTCTAATTGTTTCCAGATCTGCTGTTTCTGACTCGACCCCTCCCTGTCTGGCTGGGCTTCCAGAACCAGAGGCCTTTCCCTCGTGTGTCTGAGCGGCAAGGTCGGACTGCAACCTACACCCTCGCCCTGTCTGTCTGTCTGTCTGTCTGTCTGTCTGTCTGTCTGTCTGTCTGTCTGTCTGTCTGTCTGTCTGGAGGTATGGCTGTCTGTCTGTCTTGAGGTTTGGAGGCCTGTCTGTCTGTCTGTCTGTCTTTCTGTCTGTCTGTCTGTCTGGAAGTCTGTCTGTCTGTCTGTCTGTCTGGAAGTCTGGAAGGCTGGAGGTATGTCTGTCTGTCTGTCTGTCTGTCTGTCTGTCTGTCTGTCTGTCTGTCTGTCTGTCTGTCTGTCTCTCTGCCTGCCTGAGGTCTGTCTGTCTGTCTGTCTGTCTGTCTGTCTGTCTGTCTGTCTGTCTGTCTGTCTGTCTGTCTGTCTGGAAGTCTTTCTGGAGGTCTGCCTGCCTGAGGTCTGTCTGTCTGTCTGTCTGTCTGTCTGTCTGTCTGTCTGTCTGTCTGTCTGTCTGTCTGTCTGTCTGTCTGTCTGTCTGGAGGCCTGTATACTGTGTGTGATATTTGGTTTAAGCCTGTTGATTTCTGTGGACTGCTACCGTCCCAACCAATGAATGATTTCACCTATTATCCCGACGAGCCGCCAGCTGCTGAGCCACCGTCCTCTTCGCAACAACGTGCTATATTCCCCCCCGGTCGGAGCGGCCAAAGGTGGATTCCTCGGCGAAGTGAAAAGGGAAGCGATGACGCGGGAAGGAGTCATCCCTCAGCTCGCTGTCAAGCCGCCTGTCAAAACACCACCGTCTGACACGTCGTCCTACTGTACGTGCACCTTGGCGAAAAATATGTCTCGGCGTCCGGCGGGAGTGACTCATGGAATCAGTGCCACAGGTTCAGAATAGCAGCGTGGTGATGGAGAGGCGCTGACGTCAATTTGGGGAAGAAGATCAGCAAGTTTCATTGCGTCCTTCAATTATCTTACTCGAAATGTGTATGAAGTATTTATTGCGTACACTTGCTTGGTTGTAACACGTCAAAGCATCATCAGCTACGTGTGTGCGTCATAAACTCTAAGCTCAGGTATTTTATTCATCTGAAGTGATTAGAATACAGTAAATCTCCTACAACTGATGTAATAAATCTTAATAAACCACATTTTACAGCATTTGAGTAAATCACAGTAATAAGCCGTTGTTTTCGCCCTCCGTTCCTGTTTCTGACGTCATTGTTATCTTCTCAGCCACGGTCCACTTGTTGCCGTAGTAACCCCAGTATTGCTCACCGTCAGCGTTTTTAGATCCAGGAAATAAAACGAAAAAAGGCTTTGAGTTACTCCAACATAAAAGGAGCCCCTTGTTCTACAAAGGAGCCCAACATGTCGGAGCGGGGGCCCCTTCAGAGGTCGGAGCCAGTGATTTAAAGGTGTGACGGTTACGTAAGCTGGAGGTGACATGCGACGCGGTGTGAATATGGAGCCTTGTCCCGGCGAGGGGTGTCTTTATGGGCGACGTCTGACGGGCGTCGCGTCAACACGGGGCCCCGTTCCTCGCGCTCCCTGCTTCCAACACGTTTCCCCTTTCACCCCTCAAACACTCGCTCTGTTTGATTTGTCTCGAGGTTTCAGAGTCGTATTTTCGGGTTCGACGCCGCGTCTCCGTCTCGTCCACCCATCTGGTTTCGATCTCCCCCTTCCCTCTTTTATTCCCCTCCGTCTTCACGTACTGTATTTCAAGCCCCACACGTGTGCTGTACTACACGATCCCAGCTCCTAGCTTACCCCGCCACCTTTTGCGGCGGCCTGCGTTCTCCTGACTCCACTTCTCACACTAACCGTTCCCAGGTATGTTATTCCGCTGCCTTTTGGACATGCGGTTTATCGTGGCTGGCAGAACAGCAGGCAGCTCTCTGGGCTCAGTGTTTATGCAGGTGCACGCCGCCCTGCAGAGACTTTGGAGGGGCTGTATAGGGCAGCCCAGCCTGCAGTATTAGACGGGGCCGCCTATACGTGGCATTTAATGGCACGGCCCAGAAAAGGCATTTCCTCAGGTTACTGGAAGTGGAACAGTGAAGGGTTTGAAGCAAAGTCGAGCAGAAGATAAATGCTCATGCATACATTGTGAGAACATATCCATCATCTGACAGAAAGAATATTGTTTTATACCATGATTCGTTTATGTTTGCTAAATTTGCTAAATTAGCAATCAGATATTTTTCAATTCATTTCTCTCAAAAAATGGAAACACTCCAGTGCATATATCCAAAAATGCAAGTTTAGCATTACATACAGGGAAAACAGGCCCATGACCAAACAGATGTTCAATCATAAATCGGTCCACCTTGCTTTATAGCCATACTCTGTCTCTAGACTAAACAACATTGGAACAGACATCGTGCAGGACAAGAGTTTCCACATGTGTCTGTTTTTCCCAACTCTGTTGAGTTTCCTCAGAGGTCACAGTGAGTGACCCTCGGTGTGTTGATAGCGGATGGGCCGTGCTGCTCACAGACAGAACTGCAACAAAAGAGCTAAAAACGCCCGGAGTGGACACAATGTTAGCTCAAGGTTTAGCTTTAGCATTTTGATGCAATGAACCACGTCAGACGCTGTTTTCTTTGGCCAGGTGAAAGTATGAAAGGCCAGGTTTAAAAGGTCAGGATTCAGGGGGTTCATTAATTCTTGGAGCAAAAAATACATCGCTTTAGTTGCAGCTCAGAAAGTGGAAGCAATTAGCTTCTTTAAGGCGTGAAGAGGGTTTTCCCTAACAAGCAGTGGCTGTTAGTCGCAGCAATAATGGGCCGATTGTATGCGTGGTTTTATTGTCAGGAGGGTACAGGAAAGAAGAATAGGGTTGCTGTGCTTGGCTTACTCTCTTTTCCGGGATAATGAATTCCTCTGGTTTGCTCAGCCAACAGTGGAAATGAGGAAAAAGGGGGAGAAGGAAGTACAGGAGGGGAAAGTTGAGTTGTTTGTCCGGCCGATGTGTTAACAAGCCGGTCGCATTCTGGATGATGGCGGATTACTGCTCTCGCTAAGTGGATTGACTAGAAGCGATCGTGTGCAAGTCCAAGGATTTGCCCCGACCCCAAGTATGAATGCACCGTGTACAAGTCTGCAGGAATCCTGTTATTTATGTGAAAAAAAAACGTATTAAAATACCAGAAGTAAAAAAAACAGGCGCGTTGGCTGCAGAGAGCGGAGCGTGCTCCAGCATCTATCTGTCACTGACTGGACTCTCACAGACTCCACCTTCACGATATTTCAAATCTCCACGACGTCCGCTTTGAAGCGAGCGGACTTTGGCGGCGAAGACGCGCTCAATGAGGCACAGTGTTGAGGTGCTGGGACAAACACACACACACACACACACACACGCACACACACACTGTACACTGCGCTTCCTCATCGGATTGAACTGGGTTGAGAAATGTGAACGAAAACAAACAGGATTCCAGAGCGGTGCGGTGTGGCGTGAGGCCGCCGGGCCGCAGCACAAAGGGAGGCCTGTTCGCTGCCGGCCGGAGCATTCCGCCCAACAGAACCGGCTCTGGGACAGTGTTGACCTAAGCTACTTTAAAATGTTTGCGCAATAGCTCCCGACCGCTTGATTAAAAATATCGTTTGATGCCTTTCCCCCGGCGTGAGGCAGTTCGGACCGGTCTGAGCAGAGCAACACGCCGCCGCATGAAGGGAGGACTCTGAGACGTTGGGCCGGAACAGTGGAACCACTGAGGATGACTGGACCTGACTGGACGCCCTAATTATATAATGTCAGAAGGTGACATTGCAAATGCAGCTGTTACATGGTTCATCCGCTTTTAGCCAGACTGCTAACACGGCTCTGCGGACGCCGCCGTCAATGTTTGTCGGCTGCTTTTACCGCTTGGTTTAAAATGTTCTACAGTGAGGCGGGAGGAAACGCGAGACCAGGACAGGACACGTCTTCGAACCGGCAACCCTCTCAAAGACGCTAAGCTAACTGCTCTCAAAGCGCCTTTCTCCTAACCACGCGCGTCCCTCACACTTTACATTTTATTATTAAAGGGTCCAATAGTTAGTATAGTAGACAATGGGGCCCAAGAAAACGCAGGGAAGGCACGTGGAGCGGCGCCCTTGAGCAACTTCACCTTGAAGCTGGCCACAGTGGGCGGCTGTGTGTAACGTTGTATATGTGAAGTGGGGTGTTGATGAAAGACGGCGTGTGTGCCCGGCAAATATTCCGAGGATAAACTGAGGCTACGAGCAGAAGTCTATACTGGGCCCGAAGCCCTTGCCTTTGAGGGCGGAAATGTGGGAATGGATTCAGCTGAAGGTTGTGTAGAAACAGCACAAAGACGAAGAGACTTCATGTCATGTAGTGTTTTTTTTTAATTCGCTGCTGAAGCTGATTCAGTTCAATCACATCTTGATGATGAGGATGAAAGATTTAATGTTGGTTTTAGAGTTTGCGTCTTCGTTCATCTTCTCTCATGGCTTGTTCTGATCTAGTTTCCCATTTTATCGTTGAGCCTCATTCTCATCTTTCATCATGGCATCTCCCGAAATCCCCCAGACACTGAGCTGGAACCGAGCTGGTGTCAAACCCTGACGAACATCTCACGAGGCTGTGAGGCTCTCCCTTCCTCCCCCCTCTCCCCCCTCTACCTTTCTGCCTCCCTCCGCCTCTCTCCCACGTTCGCCTCCCCCCTGTCCCTCTATGCGTAAATCTGCTTTGTTTGCGATAGCGAGCCGTGTTTGCGGAGCGGCCGCCTCCCCTGCTCCGCCCGTCCCGACCCTCTCGACCTTTGACCCCGGCGGCCCCACCTGCCCCCTTTCGCGCTCGCGCCTCCGCCTCTGTTTGGCTCCGTCCGCGTTTGACGTCAGGCGCTTTTGACCGCAGCTCATTAGCAGGTGTAATTCACTCGGGGGGCCGGGATTTGTAAATAATGAGCGGGCATTCCTGCGTTTGCTGGGGTCGCCCCGCGAGCTAGCCTCGCGGCTAGCGGCTAGCTGAATCTGCTAGCATCTTCCCAAGCTGAATTCCTCCAATCCCTGCACGACAAGCACCCACAATTTATTACCCACCATTATAGAAACCAGCAGTCAAATACCTACCGCAGCACTGACCCAGGCTCTGATTCCTATGATTCCACTACGGTTAAATCCCACCACTGCATAACAATAACAAGCGCTGCCGTCGGGCGAGGACCTGCCGCTCTACTACTGCATGTGCGTGTGGTCTGAGCCGCCGCCACATCCTTCCAGAGCCGCAGCACGGCCACCTAGGAGACGCACATCCACTCTGCAGTTACCTCCCGGCCTCCACGCATCGTTCCTCATCCCCACCGACAAGCAGACGGCTGAAGGTCATGACATCCGCTGCATCGCACAAGGCCACCGCTGTTTGTCCTCCTGCGAGCTTTCTCCTGGTTACGCTCCTTCATGTAAACCCTTCTCCTACATAAACAGGGGGGGTGACTTGAAGTGAGCAAACCTGGTTGGTATTTAACTTGTTCGGACACGATGAAATACGCGTTTATGGGGAGGGTGATGAAAGGCCCTCGGGCAAATCAATCAAACGCAGGCCTGTAAATGCAGCAGGTGAAGGTCACTGCACGAGCTCTGGGTGAGTGCAGCGGCTTCCTCCCCAGCCTGTCACATGGCTCAAAGCTACTTCCTCTGCAGGAAAACATCAATATTTACCAGAACACCCCAAACCGCTGAATGTGAAACCCTCCTCACCTGCTGGCTTGTCTTTCTATTCCGCTGCCAGTTGTCATCCCACCGGTACCGGCTGTACCTCATCTTTATTTAGGAGGGTTTTTTTCTCATAAATAATCCCTTTCAGAGAGAACACGCCACAAAAAGGACATTTCAGCAGCATTCCTGCTGCAGGTCTGTCGTTGGACTCCAAAATAAAGTTTACATTCCTGGGCCACTGCGAGGAATGCTGCCCTCTGGGGCTCTGGACCAGGCCTCAGGATTACAAACCAGGAATCCCAGATGCAGCCTGGGATGCTCGCTTACAGTTCTGAAGATGTCAACAACACCCAATGTATTTGTAAATGTTATTTTCATGTTTGTCCTACTTAAATATGCATCTGTGATTATATAACCATTATTATCGATGACTCAGACTACAATCAGCTCATTGTAATTGTACTTTCCCCTCACGGTGAGCTGATAGGAGGCCATCTGATGATAATCAGCAGCAGCTGATCTGCTCCCGGAGCCCACAGGAATTCAGCGTTTCTGAATAATGTGCTTTAAACTCGGAAGCCACTTTGAAGCAGTCGCACTTTGATCCGCAGTAATTAACATGCATCACGCTCGTCTGTGGTTAAGGTCTGAAGCAGTTCAGAAGCGGGTGTGTTTATGTTTATTTCCATGGTGCGAAAATAAGACTGTGGTTCCATTAGCCGTCTTTTTAACCTTGCTGGCTCCACGATATATGAACACCAAAATGCAATCAATAGTAGTTAAACTGTATGGACATCTTAGAATGTACTGTATAGCAGTGGCCAAAGATACTGGTATGTATGAATGTAGCCCAGTATCGCCACCTGCTGGCAGTTTGTTATGATTTAATAATTAATTAAGACATAATCCACCAACAAGTGGCACCTTTGAGAGCTCGCTGTGGCCTTTTCTAAGGCCTGAAGAAACCAGGAAAGGAGTTTCTGGCAACAACAGCTGGCTCTGACTCCAGCCCCTGTGAGCCTCACTAATTTAAATGATTTTAATTAGCATCACATGCTAGTTACCCAAACAGGCCGAGCAAACAGCTTCGCCCTCCTCGTCAGTCTTTCCTTGCGCTCTGACCTTTTTGTTTAGAAGGAAAATCCTGCTCAGCTCGTCGCAGCTACCTGCGACTTCCTAAGTGTGTGTGACCGGCCCAGAATATTCCCCGCGTGTCCCACTGACGTCCAGTTCAACCCTGTTGTGCCTGGGTGATGCATTTACACACTGTGTCCACATCCTTGACTGCCAAAGAAACATTTTCCTGCAGTCACTTCCAGTCTGAGGCCAACGCTGTGTCTGACGCACACAAGGCGACTCCTGTCTAGTTTAGAAGTGTTTTTGTTTGTTGCTGGATAAACAACATGCTCTGGACTGAGACTCAACACTCAAAAGGACCCAGCGGGCAGATGTGCATGCCCAGATGTGCTTAGACAGTCATTTGAGCTCCGTTTCTGTGAAAACAAAACAGATCAACTCTGACTCGTCAGCGTAGTCAGGTCATTTATTCACGTTAGGCAGCAGAATTTCAACATACAAATGTACACGGTCACGATTTCATAGCAACTGGGTTCTTGGCTGGAGTGGCATTAGTGTTTGCTTTAACTGTGTTGGATATGTGATGAACATGGTTGTTCGGAACAAATGTAGTTGATCACAGCTAGTTTTAATAAGATGATGTGAGTAGAGGGTTCCATGTGCTGTAAATAATCACTCCTCCAAGCAGCTAAAAACCAGACATGACCCTCCAACGCCACCACCTGGTGCCGTAGAATCCTTGTGTGTGAGATCAAACGGGGTGTGAGGCGATTTCATTTAACAAAAAATCATTATGCTTCTATATGCAATGGCTCTAGTTTCTGTTTAAATACAACATTTGGAATGTGCATGTACAGTACACCTTGATTTGTCAAGCAAACGCACAGAAGGAATGATCTGAATAGAAATCTACCATTTGGGCTCATCGATGACAACCAAAAAAAAAATACAAGAGCTAACATATTGTTTTAAAATACAGTTTCAACACACTGCATCAGAATAAGATGAGTGTACGTTGGGTGGTCCTGTATCTCTGCAGCATGTTTATATAAAGTACTTTATTCACAGGCCTGATTAGATTAAAGCATTTGCAACAATTCTATATTCTAAAGAACAATCTAACTTGATTCTAAATTTTCTGCTTCGCACTTTAAAGCATTGTCCGTACATTCATGTTCATCCACCGTTCAACATTCATCTTGTATCTACAGGCCTACAAATAAAGTAAATCATAAATGTCACACATCATCATTCACATAAAGCTGATTGTATCAATAAAGCTTCTGGCGCTAGTTTTCCGTTCGCAGCGAAGGAGCAGCCGTGTCCGTGAAGACTATAATATCCTGAATCAAACTGACGATAGTTAAACACACTGCACTGACGAGGACAGTGAGATGCAGATGAACGAGGGGCAGATGCTTCGTTCCTTGTGCAGACTGATGACTGAGGAGGAGACGCGGGAGGAAGACGCCTTCAATTTTTCACAGACCCCCAGATTATTAGTCCTACCACAACAGCAACGACAGCCAGCACTATCACAAGGATGCAGATCTTTTTCCGAGAACTTTGCTAGAAAGAGAAACAAATGCAGGCAGATGTTACTGCATCAATAAAGTATTGATGGGAGCATTGCATGAGTCAAAAATGAGCTCCTGGTGTTACCTGGTAGTTTGCAGCACGCGTCAGCTGCTGCGTGGCGTTCTGCACGTGCACGTCCGCCGTCTCCACGTTGGCTTCGATGCTGTCTGCAAAGCAAACCCAAAACAGTTCCATTCAAAATCTACATAAATCACATTCTGCTGTGTCTCTTCACTTGCTCTCATCATTAAAAGACAGTTTTATAACATGTGTGTTTGCTTTGTAGATGCAAATACAGTAGTCAGACAGTGTCTGAGGAGCAGGTAACCTATAGCGATCCTCACCTATCATATCTCCCTGCTCATGGACCATCATCCCGAGGTCCTTGAAGATGTCATTGATGTCCACAATGTCAGACTGGGGGAAAATAAAACGTGGTCAGAAATGTTAGCAGAGTAAAATAGAAAAGAGCTGCAGTGTGACTAAGTTGGTGGGCTGCTGCAGAACCTGCCTCCAACTGTCTGATGGCCAGCTCTCTCTCCTGAATCAGCTGCAGGTCGTCTTCAGTGATGGCATCGGCCTGAGCCTGCACCTGGGACTCACTGCATGAGCAAATGTAATTATAGTAACAATTAGCATAGTGTTGACAGAAGAAAGGATACTGATGATAAGAGATATTACACTGACCTGTGGAAGTAAGGAGCATTGTTAAAGCTGTCCTCTGACGGGCCTCCCTGCTAGATTAGTCCAGATAAAACTTTATTGTCACATATTCACAAATAAGATAATAAGAGGATAATTATATACATACTGTGATGCTTATTAAAGATAATTTCATTTGTATCTCAGTGACATTGGGCTGAAAGGACCTGCTGCTCGCTTTGCTCCCAGCCCACATTTGTCCCTTTCCAACCACCTGAAGCCGTAAGGAACAGTTCCTGCTTATCAGAGACTTTGCAGCGCAGCGAGATAAGCGGAGAGGGAACAGAGTTGCCAAGCAAGAGAGCGCTCTGCCGTCTGCAGGGAGCCGGCGTCTAAAGCAGTCGCGGCTAAAGAAGCGTCAGAGGACACTAACGCGAGAGCCTCTCCTGAAACTTTGCTTCTAGTGTTTTAGTGGGTGTCAGTGGGAAGCCTCCCGTCGTCAGCACTAATGCATTGCGGTCCACTCACCGACACTCTGGAGTTGGCTCGGACTCTGGCTACAAACTCCCTCTCTCTGTCGGCCGCCTGCCGCTGAGTCCTCTGGAAGCTATTAAGGGCGGCGGAGAACTCGCTCAGCAGACGATCCTTCTGTAGCTTTCTCTGCCGCTGGAAGGAGCACGGAGGGAATGGTAAAATGGTAGCAGAGTGTGATCAACTACAGTGCGGTAGATGAGGAGCGAGAGTTCAGAACCTGATCGGGCCCAACGGGGAGTGCAGTGAACGCCTTGATCAGTCGGTCGGTCTCCTTCGCTAAGAGGTTGCCTTGTTGCTGCTTCTGTTGTCTGGAGATCAAAAACCCCAAAGCACAGTGTTGTCAGGCTGCAGCGGGTTTATGGTAAACTAATATTTCCACTTATATACATTAATGGTTGCAGGGCCCTGTAACTCACAGCGTCTGTAGCAGCTGGCTGCTCTCCTGCTCTGTGCCCAGGAGAGACACTGCCCTCTGCAGCTCAGATGCTGGTGACAAACAAAGAATGCAGAAGTTGTTAATCCGGACTCAAGGATCTGCACGTGACTGTCATGTCTCACACACTGGAGCCAGTGGTGTGGGAATAATATGAATGTAGCCATTATTAGTGTTCACTTTTATCTGTGTGTGTGTGTGTGTGTGTGTGTGTGTGTGTGTGTGTGTGTGTGTGTGTTGTATTACTGAGCAGCGTGAGCTTCTGGATGTTGGAGCTGATGCTGTGGACCAGAGCACTGGGATCCTCTGGAAACCCAGTCTGGTAGGCCATGATGAAGAGCTGTGAGGACACACAATCATCCATAACAAGCGTCATTATTCTATGTTTATTAAAAGTGTTTGCTGGTTGAAATATGCTGTATGCTATGCTAATTCTAGCTGTGAACTGACTTGAAACTACTTGCATAAAAGGGTATTCCAAAATAAATGGACAACATGTAAAATATGTTGGTGTCCTCATATTTATGTAATATAAACATCAACAACAACAAACAACAACAGCAAAAATGAATAATGAATAACAATAATAAGCAAACACATTACAGGGGAGAAGCGTGTTTTACTGTGAAGCAGCCGGGCATCACTTCCGGTGGGACTGAAACCTGCGCCAGTATGCAAACACACGTCTGGCAGGAGATTGTCAGACTGCGCTCAGTAACACAGTTACTGCTACAGCTAATATTTTTAACATATTGCCGCTTGTTAATGCGTCGCTTGGACGCGCCGTACCCTCGTGCCTTTGACTCCATTAACTCCCAACGAGCACACGAACGCAACGCGGAAATCAGAGTTGCCAGAGTTTAGAAGTGTGGAAAGTAGTTGAAGTAACTTGTGCAACAATTATCCCCATTAGGATTGAAATAGTATTTTCCTGACGTTCGTTCCACGTCTGTTCAAACAAGCTGCCGAAGTGACAGGCGCAGCTTAATCGAAGACGCGTCTCTGTTATTCCTATAAAACTAGTGACGTCACTTTCTTAGTATTCATGAATCAAAATGCGCGAGCTCGTGCCCCATCGATCGAGTGCGTAAGTCTTTCAAATCCTCCCTAGATGATCCGCGTTATATAAAAGTTTAGTTTTACCTTCCTTGTGACTTGCTGCGGCGACTGGTTTCCTGATTTCCAGCCACTCCCCCGTCACATGATGCGGAGAGAGAAAACACGACGCTCCGAGGAGCGAGCGAAGCAGAGGTCCGCAAGAAGTGTCAGCTGTTTTACACCTGTTTGAGCAAAACGTGTTTATTTGAGTGGTTTTTTTTATTAATAGCTTGTTTTATTATTGCTTCATTACAATTGAACTATGCAAACAAGTAAATGTTCCTGAGAAAAACAGCAAATTCTTTATTATTAAAAAAAGAATTCAAGATTACAGTTTAAGTCCTATAGATTCATTCTAGTTAAGTGTTTTTTTTTAAATTATTTCATGATTGCTCATTATTTTTTCAAAAGTTGTATAACTGTATAATTCATTCAAATTCTGGCTAGCATCTATCATAACGGCCGTTCTCCAGTGTCCTGACCCTGTAAATGTCATTGCAGCGCGTACTTTTACACATGCAATAAAATGTAGTGCCTCGTTACAACAAAGCTGTAACTATATGTATGAGTGAAAATGGAGCAATATCACAAATACAGTCTCCAAATAACTAAAGTGTAAATCTGACTGGAGGCACTAGTGAAGGGGTAAGTGACCCAGTTTATTATTGATCTACTGTATTTACATTGGCTCCTCTGTGCCACTGAGTCAAATGTTGGCTCAGTGCGGGTACATAGTACCTGTGCAAACGCCCTCAGCTCCATCCATTCCCGGGTCCCCGCTCTTGGACCATGCTCCGTCCCGCGGCCCTCGGCCTCCTGCTGGCCTGTGCGGCCTCGTTCGGCGGCTCTGCCACCGTCCTGGAGGACGGCGTGCCCGTCGGGTGGGCGCGGGCGGCCGGCACCGTAGCCCAGCTGCCGACGCGGGGCGAGACGGTGACCCCCGACCCCTGGAACCTGCCCAACCGCGCCAGTCTTTACCGGCTGTTGATCGGCGCCACCGACCCGTTCATGGGCTCCATGGGGCCGAACGCTACAGAGAGTCCTCTGTGGGGCCTGTCGCTGCAGCTCGGATGGATGGCAACTTCAGGTATTACCTCCTGTTTACCAGCCTTTTTATTTACCGCAAACCCACTAATGGCTGCTAACAGATAAGAATCCACGGACGCCTGCAGGAATAAAAACCAAGCTCTCAGCAGTGACCTCTCCTCCATATCTAACAGGGCGTCTCGCTGACCCGACCCGTTCCACCACCTGCGGCTTGAACACAGGAGACACTACATGCATTTCAACTGAGAGCTGGTGGGCTTGTAAGTGTGATTCTGTCTCTTCAGGCGTTTTTTTATTATTTCTGATCTCTACGTGTAACAATATCAGTCATGTGGACCTTTTGTCCCTAGCGGTGACTGTGTAAACAGCCTTTCGGTTTCCCTCTAGGCGTGAACTACTTCGTGTCTGTGCTGCCCTTCCTGTCTGCCTCGCAGCAGGGCTTCATGGGACCTGGAGTCCAGGTACATTGTTACAAGTGAGCAAGTCTAGTGAGGCCATGTGTTATTATGACGACGTTGCTTCTGACTACAGCAGCGGCTTGTTTTGTGATCAGGTCCAGATGGAGAAGCCTGAAGGCGTAGAGGAGTTCTGCACCGCCTACGCCGACTGTGCCGCCCGCTACCCCGACGCCATGTCCAAGTGGGACGCCTTTTTTCAGGTATTTAAAAAGACAGTTGTGTGAAATCTGAACATAAAATTGCCTCTAATCATCTACACGTCTTCTAAGGGCCTGAAGGCTGCGAACCAGTCTCCACAGTCTGACAAGGAGAAGAAAGACTCCATCCTGGGTCTGTACTGGGCAGCTCAGATGGCGTCATTAGATGCTTCTGCAGCATGCAAAGCCAGGTACTCAGTCAATGAAGCAGTCCTTTCGTTCGCAGCCATCACAATTAGGTTAAAGATTCCAATAGACGGAAGCTCATGGTTACGTTTACGTCCGCTCTCCTTCAGGCAGAGCCACTACCCGTCCAAAGAGGTGACTTTCGCCAACAGCTGGATGAGCACAGCTGGATATGTAGCGGCAGCTCGCTTCCACTCCAGTCTTGGAAAATCGGCGCCGTTCATATCGCCTCTGCCCAGCCTGGTTTTGAATGTACATCCTCACAACACACTCACGTCTTGATCCCGACCTCCACACGTGTCTAACGTTGGTCCTATTTTCTGTGTCAGGACACAGTTGTTCTGAGTTCAGAGGAGCTCCACACGTTAAACACCTTCTCCTGGCTGAAGGTCATGAACTTCATACTTGGTAGGACACACATCCTGTGTGCATGCTGTGACTTGGCTTTGTTACTGAATTTGTGTTTTTATGTGTTACCAGGCGGGAGGTTGATGCATCTTTGGGAAGCTGCCATGTGTACAGTGGAAACTCGAGAGAAAGGCAGAGAGATGCTGGAAGAGCTCCTGCTCAACCCAAGCTTTCCCACCAACACCCTGATCTCCCTCATCAGCGAAATGAGAAAGGGCTGCTGAGAGGAACAGCAGCTGCAGTCACCTGCAGAGTTCAGAGTTGTATGTACACTGTACATATGTTTATGTACAGTGTATATCAGAGATTTATGCTTTATGCTCCAATAAAGTGTCAGCACCCTCACCTCTCACTCTTTTTTCAACTTGCCTTATTACAGACCACAGTGGTGGTCCTCAAACCCAGCCTTGAAGCCCCACTGCTCAATTCCTGGACCAGGTGTGTTCACTCAGTCACAAGCTTTCTCCTCCTCCTCCTCCTCCTCCTCTCCACCTTCATCTGAGATGGTGTATTCCACTTTCTGGTCGTGAGGCCTCAGGATTGGGTTTGACAGCCCCTAACCCAGAACTGCAATCCAACAACGCCCTCTAGCGATTGTTGAGGGTATTTTAAATCAGGTTTAAACCTATTGGCTTTATAAATGACAAACTAGGAAAACAACTAATGGAAGCATCTTTATTTCAACACATACAAACATTTACTTTATCAGACATTTTAAATCCCATGGCATCAGATAAAGATGACGCAAATGGTCCTTAAATCCACAATGAAAAAAACACAATAAAAATGCATGTTATTAATGCCATCTATCTATGATTGTCAGTGGAAAAGCAACGTTACGTTTGCAAAAATTAAAAAGGCGAATGTGTCGTCTTTTAGTTTAGAGCTTGTTTCGTCCTGTTTGTGCTGTTTTGTTGCAAACATTTACAATATTTGTGAATACATTAGGTTTTGACATGAAACTAATAAAACAATCATACAAAAAAGCCCACACCATAAACGCTTCCTCATATAAGACCTGTCACAGATTTGCTAATTTTGCTGGTGTTTATTTATTAAAACATATGAGACTATGTATATAATAGGTGAAGTGAGCTCATTGTACCAAAGTGTTTTTGTTGTTCCTTAATGAAGTGATGAAGTAAAGACGTATTGCACTGTGGAGATAAAGAAAACAGATGTGGATCAAAAAACGCGCCTGTCCGCGTCTGCATTATCGCTCCTGCTTCCTGTTCGCGTCCAACGTAAATTTCACCAAGCCCGACAGACGCTGTCAGCTCTGAGTCTGTCCAGATACGAAGAGGGAAAGTCACTGCTACGTACAAACACAGGACGGGAGCGGAGCTGCGAGGGCAAAAACCTAAACAAACATTAGTCGAATCCACTCAGGTCTCCCCGCGGTGGAGCTTGTGCAGCAGAGGAAGCAAGTGAAAAAACCTTCAGCAAACACTCTGGACGAGACATCGCTCAAATCACGCCGACTGCGCAGAGACGCCCAGAGGGTTCCAATGTTTAATTTAAACCCCACGTACAGTACTAGTGAGCGACCCAGATCTGACTGCCATCAATCTGTCTTTGGCTTCGTGCCGGTTCCTGAGCGGTGAGGTAGCGAGCCTTATGATGGAGACTGGATGCTGATGGCGTTTGCATATGGAGCGCTGTGCACACGTAGTTAAACGAGAGGTAGAGGAGCGCTGTGCCTCACACAGGAAACTGCCCTGAGCCTGCTGAGGCACCGGAGCGTGTTTCAGACAAGAGGGGGGTTTGTGCTTGATTCTATCCAACAGAAAGCTCTACCTAACGTATGTCAAACAACTTTATGTATATGTACAAATATATTCATAGTCATGACGTGTGGAGGAGATTGTTGGTTATGCTTCTCCGTATGCTGAAGCCTTGTCCTTTAACAGATCCAGACACAAGTGGCAGCTCCAGCTCCCTGTGGAGAGAGAGACGTTGAAACCTTCATCCTGCTGGCTTGCCTCCATATAGATCGCTCCAAATATACACTACATGGCCTATATAATCAGTTGTAGCTGTGGTACCTTCAGGAGGCTGGGTCATCGGGGGCTTCAGGCAATACATGTGGTATCCTCTGTCGCAGTCGTCGCAGAACAGCAGCTGGTCCTGTGCACACATTTTAAACTTGTCCGTTAACGAATGGCGGTGAAAGGTGCAGCGAAAGATGTTAAGCAGATGCAAAATGCATCTGGAGGCAGCACCGAGCAGACATGCTACACGCTCAAGCGAAGCGACATTGAATTATTCAGGATCAGAATGCGTGTTGGGGCTTCTCGTGTCGCACGTACGTCGTTCTCCGAGGTGCCGCAGAGGCTGCACGACTTGCACTCGATGCACTGCCACTGGTACGTCCTCACCGCCTGCATCATGTTGTCGGTGAACTGCAGGCACGTGGGGTGCCCTGCGAACGGGCAGCGGGGAGGGCGGGAGGGGAGGAGTGTACGGAGCAGGTTAATATGGATATAATAACAAATATAATAATATAAATATAGGCTGATTTACGCTGGCCTGCCTGCTGAAGGGGACATGCATTATGGGTAAACTTAGGTTTACGTCAATGCAGCTGGGTGAAATTATCTTCCCATAAAATCAAAAACAAGGTATAATGAAGAAGAAGAATATTTGACTACTGCTGATGTGTTTCATAGCCTCAGTGCTGTCTCATGACCAATCATCTGCGTTCACCCAGTATCAATGGGGTATCAATGAGCCGTGGATGAGCCAGAAACAAGGACGAGCTCCCGTCTCCCTCGACTGTGAGCCAGAAACAGCCTCTGATTTGGAAAAAGCACGCGTACCCGGCACACTGATGAAAGACAGAGAGGAGCAATGGAATGCCGACTGGCTCTTACCTCTCGGCTAACTGTCCCCGCTAGCCCATGGAGAGGCTCAAGAGTCCATGAATGAGAGTCCATCCCTCCCCCTGACACACAAGTGGCCTCCTGTGATTCCCCGGTCCACCGTGTCGCTCATTTAATGTGGGATCATAGCTCTCAAGTTTAGTTTTTGATTATGAGACGCGAGCAAAGCGAGGTTTAATGTTTATTCTCAGCTTATGGAAAATGGGAAAATGCCTTAAGGTGTTGAGTTAAATCCATATGAACATGGTGAAAACTATATCCATCCACAAATGTCCAAGTACAAGGCCGCTTTATCGCTTCCCGTCCATAACAATCCGGTGGAAGAAAAGGATTCTCATTGTCTCATCATTCGTCGGCCAACGCATCGCCATCGTCCCAAAACAAAATGTCTTCCAGCTCCGCGTCTTCGAAGCCGTGAAACGTGGAGGCCTCGCTGTCGGAAGCGCTGCCGAACAGCTCTTCTAGAGCGCTCGTCTTCCTCCCGCGCGACTTCGCTCCTCCTCTTCCAGCTACCATTAAAAACATCAGCGTCAGAGCAACACAGACAAGGCCACAGCTGTTCTACCAAACCCTAACATGGGGACACTGAGTATTTATGAAGGTCCTTTATCCGGGAGACGGGGGGGAAAAAAGAACTAAAAACGCAGCCAAATGTGCCTAAAGGTTATTAATGAGAACTGAGCAACGAAAGGGTGAAGGCATGTCGTCTAGAGGCAGAAGTCCTGACCGATGAGCATGCAGGATGGCAGCAAGCAGTGGAGCCAATCAATACGGATCAATACGCTGGCTCTGAGCTGGCAGGTGCACGAGGCTCATTGATAGTCCATTGAACGTCCGCCGTACCCTCATGAAAACTCACTGGACAGCGACGGCGTCTAAGGACAAGCTACACGGTTCACGTCCTCGTCAGAGGAAACGTTCACCTTGATCCTAACCACCGGTTTAGGTTCATGTAGTGAAGCTAAACATTGCAAGGAAGCAAGAAACACACATGAACATGAAGTAAAGCCAAACAAAAATGTGAGGGGTAGAAATATGACTAGCAATTATTTCCTTAAGATAACTAAGCAAAGAGTATGTTCTTCATAAATGGACCAAATATTACCAGAACATCTAAACCCACCAATGAACCCATCATTCCTAGCTGGAATAAAATCACCCTTTCAAATCCGCCCAGCGCCAACAACAAAGCCTCAGCTGTTTAACCGAAGCCCTTCAGACTCACCGGAGCGTCCGCAGTCGGAGCAGGACACCAGCTCCTCGGCCTGGCCCGTCTTCCTGTTGGAGTCCTGGTCTCCCAGGCAGAAGTCACAGTAGTCGTTGGGGACGATGGCCCCGTCCGGGCCCTTCTGAGCTGTCGCCGGGGACAATCACATGTAAGATGCTGCGGTCCGAACGTTCCTGGATGGACGTTCGTTTCTATGGCTAGCGTCGGGACCGCTCCCTGGCTTCTTACGTTTGTGGTTGTCGGAGCTCGGCGGAGGGGACGCCGCCAGCTCCGCTTCCTTCTCCTCCTCGCCCTCCTCCTCTGCTAAGTGGGTGTGGGTGTAGTGGTAGCTCAGTCCAGGGCGGTTCTTGTAGCGCTTCCCACAGACTAAAGACAAGACAGCACAGGCTCATTAGAAACATGGGGAACGATCACTCGCATGTTTAGGGTGCAAAGTGCAAAGATGCTAATTGCTAAAATACTAGCTATGGAGGTTCCATCTACAAACTGCACATGGCTTAATTATCCAAGTTGCTGAACACAACTGCATCAACTCCAACACAATTTCTGGAGTTAGATTTGCCTGATACTCCCCCAAATTTTGATTCTCATGAGCAAAGCATCATGAATTTACCCTCGTCGCTCCTGTGATTGTAGTGCATTTTAAACACCTCTACAGTGACTAGGTGTGATGCAATCCACACATGCGTCCACCAGCACAGCATCTTGCATTGGCCGAGCGTTAGGTGTAGCGTTAGTGTCATGCAAAGCCTTGCGCTGCATGAGGAGATGCCCGGATTAGCATAGAGGATGCTTCAGTCCCAGCGTTCATTCAGCCATTCACACGCCACATGCCCCAAGAGGAAAAAAGCCAGTCGGTGAAAACAAAAAAAGTGCATGAAGCCCCCTAGAAAGTCAAGTTGGTGACAGTGAATACCTTCTTCAGCCTTTTTTGAGTTATGCTTTTGTTTGTATCTATCTGGAACAGAGGAGACACAAAAGGAGACGATAAAGGAGAGAACGAGACACAAAACGAGGAACGAGGGTCATTTGTCGGGGGGCTGAGTCCGACACGTCCGTCCACGTTGCCGTGGCAATCCATCCCTGGGGCGTGCTAGCATGCTAGCCGTGCATGCGCTCAGAAACAGAGGACGGCTGTCGCTGGGAGAGGAGATCACATCTACACTGTCTATAGCTACCAGTGAACCCTAGAATAGAGCCGGCCTGTAAACGGGAACTAGGTTTTCGAAACTATTCCTCAATTTCCCCTTAGTTTTACGACACAGTCAGTCAGAACTGTTTCACAATCCGTCGGATTTCTTACTATCGCAGACGTAAGGTTTGTCCTGGTCGTCAGCGTTAACGAGCTCCGTCCTCCTGCGGCTCGATCCTCTGCTCTGAAAGGGAACACACACACATTAGAAAGGCCTAAATATGAACCTCCACTAATGAAGGGGTCTCGGATTGTCTGAGCTCAGTGTTTTTGTCTCACGCTCACTTTGCCTCTGTTCCTGTTCTTCCTCTTCGGCGCGTCCAGCTCGAAGTCGTCGTCGTCGTGGAAACCATCCCCGTTCTCCTCGGCCTCCAGGACTCTCTGCCAGGTTCACACCCGCGTGCATTATTACGCTGCGCTCGGTTCGCGGCGCCTGACGCGCAGCGAGCCGATAGCAACACACCTGAATCTCCATCAGCGTTTCCTCGTCCTTGCTGAGGCTGCTCTTCTTCTCCAGCAGGCTCTCCCCCCTCAGGAGGGCCTCCAGGGCCGTGGCCTCCCCCTGGGTCCCCTCGCGCTTCGGAGCCAGTTCAGCCTCTGTAGCGGAAGAAAGCAGCGGGTCTCAAGACGATAATAAAGATGATAAGAGTTGAAGCTAACACAATTTGGTTCATTTAAATAAATATGATTCTGCTTTTGTGCAATTTATTCTAAATTAGAAGCAAAATGGCTGCTGGTCCCCAAAGTAAGTGTTGCTATGGAATTATAAAAAAATAAAGGAAAGCATCTATGAAAACGAAGCATGTGACTCTGGCTTTCCAGCATTTTCAAAGCGACGTCGTGACGGAGCCTGTGCGACGAACCTCCCTGCTCAGGAAACATTAAATAAACATAAAACTGGAGAGGGGAGCCCTTCGCATTCCTCTGTCGTGTTTTGATTTCTGGGCCAAAATGCAAAACTGGAGCTCAGATAAACAAAACTTGAGACTTCTGTACAAGACTGGAGACTGGAGACACCTTGGCTGGAGACTCCTAGCGTCTCTCTCTCTTTTTGTGAGCTTTAGCTGCTTGTTGGTTGCAGCTCTGGGGATGTTTTGTTTTGTTTTTCTGGAAAATGACTTTTTCTGAAGCTGAAGCGTTCTCGGTGGAAAGCTCTAGGGTTTTATACTGAGCCTGAAAGACAGTGAGAAGGAGACAATGGTGCGGCAACGCAGAAACAAAGGCTTTCCCTCATGTCTCCCCGTTATCAGGTTCCTCTGGCATTCCTTTACTCAAATCCCCTGTAATACACACACGCACACACACACACACACGCACACGCACACACACACACACACACACACACACACACACACACACACACACACACACACACACACACACACACACACACACACACACACACACACACACGCATCAAGGATGCATTCAAACAAACAAACCAAAAAACAGCACCCGCTTCCACCTCATAGGAGTCACTTGCTTCTATTCTAATGCCTCATGGATAAATGATTACAGAGGCCCAGTTAGGGTGCAGCGGAAAGCGTGAGCCGTGTGTGGTGGGGGTGATTGGTGTGTGAGTGTGTGTGTGTGTGTGTGTGTGTGTGTGTGTGTGTGTGTGTGTGTGTGTGTGTGTGTGTGTGTGTGTGTGTGTGTGTGTGTGTGTGTGTGTGTGTGTGTGTGTGCGTGCCTCCTGAGAACAGAGAGAGAAGGCATTGATTTAGGGGAGAGAATGAACCTGGAGACCTGGCGAGAGAGCGAGACGGGACTAACCAGAGCCAGATGGTCAGATAGCCAGCATTAAAGCCACTCAGCGTTCCTACTCTGTGCAGCGACACAATGTGCAATTTCATAAAAGTACGCTGCAGGCAAAAGTCAAATATGCTGCTGTTGCCATGGTTATCCAGTGTATGGTGATGTACTGCACACGAGGCGAGTGTCCCTATACGCGTGTGTGTGTGTGTGTGTGTGTGTGTGTGTGTGTGTGTGTGTGTGTGTGTGTGTGTGTGTGTGTGTGTGTGTGTGTGTGTGTGTGTTGGTCTCACCCAGCCGAAGCTCGCACAGCCGTAGCTGGGGATCAAGGGGCGGGTGGAGTCGCCTCTTCTTCCTCCAGTAGCGGGCAGGGTAGGTATACATCTGTCCCGCTGCCTGGCCTGGACACAGACACACACACGCACAAATACAGACACGCAGGAAGAATTTTAACAACTACTGGCAGGAGAATCGTTTAACAAAATGCCATTGAGAACCCTCCACACACACACACACACACACACACACACACACACACACACACACACACACACACACACACACACACACAGAAAAACACAACTCCTCTGGGCTGTTTGTCAACCAGATAGAAGAAAATTTTACGTCTGCATCAACAGAATAAAATCAAGGGAAGGAGGGGGCAGAATAAACTCAGAATAAATGCATATAATGTGAGTTAGGCCTGCCACAAAGTATAGGGTGTGGCCTGAGGAGCTTTGCATACAAGATGGAGAGAAAGCTATTTGTGTCCAGCGAGGAGCAGACTGCTCCCTTTGGCTGTATGGGAGACCCAGATGTGCACAAAACACTGTGCAGATAAATAAGCAGGAGGTGGAACGTAGTAGAATGAAAAACCTCCTGTCAATCAAAGCTCTAAGTTGTACTCACCTGTATTACCTTATAAACCTGAGTTCGTTCCTGTTTATTCTCCACATGTCACCGTGGGACCGTTTCTCACCTGGCCGCCGCTGGAACTTCTCCATCCAGATGTAGCAGTTGTTCTGCGCCACCCCGGTCTGAGAGTCCAGGAAGGGCATGCGCACGCTGCGCTCGGCGCACAGACGCGCGTTGTAGCTGCGGCAGTGCTCGATGGCCTCCTGGTAGAACTGATCGCCCAGCCTGCACAGGTGAGCAGAGAGAGAGGGAGCTGGAGTACGGACGTGAAGCCTTCGGTCGCCCACATTACTGAACGACAGCGACGTGATTGGGACCATATGACGAGGCTTGTTTGCGTTTGCTTCGTGGATTCATTGCAGAAACATGTCAAGAATGTCAAAGCTGGACAAAGGCGGGCGATCTGGTGACACGGGGACGCACACAGACGCACAAAGATGTCCAGTGTTTGAGGATGGAGGGAGTACCGGGTGTGTGAGGGAGGGGAGGAGGGGAAGGGGTGAGAGGGGTGAGAGCGAGTAGCAGCAAAGAGCAGACCAGGTGTTGCACACTAAAACATGATGGTTAATATATTAGCTTAGTTGCTCTATAAAATATCCTACAGTGAAAACTAAATGTTACATCATGTTACTGCATCTGGACCCAGAGCAAACCCAGATGTTACGAGAGGACGGTTCCGAGCTTTGCATGGGACATCATGAGGGTGGAAGTGAAGCGTGGCGGCAGCAGGGTCACGTTTCACGTGTGCTGCTGGACACTGGCTGGGGTTCATGTCATGGGAGACCTGCAGCAGGGGGGGTGCAGCTGGTCCCTCGGGTGCCGTGTGTTCTAACAGAACGGCCCGCACCCACGTCCTCCTCGCACGTAACTCGCATCCCCGCTGTCACAGCTTGTTACCTGAACGCAGATGTCCACGGGCCTCCTCGTCCTTGTGCGTCTCCTCCCTCTCCTCGTCCCTGCGTCACCCTGCGTTTCTGTCCCATTTCACCAAAGTGTGCGTCTCATGTCCCGCAGGCGGCTTCGTGAACTCTTACATAAGCACGCGTTTGCTTGCCTGTGCAAGCAAACGCGTGTGTGGGGGGGGTGCGTGTGTGTCTGCGTGTCGCGTGTCGTGAGACGCCCCCCCACCCCCGCCACCACTCCTCTGAACCCGATTCAACCGCTCCAGATTGTGCTGTGCTCCTGTTTGTGCCCATTAGTGACTGTATGGTTGGTCCTAGTGATCCTGGGCTTATGTAAGTCCAGTTCTGCATGTCAGGGAACACATTCCTCTTGGCCAGCAGCTTCCTGGAGACTGATGGAATCTGCAGTTGTGTGTGTGTGTGTGTGTGTGTGTGTGTGTGTGTGTGTGTGTGTGTGTGTGTGTGTGTGTGTGTGTGTGTGTGTGTGTGTGTGTGTGTGTGTACTGAGTGTATACCACTGATTGTCTCAATTTCTACCACAGAGAGAGGCTTTGTGTGTGTGACACACACACAGTGTTCTTATCACTGCCAACAAGAGATGCAAGCTCCAGCTAATGCTCAGGAGACGGGAGGACGAGGAGGAGCCTCTTTTTTGTTGTTGTGTTTGTACATCAAACACCGTCAGCATCGCTGGGGCACATAAATGATTTACCACAGCGATGGGGTGACATTATTGGACAGCAGAGGTGCTAATTCCCTTAGCACTGAACTTCAGGTGAGCCAGTGGGGTCACAACACACACACACACACACTTCCTAAAGATGTCTGTCTGTTCTGTACTCGCAGCAGCTTCTCCGTCTCCAAACAGAATAATTAATAACTGACAGAAATCATCCGTGACCTAGTAAATCGCTGCTGTGTAGTCTACACTGATCTCTGCTGTTTCATCACATTTTCATTTTCTCCCATGCACATTTCAAGTTCTGAGCAATTTAATGGAACATGTCTTGTTTCCTGTAAATGAATGAATGAAGTCCCACTGAGCTTTGGGATGTTCTAATGGTGTGGCTCTGGTCTCCGTTTACCATAACTCTACCTTTGTCAATCATTTTAATGAGCTCGCTGCTTCTGAAGCAGCACCTTGGCTAATGGATGAGGTCATCACGTCTCTAAAGGCCGACCATTAAATCAGGAGATGAAACAGAATTTAAAACAGAGCAACAAAAACTTGTAGGTGTTTATGTAGAAAAACAGGACTAGAGTAAAACTGAAATGACAACATCAGCCTTTGGAAATGTGCAAAACCCTTTAGGCAGGAATGCCCTTGAGCAACCACAAACTAATTCAGCCTCACTTCTCTGCCAATTAGAATAGCTACGTGTGTCTATGTGTAGCTATGTGTGTGTTAAAATCTTGGTCCCTCAGCAAATATTGTACCATTAGTTTGACAAATCCAGAAAATCAACACTGACTCAGTGGTAATGTAACGAGGCTGACACAATGTACTTCATACATATATATTTCAATAAAGCCTTGACTTCCACACAGTAGATAACCCAGTGTGCTGTGCATGTGCAGATGTCTTTGTGGCACTTTGTCGGCCGAGCAGCGAGTAAAGACGATGATAAAGACGGAGTGTGTGTGTGTGTGGGGGGGGGGGGGGGGGTCTCTAAGACGGAGGGCAGGGAAGAGGAGGGGTCCTGCATGTCTGGAGGCACACGTGTTCCCTTTCAAATCCTGTCACACTCATTTTCTCTCACACACATTGATGTGTGCACGCACGGGTGTGCTCTCTCTCTCTCTCTCTCTCTCTCTGTGTCACACACACAATAACACACACACACAGACACAAAGGGAACGACAGACAAAGGTGCACAGGGCAGCTGAATGGAGGGAAGGGGAGAAGGAAAGCGAGCGGTTAAGTAGGAGGAAACCCAGACTCAGATGCTGCCGCTGCTGTTGTTGCTGTGTTGCCCTGAGAGAGCGGGGGATGGAGGGGGGGGGGGGGCTGAATGCGGATGAGGTGAAGGAGCACATGATGGAGACGTGTGGTTAAACGACAACTCGCTTCACCGGGCGGCAACTGACAGAGTGTGTCTCATAAACACGCAATCATCATCAGCTCCACACGTCACAATGAGGGAAACGTGTGTCGATTCCATGTGTGGAACCAAACTGTATCACTGCGAGGAGCTTTTCTTAAAAAAAAAACTCCCCCTGGCCACTTAATTCCCCGTGCCTGGAAACCATTCCTGGACATTCCCACTCTCAGAAGCCGGACTTGGCTCCTCCAGTATAAATGTATGCAGTACATGCAGCCAGACAGACAACCCCCCCCTCCCCCCAGCATCCCACACACCCCAAACCTCCATCACTCACTCATGCTCCCCTCTCACGCAACTTGGGGGAGGGGCGCCCGGCCAGACACACTAACACACATGTAACAAATACACACACACACACACACACACACACAGACACACACACACACACACACATGACCCCCTTCACCATCTCTTTTACATTTCCCCAAATCTCATCTCACATCATTTCAATCCTTGTGCAAACACACTTTCCACCTGAGCTCCGGGGGCGACGGGACATATGAATTACATTGCTCCTTTGAATAGCTCCAACGTCAGCCCGGATTTTTAAGTCAACCCTCCTCGGCTTCAAATCCTAAAGAAGCCCCTGTGAAAATGAAACTTTAAATAAATCAAGTAAACATACCACTGCTAAACATGAATGAGTCTAGAAAGCCAGACGTTATTTACTGGCAGCTGCTGACGGTTGTAATTCATCTTTGGGAGCGCTGAGGATACGAGGGCTAGATTATTGCCACGATCTTAATGGCTGCATATGATTTGCCAGCCACATCCTGAGGCCAGAAGACAATTCGGCTCTATTGTTTCAAACAGACAGCGGACTCGACAACTGTGCTGCCTCAGAGAAGAGACCATTCATTTCCAATAGTGAACCATAGATTATTTGATTGTTTCAGGATTATTTTATTGCATGTGCCACCAGCCCACATAAACACACACTGTTGTGTCCATAAAATAGAGGGAGGTCCTGTGGTTTGTATGCAGGACAGATGGGGGGGGGGGTCTCTTCCAGCATCACCTCTTTGCTTTTCTCATAACAGATGGACCTAACAGAATACTGGGGCATTCCTAATCTGCTGATCTACATGAACATGTGAAAATAAACACACATACCTACATTCTCTGCAGCCTAATCTGTTTTGGTAGACTACAGCAGCTTAAAGCCCTTTTTTTCCTTTTTTATGAGCGAGTGTAGTGAGTTTTTTGTCTGTCAACGATGATCTCTATGAGGGGCATCACAAGTCGTCTGTGTTTGAAAGACGCTGACGCCTTCTGAACGATATTTGCATATTAATGAATTGATACAAACATAAAAAGATGAAAGAGACGTGCATAGATTTAATGTCACATCCAAAACCTACTGCAGTAAAGAAGATATGCACCATCATGTGAATGCTTTATGCTGCCAAACATTAACATTTAGTTGTTCAGATGTTGTAAAACTGTCGTATTGTCTGTACATTCTTCATGGTCAGTGTTATAAATTTACTGTTAGTCTTGTGGAACATGTAGGAGGACAGATATGCGTTCAGTAATTTAAGATCAAAGTCTGAAAAAATAAACCTTTGTTTCTTTTGTGCTTTTAAAGATCAGTAATAATGCAAAAAGGGTATGTTATACTTTGTCTTTTAAGACTTGAACCGTTACACGTTTTATTGCAACAAGGAAACTGTTACTGCTAAATTCTGTACGTTCACCGCATATGCATAAAACGCACAATACGCTGCTATCGAATAAGAAGGAACGGGAGACGCTGGCGCCACGCAGTGAGGCTCGTCTTCTCAATGTGCGCTTTGTGACATTAATTGCAGGAAACAAGCGACGCAAAATCACCAACATGTGCCATGAATGCAAAACTTTCCATCAGCCGTGCTCATAAAGCAGAATGTGGACAACTGCAACTTCCTTCCATAAGAAAAACCAAGTGCGCGCGAGTGAATGTCACCTTTTACGCGTGGTTTGGACATGTTTATGTGCCAGCGTGTGTATAAAACCCAGGGTGCAGGCAACGGTACCTGCAGATAACACACACACACAGACACACACACACGCACACACACTGGGGCACTATCTAAGAACATGACAAAAGTCTTAGTTTTGTGATCCACCTTTTGACGCGCGTCGCAGCCAACGGCGAGCGTGAGCTCCGCCGCTTCGTGCACCAGTTTGTGGAGTCATTTTCAAGAATATAAAAATTTTACTTACGATTTTAGAGGATTATGAATGACAGTCGCCATTTTCCTACAGGACTGTAACGCAATATTCCAAATCTCTTTATAGTTCGGGACCCTTATAAGAAAAAAAAGCGAAAAAAAAAAAAAACACACAACAACCAATGCGGTCCAGAGCGCTGTGCTTCGTACCAATACAGCACCAGCATAAAGGCATCAGGCGTGGCTTCAGAGAAATCTGTCAAAGCTATGTCCCGCTGCTCGGGTCGTAATAATCTAATTGAATATGTTTAGGATTAATCGGCGGATAATAATATATTTATATGATTCAGGTAGTCTTTGCCAAAGTACTGGTACTATATATTTTAATAAAGGATTAAACAATAATTTACAGCTAAATTATTTTATATTTTTATATATTATTTATAAAATAGAATGTCAGAAAACAGCATTGGTTAGACTGCACTGTTTAAATATACTTATTTAGGTATATTTTAAATGCATTTCTTTTGTGAATAAAATTATCATTTCTAGTATTATGCGGCAGCTATTAGGTCGTAACAACACCAACCAATGAAAAACTATTACGCCATAAACTCCGCCCAGCATTTGGCGAATGAATAATATCCGGAGGCGGGACAACATAGCAGGAACTTGTACATCAGTTAGCATGAGGAGTTAAAACTGTATACTGTAGCATTATATAATTTAAAAAGATAATAAAGGTTATTTATTTATCACTTGGCTTATTTGTCGAGCTACTCAAACCCTCTTTATAACTTATAAGTACATTATCAGGATAGGAGACGAAATGTTGAAGCGATGTGTTCCTAGCTAACATTAGCTGTGCATTAGCTCACAATAACGACTCGCTAACAGGTCACCACGCTGCCACAGGAGTGGATGAAAGACAACCCGGATACCTAACGCTACTGTGAGCCCCAGACAGCGGGGATGAAGAAGTGGAACTATAGAGAAGGGCAGGGACGGAACAGGCGACAAGGTGCTGGTCACCAGCGATGGTACAGAGGCAACCGACAAAGGTCCACGTATGACGATGAGTGGTGTGTTGAATAATAAACAAGAATTATTAGAAAAAGCAGTTAATCTGATATGTGTCGTAGCTCGCTTCTGATCGTTGACAGTGCTTGTAACGCCGGTTTTATGCCTTAATATTTTCAGGTATGGACACGATGATGCAGGACCTTCACACAGAGAATCCCAGAGGAGATATGATAACCAGTCAACCGCTGCTGTCTCTTCATCCTCATCCTCAGCTTCTACTTCCGCCAAGACCAGCGATTCTGCCCCAGGTTGGCACCAGACACCAGCCTTTTCCATTGCAATATAACTTGTGATGATAAATTTGTCCTTCTTCTCTTTTGTCAGAACTGCCTGGATTCTACTTCGACCCAGAGAAAAACCGGTACTTCCGACTGTTGCCAGGACACAACAACTGTAACCCGCTGACCAAAGAGGAGCTGCAGAGAAAAGAGAGAGAGACACAGAGAAACAAGATGCTGGAGGAGGATGAAAAGCCCAAAAAGGTAAATCTGCGGGAAAGAAATTTGGATGTTTTGTCCATGTATTGTATTATGTTCAGCCTATTCTCTTTCCTTTCACAAGGCAATCAAGGGTTCTAAGTAAAATGTTAAATTTCCATCTTTTTCTTCTTAGAAAGCACCAAGAACAGGACTGAACACTTCACTACTGCTGCAGAAAAGAAACCTTGGCCTGTTACCTGTGAACTCCTATTGCAGGCACTGTATCTTACTGCTGTGTGCCCATACATGCATACACGAACATAGATATGTAACATGTTTCAAAATCTACAGCTGTATTAGATTACAGAAAACAGGCAGGGCTGATGTTAATGCTAATGTCTGTATGTGTAGAATGAGATTCTGGCTCCTAATAATGATGCTAATATAATTTAAATTTAGTTCTGCCTTACAGCTTGAATTTATTTCATTTAAACATTTACATTAATCAGTAAATAAGATCATATTGTAATGATGTAAACTGAAGTCAAACATTCAATCTTACTGTACCATTGTTAATTTGGGACTCCAGGCTGGTCCACGAGGTGAAGGTCAGTGGAATGAGACGCCACAAACTGGAGATCCAGAGCACAGACAATAGTAACCCAAGCACAGACAACTTCAGACTCATAGTGGTGAGAGCATGCGCACAAACGCACACAGACAACCCTTCGGCTAATACACCGTCATCTAATTTTTTCGTCCTGTCGGCCTCATGGTTTTCAGGGAGACTCTGCATGTGAGCGGGTGTTTACAGTCAACGATGTCTCTCATGGAGGCTGCAAATATGGAATAATGAACTTCAGCAGCAGCAGCCAGGGCTCTCTGTCTGTGGAGATGTGTGACAACCTCTACTTCACCAACCGCAAGGTACAACTGTTTCACTAGAACAAGTGCACAGGAAGAAAAACCTCAGACATATTTAATGTATTATTTTTCTGTCCTTGCCTGAATTTCTAAATTCTGAACGTACGTGTTTGTTAATGAGATTTTGACACCTCTGCTCTGTCTATGTGCGTTTTAGGTTAACTCCATCTGCTGGGCCTCAGTTAACCACCCAGACTCTCATGTGTTGTATCCTTTTTTAACTTTTGTCTGGCTCGTAGTCAGTCCAAATGTTTTAAAGCCCCGTTCTGCTTTAGTGTTTGAATATTAATATGTACACTATTTGGTACATTCTGACTGTGTGCTCCTTCACTGAGCCGCCTTTTAGGCTGTGTTTGGTAGGAATGGCAGACACTCCTGGCTGTGTCAGTTTGCTTCCTGGTTCCCTCTTCAGTAATTTTAACCCAGGTTAGATTTATTAGAATACTTACAGATTTTGATAACACATGTGTCTGGCATTGTTTGCCCCACCCCACCCATACTAATATTTATTTCTTTGAAATTGTTCCCGTCTCCTCTCAGATCAGCCAGGGATGCTGTGCAGCTTTAAGATATCCTCTGCTTGGTCTTGTGCTTGGTGCCTCAACCCACAGTTTGACAAAACGTTCAGCACTGGTCAGTTCTATTATCATTGTCGTAATTAAAACACTGGCATCAGAATAGCTGTACTTAACGTATGTTAGATGTCTAAGTACTGACTAAGTACTGAATTAATGTTTTTGTTGTACAACAGGTTTTATGTTATTTATTGTTCTGAGTTGCACAGATCCTCACATTTCTGTAAACATTTATTTCATAATGTTTTTAAAGCTGTAATCCTGTAATAATGAGAATTTTTCTTGTACTGGCAGGTCTCTCTCGTAGGGTTATTTTGAAACATGCAGAAACCGGTCGAACACAGACATACAGCGTCGGCAGCGATGTCTTAGCTCAACAGTTTGCTGTTAGGGTAAGTAATCTGCTCCCATCATACTTAAGTAGTGGATTTTTAAATTTACTCCTTACACATTATTGGATGTGGATTTAAAGCCTCCACTTCTTTCCAGGTCCCCGTTCTTTTCAACGGTTGCAGGTCAGGGGAGATTTTCAGCATTGATCTGCGGCAGCGAGGCCGCAGGGATCAAAGCTGGAAAGCCATGCGGTTCCATCAGGAATCCGCCATCACGTCCGTCCGCGTCTTGCAGGATGAGAACTACCTGCTTGCTGCAGACATGCTGGGCCAGGTCAGAGTTGTGTGCATGTATATGGCATTTAAAAAGCACAAACACACAAGCTTTAACTTGTGTTTCCTTCCTTCACTGATGTGCAGATCAAGCTGTGGGATGTGCGAGTGACAAAGCCAGTGCAGGAATACAAAGGACACAATAATGAACACGCCTACCTTCCAATCCACGTTAATGAACAAGAGGGCCTTCTGTTGGCAGGTAGGAACCAATAAACATGTTCTATTATGACAGTTGCGTTCCCGACGCTTGCATTGCATGAATGATCTGTCTTATTTCCCCAGTGGGTCAAGACTGCTACACAAGGTTATGGAGTTTAAAGGACGGCCACCTTCTGCGGACCATCCCGTCGCCCCACCCAGCTGCAAACGACTCAATCCCAAGCATCGTCTTCTCCTCCAATTTGGGTGGCTGCAAGGGGCTTCCTGGCCTCCTCATGGCTGTCAAACATGACCTGTACTACTTTCCATACAGCACAGACTACCAGGAAGGAGGGGAGCAGCCAAAAGGATTAAATGGAAGTGCTACCAAAGATTTCTAAACTGTATTTTTGCCTAATATTCATATTCAAACCCCTTACTTACTGTGTAATTTACAAGTTTTGGTAACTGCAATTCAAATCTCAGGGAATGTTACTGTTGACCTTTTTTGCACCAAGTGCTGCTTATGAGTGCACGCTGTCACTGCAATTAAACATTTACTTTACCTTTTGTGCAATCAGAACAAGGACACATACAGTGGGATCCCTTCTAATCTGAATCTGAAAAGTGCAGTTTATACCATAGTGAACCTTTGATTGCTTCATCTATTAAACACTGTAATTTAATTCTTAATTGACACTCAGACCACTGTGTCAGTTTCTGTAATTTATTGTGTACTTATGAGCATACATGAACATAAAGATGATACTTGTATTTTACCATCCTTCATCTCCGAGATGACAATAGTTTGATTCAAGTCAGTCTTCTATTTAAGCTCTCTGTTGACATCATTAACGAACAAACTCTCCTAGTCGTTTACTTAAAAAAGGATTTCCTCCAGTACAGTCAGATGTCATGAATTAGGTGTTTGGTAGAAAACCTGACATCATACACTGCTTTTTTTGGTGTCAGTCCCGTCTCCCAACAAGCCACACAGCCTGAGTCAGCGGAGAGAAGGACTTTCTTTGCGTCTCCTGTTTAGAGGAACCAGCCTCAGTAAGATGAAGTCTGTCATGGACCAGTTTGCTACTGGGAGCCAGCCACGCTAGCAAAGCCATTTCTATTTGTCTTCCCACTGCAGTCAGATTTGTCTTTATAACTGGCAGTAGTCCTGATATTTTAAAAACAGCTGTTAAAAATGTCCCTATTAAAGAAAACATATTTCCTATACACTTATACTCTATGTAAAATTCAAATAACCACTGTTGACAGATTTGATTAAGGCTCTTATCACCAGCCAGTTCAAATGCACAAACCATTAGGATCCAAAGGTTTAAAGGGTTACGTAAATTCTTATTAATACTTACTTATTAAGTAACTATGTTGTAATGCAACTTGGTGCTGCACAACATCCATGGCTTCTGATTATTGAAGTCAAAGAGTGACAGGGCGCTAAAGCTAGTAGGTCTGAAAAGGATAAGAACTAGTTATCTTTTCTTCTAAAGCTACTCCTTAACATTATATCCAGGGCTACTGCACTTACAATGTTAGAATAAAAGTCTTCACCTGAAATCAGTTTATGATGTTCAGTTATACATTATGTGTTTTCTGTTGCCCCAGACTTCAAAGGTGAGGCTAATATTACTAGTATATCACACTGGGAGGGTTTTTAAAAGACAGAAGGGTGTCATGTGTGGGTAGAAACTTGAAAAGGTCTACAAGTTGTGTGGGAAATAACCTGAACTTAGTGATAAGCAAGCATTATGTACTAGATCACTCAGATCGTCCCACTGATCTGTCCGTATTCAAGTCCCACACTGACTGGTATTCGTCACAGTGTGCAAGTACAGGCATATTACAGCAAGATAGCATTCAGGGATTGAGTGACATGAGGACAGTGTAATAACAGACAATCCAGCCAGCCTCACGCCCAAGAAATGCCGCTAACAACAACAAATCTGACAGTCTGAAGACTTTGTTGGCGCTTCTTGTCCCGCTAGAGGTCTCCAGGTTTCTGATTGCAGCCGTTGCAGACCCTCACCGCGTGATCCCAGCCACGGGAGGGCACGGGGCGTCGCTCCTGGGAGCAGTCGTCACATACTCCCTGGCCACAGGAACGACAGTGGTGGATGGACAGACGCGGCGTGAACTCCCTCTGACACTCACAGCAGGAGTGGATGTCCTGATCTGGGACCCAGTAGGTCGGACGCGCTGCATCTTTCACTAGACCTGAATGCACAACACAATAATACGGCTTATAAATATACTTAAAACACCCTGAGTGGCTATTGAAATGGCCAAAATGCCACTAATATGTTAGATTTAGCAAGATTTATTGTAGTGATAACATAGACACCTCTAATACTTACCAAGAGGTATATCAATGGCACCAACTACAGCCCCTAAAGTGTTTTGAACTGCCTCCCCAACCTTTCTGGCTATTAAAGTCCCTCCCTCCTCCTCCAAGGCAGCGTCCAGCAGCTCTACAACAGGAAAACATGCACCACATATGTCACATTTTAATGACAGTTATAAATTACATCCAGAAAAATGTGCATCAGCGTCCCCCAAACGCAGTCCACAGCTGTGTTTAACTGAATTTTCATACCAGTTGGGATTTCCCTGTTATGGAAGCATGCGTCGCAGACTCTGACGGGATCGAGGCCCCAGCCCCTCTCTGGGACCGGTCTGGTTTTTGAGGAGCAGGAATCGCAAAAACCATCTCCACAAGCACGACAGTGGTGCTTTGCGTCGTTTGGCTGGAACTCTTCTCCGCATTTATGGCATTTCTACACCACACACAAGAAGGACGATGTTTCACGCTGCCAGTTGGCATTTAAATTACTTCATTCTTGGTATTTTACTACATTGTAAGTTTATTTTGCAATGGAATACACTGTTTTTAGCCACGATGAAGTGCCATTGTTATTTCTAATATCTACCAGGATAAGGGAGTTGGGTTTCCAGTAGGCGGGGGCAATCTGGTCAGTAAGCCAGGATGTGATTGCTTTGGCAGGCTTGACGCTGAGTTCAGACACTGACTGAGAAATGTATTTGACTCCATCCAGCAACCTCTGAGCAGCATTGTTGTTATCTTTCAGAAAACCATCAGACTGAAAAGAAGTCACAAAGAGAAGATCAGATATAAGTTTATATAGTAGCTGACTGCGTTGAAGAAGTTCTGTCTTACCCCAGGCCAGATGTGCTGGATCTCTGTTCTAACCACTGTTTCAACTGGGTCCTGGTTTCCATACCAGTATTGTCTGCTTCTGTAGATTACTGCACAGTTGGGACACTCAATCACATACCTGGACAAACACAAAAACATTTTAGTACCAGTCTCGATGTAAACATTTGATTATATTGCATGGTTTACACTAACTGTTATGTTAGAAGAAGGCCATGTCTTATTATCTGTCAAACGTTCTGTGGCAGCTGGACTCACCCAGACCAAGCATAGATGGCCAGGCCAAACCATGGTGAGTCAGACGAGGCTGTCGTTTTGGGAACAACTACTACCTCCTTCCCTCCTTCATAGCAGGCCTGAGCAGTTGAACACAGACACTCAGAATCTCTCCAGATATGTACTTAAACATTTGCATGGCTGGCATAGAGGGTTTGGAATTGCCTTGCAAGTGTAGATTCGGTTGTCATACTGTGCCGAGTAGCGGCACCGATGTTTGGCTTCGTGGTCAAGTCCTTCCTTTAGGTGATTCATGCTTTTCTTACAGCCCGAACTAAAAAAAATATTACACCAACAAAAAGAATTATTAAAATCACAAAACTAAGGGGGTGATGAACAAGTGACATGCAAACCTGAAAGGGCAACAATAACATCTGAGGGGGTGTAGGAACATACCCACAACTGAGACAGATGCTAGAGCAGGTAAAGTATTCATCTGGAAAAAATGAGTTACTGGTCATGTGCTCGTCTGGAATCTCCCCACTGAAACGCTCACTAAGGGCCTGAAGAGCAAAAAAAATGGAAGGATGGGAAGAGTGCTTAATGAGTGTAATGTGTTTCAGTAGATCATTTCGTCTTTACAAATTTAAATAAGAAATGCAAAATTGCTGCTGTCATATAAACTTTACCTGAAGAGCCTTGTATATGACACTAGCTGAACGTGGTGAACGTGTGGTGTTGTTGTCCAACTGTTGCTCCAGGCTACGCAGAAGGCCACTGAAGTCAGTGGGCGGGTTGTAGGTCCGAGTTCCACGGTACTGGATGGAGCTGAATGCGTCAGGAAATATACCCAGTTTCCTGAATCGCTCTTGGAGCAGACGCTCCGCCGATTCAGATGGTTTATCTAAATATGGAGACGAATTGAAGACCAACTAAGATGAAGTGTAACTTTACCTGTAAAAGACTTTTGCAATCACCCTAAAAGTAAAATACAAATTAAATAAGGAAAGTTAACAAATTTGATGTACCTGATCCTAGGAGCTTGGTGTGGACGGTCTCATGGAAGATGATCACTGCAGGGCCAAGGGTAGACAATGGGACATCCAGGCCACAGCGGGTGGTTGTGGCTTTTAATTCCTTAGTAAAATGTTTCATGTAGGCTTCTGATGCATCACCAAGAAACTTAAAGAGATCATCGTGGAGTCGGTCAGCATGGGTTCGGTAGATGACAACATCAGAGATGGCTAGGACTTTTAGGAGCAGCCGTGTTCGCTGACCCTGGTTAGCTCCTGATAACCAGTGAATAGAGAGTAAGAAAGGGATTAATTATGAAAAACAACCATTGTCCTCTTTTGTATGTTTTGTGACGTTTAGCATTTCGTTTTCCACTCACCAGCACCAAGTAATCCCTCTGTGTCAATGACTACTACACAGTGCAAAGGATCCATAGCTGCCCAAACACCCACAGTGCAAGACTCCTGGGTTGGTGATGTTTTGAACACTTCTCTCCCAAGGAAGAAAGTATGGTTTAAGGTGTGGGACTTCCCCTCTCCAGTGTTTCCAAAGACGGACACCACCTTAAGGAGCTGATCGGGCCTGCAGTCCAGTCTGCTGACAAACTCCTCCTCGCTTTTTATCTAGAAGTCCACACAACATCAGCCACGTCCACATAACATCACATGATTGGAGTGCTATTCAGAGTTTAAACTGTGTTTGTAAGCTTTTACCTGCATTTCCTCCTTCTCGTCCACCAAAAGGAAGCTGCACACCTTCTCCAGTTTGGCTCTGAAAATCTCCATTGCAGAGTCCCCAGAAGACACACTGTTATCCTGGGAAGCATTGGCAGGAGGATAAAGCATCAGAGGGTGCTTCCTTTTGTTGGCTCCACTGTGGGTGCGCTTCTGGCAGTCCGAACACAAGTTGATCTTACAACCCTGGCAGCGGACCACCGCTCTGAGCCGTCCGCCGCTGACAGAGCAGCTGCTGTCACCTTTACACGAGTCGCAGAAAGGAACGTGACCCGGTACAATTCGAACCCGGTCGTGATTCCTCATGCGCTCCTGGCGATGGAGCTCAAGTTCACAGCGGGTGCATTGCAAGCTACCACACTCATCACATTCAAATGCAGCCTCATCTGAACCTCCACAAGAGTAGCTCTCCTGACAGACCAAGATGGTGTTCATTCCTTTATCTACAACTGGACCTTGACCACTCATATCAAAACTGACAAGTTAAGGAGGATACTTTTGTTGTTGCTGAGGAAAAACTATGACTTTATGTCCTAATGTAAACATCAAAAATTGCTAGTGCACAAAAAGTTATGACACAAGTCATCAGTTTTTCTTAACTCATCTAAGAAATCAAAATCAAATCAAATACTGTTCAATTTTACTATATAACTTTCCAGCTAAACAACTTCGTACTGTTTACTATTAGTAAACATGTATAGTTATTTTATGATGTGGCACATCAATCTGCTAGCTAGCATTAGCTGCCCTGCATCTCTAGTCTTTTTTAGGAGTGTTTCAGCTCTGCTGACGATGCTAAGTTGCTATTTAAAGGCAGCTCTGTATGCTCGTCATCACTCCCATTAATTACTCAATGAAACGCAGTGTTAAACAAACATTAGCTAATAATTTAAAAACAGAGATCTGCTTCTGAAGAAGCAAACAACGCTTATTTCAACAGACCAACCTACAGTAGCTGCGGCTACCAGTCCGACAGACGACGACTGACTCGCTAACTGAACAGCTCCCTGAAGTAAACACAATTTAAACCAGGCGACGTCTACAGTCCAACATTCTACCACCCTCTGCCTCTTATAACCAACGCTGGCGAGAAAGTTAACGGGTTTAGCCTTTACTTTCAGACCTCTGAGGATGTTGTTGTTGCTTTTACGCCAGCTGATCGGCTTGTTTTTACCCAGAGGTCAAAAGCCACACACAATGCATTTTGGGTAATGAAGGACAAAAAGATTTACATAGGGCTAAATTGTGATGTGAAATGTATTCTTTTTTGACTGTCAACGTTTTACGACATGTACAAATTTCTATACTTTCAGTTGTTCCTCGTGTAGTTTTAGGATAGCAATAAACAAATTAAATAAATTATATACACTAACCGTTGCCCATAATGCTTTGCACTGTCCAGCTGCTTGAAAGTATGCTATTATACTTACCTTCGTACACCGTAGTTTGAACGTAGGTGGACGGAGATAATTTCACTAGATGCCGCACTGATATCAACAACTTCGTGAATGGGGTTCAATCCTGATTGTTTTCTAATTCTGGTTCTTTGGCTTTACCACGAGCTACCGGTTTCTTTTTTTCTATTTGATAATACTTTTACTTGACCCACATTTCGTCAGGATACTCTGGTGTTAAAAACGAACGCCACAAAAGTGACGCTCGATCGTGACGCCGACCAGTTTGCTCTTGTTTATGGGATGCCGCTATTAAAATTTAGTTTACTGTAATTTCTCGTTTGTGTTTACCAATGACAAGCGAGCCTTCGTCTATGAATGATCTCGCTGGAGCAGCGCCGCTGCGTGTGTTAACGTGCTGCTGACTGTGTCCGCCTGTAGCAGGCAACCAACAAACGGCGCTAACCAACCTCGCTGTCGGCTAAGCTAGCTCGCTGTGATTTTGTTTTTGTTGTCTTACTCGGGTTCACAATGGAGGATGAAGCGTACAGTGATATTTACGGCAAAGCCCTGGCCCTGGACTGTCAGAGTCACTCCAGCATTTGCAGGGAGTTCACTGTAAGCTCCCCCAAAGTGTCCATCGGCAAAGTGATGGTGTACACCTGCTGTGTGTGGCTTTTAGCATATGTCGTGTTCTTCTTCACAGAGGTATGACAACATCTTGGAAGTCCTGTGGTCCAAACAGTACTTCCTAAACATTGAGGCTATATTTATATGAGTGTGGCATTACTTAAAACAACAGCTTTAAAGTAATGATGTTTTAATACCAGATTACTTGTTTGCGAGCTAGTTCTAGTGTTTACAAAGCATCTAGATGCAGTTTTGCTCTGTTGCAGAACACGGCCGTCCTGTCTAGTGCCATACTCATCACCCTGGCTGGCATGATGCTTCACATCCACTTTGTGAAAGTGGACCACGAGTCCCTGCTGGTCATCGGGTCCTTGGGCATTCAGGTTTCTTCCAGCTATGCCTCAGGCCGCGAGACCACCTCGTTTATTGAGATGACCAAGATCAAGGATATCGTCATCAATGAAGCTATATACATGGTGAATGAATGTAGTTGTTTATTCCTCTGGCAGTTGTGTAACAGTAACGTTATTAGTTGTTTTTATCAATGCTACAATTTGTGTTTATACTCTTATTTCAGAATCAGATCATCTACTACCTTTGTGTACTGCTGAAGGATCCTACAGAACCTAACGCAGTGTCAAATGTTGTGCCATTGTTTCAGGTGAGAGCGAAGTGTGTGTATTTCTCAAAAGACAATTTACCAGTTCTTTTTTGATTCACACTGAACACACTGTCTTTCTTTTTCAGAGTTCCAAGCCACGATTGAACTGCTTGGTGAAGGTTTACAAAAGCTGCCAGGAGATACTTTCAAAGTGCTGATGAGACGCAGGCACTTTTGTAGTAATAATAACATTTCTATTAGTTTTAATGTATTTTTATATGTATTTTCTCATTTGTATGAGTACATGTATGTGATGTGACTCTAACCTCTACTTATCCTAAATTACTTGAAGCCAACATGAAGCCAGACAATTTAAGTAGCAATACTTCTAACTTGTAATTTACATTTAATTGTGACTGTGACAGTGTATGCATATTATACCTACGTTTTAAATTAGGTTTTATTAGGTTATTAGGTGAATTAGGTATTAAATAATTATACATTTTTGGAATAAACATACATTTACCCATATTTGTGATTTTACCATTACTTACCTTTTCCAGAAGGGGGCAGCACTACAGTTACTTGTTTAAAGTTATTTGTAAATGTATGAATAAAAACAGTTCAGATGTACATACAATTTATTTTATATTTGCTCACAGTTATATTTGCTCACAGTTATATTTGTGTTAGAAATTCGTTTATTCTATATTTATTCTGTTTAAATTTTGTGACGAACACATCAGGATGGGCAGACACACACAGCAGGCTGTAATCAGTCCTGGCCAACATTAAAATTTCCCCATGCTACACCTGTATCAACACTTAAACCAACAGGTGGGTTCAGTTTGTGTTATTGGGATATAAGTATGTTGTGTCAGATGTGTTTGATGTGCAGTGCATTTATGTAAGTAAACATCCCACACCTTCTTCCACAAATATATTTTCACTTCCTCATAACTGCACCTTCATTTCTTACAATCAGTCCATCACGTTTTCACCTTTGTCTTCCATCTCACATTTAACTGATGATATTTCCAGACCTGTTTTCAGGGAGGTTACTCAAGGTTAACTTGCAGTTCAGATTGCAGTGACTGTGCAAGTAGGATCAGTTGTCAGACTGGGTGTAGTTGCAGAGAAAAGATGCTAACACATTTAGCTTCAGAGCCCCGAACAAATTTCCTTCTCAAAATAAAGTTACAAAAAAGTGATCTGATCTCTGTTGGTTCTCATACTATTCAAAGGAAACTCAATTAACCCAAAGAGACAATAAATACATGTGTTTCTTGATTTATTTCATTGGAAAATTTATTCCCTTTTAATGATTTGTGTCAAAGTTTTGTCAACCAGTGCTGCAACCAACTTATGTAAATGTCACAATAAACTTTAAACACAGCAGAAGCTTCCAGACCAGATTATAAAATGTTCATAAGCGTTCCTGCATCACTGTAGATGATAAAACGTTTTTGTTCTAAAAATGTATTAGAACCATATGACTGGACACTAAATGGGTCACAATTTTCCAGAGTTTAAAGTTCGCAGGCTTTGTTTTCGTCACCACCCAGCCCGTTTCCCCTCCAGGCCTTGATTTTCCACCTATTCTAATTCCCAATGACCATCTGCAGCTTCCACTCAGACCTGTGTGTGAACTCCGCGCTCCACAGGCCAACAAAACAAGCCGAAGAAGCAGAAGGGTGTGATTTTCACAGGGCGAAGCATTGCGCTGCTGTGAAGATTGGCCCTGTGACAGGATAATGGTCCCTCCTGGAGGTGTGAAGCAGTTAGGAATCGGGCCGGGAGAAAACCTGGGAATGACCAGGAGTAACACCTCAGGGCTGCTGATTAGAGCTCATAAACAAGCAGCCCCCCTGAGTGTAAATCACGGGTGGGGTGGGGGCTTGGCAGGGGACGCACAGCAAGGCTTTCCTCAGCCAGAGCCGTGGACTCTTAATTACCCCTGCTCACAATTTTGTGGTATCGCTATTGTGGATATATGACGCTTTTAAAACTCCATCTCTCTCTCGCTGCTGGTTTTCATTAAGCGGACGCTTTATGTAACTCACTTCCCTGTTGTAAATGGTGGCTGCAGCGTTTTGGGCGGAACAACCTCGCGGTTTAGTAGGAACGGAGGAATTGGAGCCCCTCTGGGACGGGGAGGTGGTCCTCCACCACCTGCAGAGCACAAACACACACGCACGCATGCACACAGACACACACACACACATGCACGTACGCATGCACGCACAGACACACACACACGCACGCACGCACAGACACACACACACACACACACACAAACACGCACGCACGTACAGACACACACACACAGACACACACGCACACATGCACGTACGCATGCACGCACAGACACACACACACGCACGCACGCACGCACAGACACACACACACACACAGACACACACGCACACAGACACACACATACACACAGACACAGACACACGCACACACACACACACACACACACACACACACACACACACACACACACACACACACACACACGTCCAACAATAATAATTTTCCTTCCTATGTCATACATTACAATGAAGTGTTAATTAGTCAGCTGTAGTGATGCTGTTAATGCGTTTTGTCACCTTCCCACTGAGTCACGCTGTCCGGCCTTTAGCTGAGCTCTGCTACCAGCAGCTGAGTGTTTACCTCACACATGAGGACTGGGTTATAATTCACTTTAAACAGGCTTTTGTAGGAAAACAAATAAAGTAAAGGCAAAATGAGCTCCTTTTGTAGCTTATGTGTGGTAATAGTGTTACTGCACAAACAGTAGAGGTGAAAAAAGATATGAGTTCACGAGATGAAATCATACACGAAGGCACGTTGTTCTCCGTTACGTGTTGTTAGAGCCTCTGCGTCGCATTGTTTTGGCCGACAGGCGCGGAGGAACCAACGCGTCATCGTACTGTTTGAAACGTGGGACCGCGTCCGCTCCGCACGAGCGCGTGCACGCGCCCGTGACCTGATGTCGGTTTGAATTTGAATTTTTAAAACTCCCTCGCTCGAGTTTGACCACCTGTACACGCTCACGGTTCCCCGCGAACTAATCTCTACGATTTCATCCTTACGTTTTTTGTTTTGACTTCATTTATTTGCTCCAACTGAAATCTTGACAGATATGCAAATGAGCACAACACAAATCTATTCACGTTTAACAGTGCTGAGCCGTCTGCGTGGCGTGCTCGCATCACAACCTGTCCGGACACTCGGGTGCTTAGCAACAAGATCCCCTGACTCACCGCAGCTGCTTTGTACGAAGCCCGTGACCTTTCCCGCCTTTTGAAAATGTCCGACCCCTCTCCATAAAGTGTCTTCTTTCTTCTTTTGGGTTCGGAGCAAATCTTTGCCATCAATTATTTAAATGATGCAACTGCTGCACTTCGTCGGAAACTGGTTTATAGGATTAATTTCTCCTGTGGTTGTGGGTCATTAATTTCTGGCAACCGTGCGACACTGATGAGCAAATCAAAAGCAAAGACTTAGAGGAAAAAAAAGGTTGTCTTTTTCTTAGCAGCACTGGATTCGTGTATTTGTATTGTTTTCCTCCGCTGCAGCACATGTGCGGATGATCCTCCCGAGGCCTCGGGGCCGTGACGGCCCCTTTTTCCCCGGTTTCAAATGTGACCGCGTGAGCTCACGCGAACGTTAGTTGCGTTCACGGACTCCCACGAGGCCGCGCCTTGGTGGCGTCGCCTGCCCGGACGAACCGCTCGTGGGACCAGATAAGAGCGGGAGCCTGTTCTACAGGTCTGACGGGGATGGAGGGGGGGGGGGGGGGGTGCCGCCTGCAGCCAGGCACCTGCGAACACATCCGTTTTTCTTTTGTTTGCCTCCGAAGAAAAGAGCCGCGCCGCTGTCGTATGTCTAAACCGACACATTCAAATCGCCGGGGCCCCATTCAGCGCGCGCGCGCACAAAGATGCGCTCATTCTGCTGGCATTAAGGGATTTGTGCGCGTCTTTGTCCGCTCGGTCGGTGCCACCTTGTCTGTGAGCGGCGATTGAGCAAGAAACGACGGCGCTCGCATTAAACGTTGAAGGCGATAAATTGAAAAGAGGACTCTAATAAATACAGAGAGGGGGGCTTCTAGTTTAGGAAGCGTTTGGTTTTATTGTGTTATAATGAATCACGCAGATGAAGAGTACAACCACAAACAAACCCATCAAGTGTTGTGATATGTTACATCTGTGGCGTTTAATGCTTTCGCGGTGGGGATCCTCATCTTTTACTGCTCCATCCATCCCAAATATGAATCACCCCGACTCTAAATCACCTGTTACATCACCACTACGTGACACACCTGAGCCGTCCCAAAACACGATCAGGTGCGAGCGACGCGCAAACCCTGCGTGTGGAAGTCCTAAAGTTGGCATCAGGTTCCGTCTGACCCACCCACTAGCCAGAACCCACCGCATCCCGTAAATGCGATGTCCCAACCGAGTCAGAGGATGAAACCCGCCCGTTGTTCTTTCACAGTAAAGGCGCTCCACCCGCGGAGACGCTCTCGGTTGGTGGCGGTGACACAAGCGGCCGATGCGGTCGTGTGAGTAATCGGACTCTCTGCTGAACGCGTCTAGACTCACCACGTCACTCTCCACTGTTGACAATATCTGTACCCACGAAGTAAATAGATCATCTGTGAGTCTATGAGTTCATAAGCATTATTTATGTGTATACGTCTTATCGTATATTTTTCATCTAGGATTTCTCGCCACTGTGCACATGCGTGTACAGTTACCTCAGTGGGTGCACGCGCACGCGCGTAGATCAGTGTTTTGACTCGACTCGTTGCACGGCCACCGCGCGTGTCGCGGTGATGTCCCGGCAGCCTCCGGCCCTCAACCCCGCGCTCCGCTGTGAGAACACCTCACCCCCTTGATTCCCAGACGCGGACACGCCCCGTGCACAGACTCCGATCCAAACCAATCACGCGCTTCTGCCGTGGAAGCGACACTTTCCTAGACGCGATTAAAAGAAAAAACGTGATCCGCCGCTGACATGTGCATCTTCAGATCAGCAGCAGATTGAGACGCAATTTAAGGAACATGTTTACAGTATCTAACATCACAGAGCAAATCCTCTGATGTGGGTTAATTAGCATGGGAATAAACATTCACTGATAGATTATTAGAAGCCACTTTTCCCACAAAGCCACATTTTGTCCTCATTTGAATTGACTGGTTGTGGTGATCACTGCTTTTTAAATCAATCAGCCGCGCTCTGCCTCAATCCACAACCGCTGCGTATCTCACACGTGATAAGGACCCGTCCCAGACAGCCGGCCGTTCAGGTCACAGGAAGGGCTGTGGCCGAGGCCCTTCCACTCTGCACTGTGGTGCGTTAACGCGGCCGTCCGCATGCTGATGGGACCCGGACGCATCCAGCGAGTCAGAGCCAACCGCCCTGATGATGCAGAGCAATGAACAAACACACACACGTGACAGTGTTGTTCACCTAATAGGAGCATTTGCAAAGGATGAGCAGTGCTGATGGTGAAATAATAAGAGCTTTTAATACACATGTGTGATCTACAGAACTGCAGGTCCTCCATTAGTATAATAGGCAGCTAACGGGACTTCAGTCACCAGACTGAAGCAGCTTGTATGTAATGTGTCCTGCATGTCTATGGGCCGTCATTCACGTATTGAGAGCTGGGGCAGAGTCTGATTGAAGTGCTAATGGCCTCATCATTACCTGAGTGTTAAAGCTGCTTCATCTGGTCATTGATGCCTCCGCTTGTGGTTCCCTGCCGTTCGTTTGCAAGGCTGTGTGCCCAGCACAGTGTGTGTGCGTGTGTTTGTGCATACGTGTGTGTGTTTGTGCGTGTGTGTGTGCATACGTGTGTGTGCAACAGTGTGTGCGCGTGTGTGTCTGTGCATATGTGTGTGTGTGTGTGTGTGTGTGTGCATACATGTGTGTGTGTGCATACGTGTGTGTTCATACGTGTGTGTGTTCATACGTGTGTGTGCGCATACGCGTGTGTGTGTGTGTGTGTGTGTGTGTGCGTGTGTGTGTGTGCATACGTGTGTGTGTGCGCATACGCGTGTGTGTGTGTGTGTGTGTGTGTGTGTGTGTGTGTGTGTGTGTGTGTGTGTGTGTGTGTGTGTACGTGAGTGCATATGTGTGTGTGTGTGTGCATACATGTGTGTGTGTGCATACGTGTGTGTGCATGTGTGAGCCCAGCAGATCGGCGCAAGGCGAACGGAGCTGTTGACTGTGGGACAGAAATAATCGTTGTTGCCTCTGGGCAGTCACACTCTGTTACTGGGACGGATCTCATTGGCTTTCCTCAACACCGAAACTGACAGTTTATGTTTTCACAAAATAGGGAGAGTTTTTTTTCCCAGCAGACTCGTACAGTTAAAGTGAGTGACAGGTTGGTGTTTGTTATGCAAATGAACCACAGGATAATTATAGTAATGCATTTAAACACCAATTTATATATTCATTCATATTAATTTACTTGTCTAATAAAGAACATTTACAAATGTGTGGTTTCTATTTCATAGCTTTTATTTCATTTCTAGCGTCACCCACGTCTGTCGGCCATTACACAAGAAACACAACGACGCTAATAAAACCCGTGACAGACTGTGCTTTTGTCCCCGTGGAAGAAACACTTTGCGCTGTGCCAAGTCCTGTCCCCGCAGCTCAAACCGCCGGCGCAGGCGACCGGGGAGCAGCCGGCAGGCTTTGTCTGGGCCCAGGCCGACCTGTCGGTGCACCTGCTGATTCACACGCTGATTCTTGCCAGTCTTCTACACTGAAACCCGGCGAGAGCGAAACTGGCGCCGCGCCAGCAGAAGACCTGGTCGACCGCTCCTGACACGACTGCTGAGGGAAACAGATGACTAAGCGTGAGAGGAGCGCGGCGGCAGGCGGAGAAGGAACCGTCCGCTCGGCTCCTGGGAACCCGAAACCCGTCTGACGCGGCCTCGGCGATTGCTCAACGCGCGTCCTGCGCAGCCGAGTACACGTCTGCGTCACGTGAGTCTCCCGGTGCACGCGTTCGTCTGTCAGAGCACACGGCTTTTGTGTTCGTCTGAAGGAAAACCAGCAAAACCGTCAGAGAGGAGCCATAAATAAGACGTGACATTCAGGTTGGAGTCTTGCAGCCGGTTTTGACCCAGTCAAGTTGTTTACAGCCACGGTGCCCCTGACCTTTACCTGTCCTCACACACACACACACACACACACACACACACACACACACACACACACACACACACACACACACACACACACACACACACACACACACACACACACACACGCACGCACGCACGAGTGAAAGGAGCTGTTTATTAAACATAATCTTCTGACACAAGGAGCATATTCATGAGACAGTAACACTGCAGGGCTGAAAACCAAAACAATGCCCTAGAAGACGCTAAACCAGTTCTACTCCAATGGCTTCAGGATCAGTCGAGGCCTCTTTCATTTCACATGTGACGACACCATCAATATAATATTATTGATTAGGTCATTTCACATTTTTTAAGCTTTCCAGTCAGATTCATAGCAACAAGTCCATCATGAGTCCAATATCGATTGCAGCCTGACATGTACCCACACAATGGACCACCGCTGACTAACGGCTCACAGGCTGCTGATGTACTGGGATGATGTGGTCGCATCATAAACAAAGTCTATTGTGGTGAAGGAACCTGGGACTCAGTAGGTGCCATCTGCATGTCGCTCTGCGGCGTCTTGATCCATTCGATCGGTCACAGCATGGTGCCGTCAGCTCTCATGCGGATTGCATTAGAATCGGAGGGCCCACGGCCCGGCTGGAGCCCGCGGGTCAATTAGCATATCCTTAGATGGAGGGATGGCTCTGGAGGAATGCCTGTTGTGATGATGAGGACCCCCCCCCCTCCCCATGTAGAGAGTAAGAAAACTCTGCTGAATGTAAAGTAGACAGGATCAGTGATAAATGACAGCACTTGATATTTAGGCTTCATTTATTTCCATCACGTCAGATTTGAGTGATACACGCTAACACAGGAGTTCAGAGAAGTGGATGGTGAATAGAAATGAGTGGCACATTCATACAAAATGTAACAAAACCCTTTTACAGAGTATATTAATGCTTTTAAATCCCCCATCTGTTATGTGATATTCCATAAACTGTTTCAATAAACAGAATCCAACATACATTAAACCGACTTCTACAAGAAGTATAGTCAGGATCAACCCTGGTTCTGGTCACATCTGGACATTTCTCCATCAGACTTTACATTAGTTTGCAAAAAGTGACTGGTTTCATCCAGACGCCAGAGACGCAACAGGTTTTAAATGTGTATTATCCTACACTTACAATCAGGCAGAGGCCTCGAACTCACGCATCGTCCGAGAGATCGGAACGGACAAAGAGGGACGAATACGAATAACCGGGCTGAGGCTGCGTGAGGTGAAGACCCCCCGCGGGGCCCGTCTTTACAGATGCGGCCCGACGGAGACGGGAGCAAAAGGCCAGAGGCTGCTAAATGCTAACCCCCCGCTCCCACCTGAGACGAGAGGACTCCCCAATGAGGCCCTGAACCAACCCCGTCATCAAAACTCAATCAACGCCTGTGATTTGTCACAAACACGCCGCCCCGTTCCATCTAGGGAGCGCTGACAGCAGTTCTGGTCGCAAAGTGATTTGACTGTCAGCTGATTACCTAGAAAGCCGGAAAACACCCAGCTAAACCAGCCAGGTTAGCTGCAGTGGAGCCTCAACCCGGCGGCTGCACACAAACAGGCCAGGCAGCAATAGTCCATCAGGTCCATCAGCTAACGCCCATATACACTTTTGCTTTCTCTCTCTCTCTCGCCTACATGAAGATCCCGCAGTCGGAAGGTAGGACCCGATGCAAATGGGCCGTATTTACATAATGGCCTGGTTGTCTCTTTGAGGCCGTGTGCTCCAATCCCTCACCTCCTGCAAAGGCCCAGATCACTGCCTTTCTTCTCTCAAACAGCTCGTGCGTGACACGTTGTGATATGTAAACCACGCGTTTCCTGTCGCCCCAGAACAATCCAGCGTTAGAATATAATGGAAACACACAACTGGATGCTCTGCTTCCTCTGGTCTGATCTTAGTCCTGAACCATCCGACATCCAACAGCGCAACAAGGCGAATATGTAGCAGGGAAATACACAGAGCCAGTACAGAAATGGCCGAAATAAATAAAAACGTGTCCACAACCCACAGGGTTCACAGTCCAAAGTTCAGACGAAGCAGAAGAGCTTCTTCCAGCTGCATCTGGAGAAAGCTTTGGTGCGTCTGTCCGAAAAGCGCCTCTTCTTGTTCTTGCGAGCCTTGTTCTTGATGCCGGCGAAGATGGCGGCGTCGAACGCCTCCTTCAGGTTCTTCTGCGTGAGCGACGAGCACTCCACGTAGTCCGTGGCCCGGATCTTGTCGGCCAGGCTCCGCGCGCGGGCGCTCGGCACCGGCTTGACGTTCGACCTGTCCAGGTTGATGAGGACGTTCACGTCCAGCAACAGGTCCGACTGGGTGCCGACGAGGATGATGGGCGAGGTCGGGTTGCGGCTGCGGATGTCCGGCACCCACTTCTTGGCGATGTTGTGGAAGGACGTGGGGTTGACCATGCTGAAGCAGAGCAGGAACACGTCCGTGTGGGCGTAGGACAGAGCCCGGAACTCGTCGAACTCCTCCTGAGGGGAAGACGGGGACGTTTGTGTCAATCAGACTACAAACAGACGTGATGGAGAAAGGAGTGAAGGAGACTTGACTCATGCAGTGTGAGGAGATGGAAGCCATTAACATGCATGGTGAAATCCTGTTACTGACTCATGCATGGGATTAACTGAGAGGTGACAGTTTGTCCTTTCATAGATGATCATAACCCCATTTTAAACCTAGAAACCCATTGAGAATGGTAGTAGAAGCTGAAGGCTTGTGTAATAACATGTATGAAACGTAAAGTGATGATTTATACATATATATATTCTGACAAATTAAAAGAACTGTCTCACCTGTCCAGCAGTGTCCACCAGCTGGACTTTAACTGGAGATCCTTCTACCTGGACCTGACCTGTTGGAGAAACGACACGAATCAGTTTCACTTTAGTCTACGTCATTCTCACTTAATTGTACTTGTTCCTACGGAAACCCTGAAACTTTTCATCTAAAGGCTGTTCAGTCGGCATCGCCTGAATATCGTTTGATCGCTCACCTGAGAAGACGTCAAAGCCGGTCTGCCTGTACTCCGTCGGGTATCCGTTGGAGGTGTAGCTGATGATCATACTGGTCTTCCCCACGGCTCCGTCTCCGACCAGCATGCAGCTGATGACGCCCGGGTCCAGCTCGTCCTCCCGGGTCAGCCCGCACGCGGAGGGGACTCGGGACTCGTGGTAGAAGTAATCCATGTGAGGTGGCATGACGAGCCGCGCGATAGACGTCTGACTGCGGACTCTCCTCCCGTCGGGTCCGTGAGACTAGGTGGTGAGAGTCAGCCACGCAGCGCGCGACTCACATACTGCCGAGATGAGGTCGCTGCCCGGAGTGACGGGCGACACGAGGAGGCGGGGCCTTAATCAGGTTCTGATTTACATAGACACGCCCACTGATAAATATTTTTTTTCCTGGAACACAGACAGACAGACAGACAGACAGACAGACAGACAGACAGACAGACAGACAGACAGACAGATCACAGAATAGAAGATATATTAAAAAACATGAAGACCTGCATACTTTTAATTGCCAACTGTAAATTACTGCCCAAGATCCTACGACATTGTATGTACGCTCTGCCCCCCAGTGGTTAACAAGGGCGCCACACACCAAATGCAGTCACATGATCGCCTGTGTCACCTGACTGCTACAGTCCACCCTGTGTCATCTGTCGGCAGCTATGCTAGACGCTTTGATTGCACGAGTTCATAGAAAATCCATTCATTCCGATGTTAATGTTGTTGCCTAAAGCTTTTATATTTTACACACGTCTCCTCGTTTAGACGCAGGCGGTGAGAGTCAATACGTTAGGTGCAAGCTAACACGAGGAAGCTGTGCTAGCTAGCTAGCTAGCTGTTTAGCCATGTCGTCGTGTTGACTCTTCGACAGGTGTCATATCGGGGGAAATTAATAACAGGTTTTGAGAAAAGAGTCACTTTAACCATGGCTTCGATTCTTGACGACTACGAGGACTCGCAGATCACCAGACAAAGTGCGCAGCAGCGCAGCCGCCTGTCGGGTGCCAATATCGGGATAACACATTCAGGTAGGTCGCCCCAGTCTCTGGTGATGCTGATGAACGTGTCAGACACGTTGCTGCCTTTTTTGTGCTGGTTTATGATGTTATAAGGCTGCTTCTGCCTACTCATTAGGTTTCGTGAATGTGAGACTTGAGGAAGAGAAGCCCATATTCAACAAGCAGAGGATCGACTTTACACCGCCCGAAAAGATAAACCATCTCGCAGTGTGCAACAATCAGCTGTGCATGAGTCTGGGAAAGGACACCCTGCTGAGGCACGTGAAACCGTCACTATCACCCAAAACAGTTAATAATTACAGTAGCTTTGATTGGATTAGTTCGGGTTGATGGCTGTATTTCTCTGTGATTAGTACTCATCTGTTGTTCCTTAGATCTAATCTCATGCAGTTGTAACTGAAACTGAAACCTTTACAGGATTGACCTGGCCAAACCAGATCAGCCCAATCAGATTGAATTAGGAAGAAAAGATGACAGTAAAGTGTATCGACTGTTCCTGGATCCCACAGGTGAGAGGAAGCTGTCATGCTGAGTCATTTCTCTCAGGCTCATTGCCTGACTAAATAGCCATGTTGTGTATTTGCATTTAACTGTTTATACATTTTTACACTTGTACCTGTTGCTGTTTGTCTTGCACGCTGCTGCAATATAACTAGCTGGTAATAAAGAAACCAAAATGAGGGAACAAACACGTCCTGCTGCTGTTACTGCATAATTCTAACATTGTGTGTTAATGTCAAATATATCCTCCTCCATGTTTCCCCACTGCAGGCTCCCATCTGCTGATTAGCCTGAGCACCAGTGAATGTCTGTATCTGAACAGGAACACCCAGAAGGTGCGCAGTCTGTCCCGTTGGAGAGGCCATCTCATCGAGAGCGTGGGCTGGAACAAGTTGCTGGGCAATGAGACCAGCACGGGACCAATACTGGTTGGTACCAGTCAAGGCATCATCTTTGAAGCTGAGATCTCTGCAAATGAGGGCAGCCTGTTCAACACCAATCCAGACCAGTATTTCAGACAGGTCAGTCTTAAAGGAGAATGTCTTTCTTTCCTGAACTGCATATTCAATGTTTTTATATTTGATCAACCAAGTTTCTATCCTGAGGTAGGTTCACTCCCTGGAGGAAGACGGGAGGCCAGCACCAGTTTGCTGCCTGGAGGTGGAACGTAACCTGGAGAACAAGTACTTCATCATTGCCACCACTCGCAAACGCCTGTTCCAGTTCGTGGGTAAAGTGGCTGATGGGTCAGAGCAGCAAGGCTTTAGTTCCATCTTTAACCAGAACCAGGACTTGCTGCCCAGTTTCCAGGAGTTTCCAGTAGACATGGGCTATAGTGAGATCACATTCTACACATCAAAGCTGCGTAACTCGCCTAAGGCTTTTGCATGGATGATGGGTAATGGAGTCCTTTACGGCCAGCTGGACTATGTCAGGCCCGATTCTTTGCTGAGTGATGTGCAGGTAAATGTCTGTGTCTACCTTCACAATATTTGTTCACATTTATCACTCTTTGTAAACGTTGTTCTGTCGTAAACAGGTATGGGAATACAGCCCCGACATTGACCTCAGTGTTAAGAAGCCCATCTCTATTGTGCTGACACAGTTTCACTTCCTGCTACTACTGAACGACCGAGTTAAGGCCATCTGCACCCTGAATGGACAGGAAGTTTATGAGGATGTATTCCCAGACAAATTTGGCACCCTAATGAAGATGATCAAAGATCCTGTTGGCGGCTTGGTGTGGATCTACACTGAGCGGGCTGTGTTCCGTTACCACATCCAGCGTGAGGCCAGGGACGTCTGGCAGATGTACATGAGCATGAATAAGTTCGACCTGGCCAAGGAGTACTGCCGCGATCGACCTGAGTGCATGGACATGGTTCTGGACAAGGAGGCTGAGCACTGCTTCCAGAATAAGCGATATCTGGAAAGCGCCAAGTGCTACGCGCTGACGCAGAACTACTTTGAGGAGATCGCACTTAAGTTCATTGAAGCCAAACAGGAGGAAGCCCTGAAGGTGTTCTTGCTGAAGAAACTCAACAACTTGAAGCCCAGTGAAAGGACACAGATTACTCTGCTCGTCACCTGGCTAACTGAGCTCTACCTGAACCGCCTCGGTCAGCTGGAGAGCGATGGTAACAGCATCATCTTTCAGGAGACCCGCGATGAGTTCCGTCAATTCCTTAACAGCTCCAAGCATAAAGAATGCCTGTTCAACAACCGCAGCACCATCTACGACCTGCTGGCCAGCCACGGCAATGTGGATGACATGGTCTACTTTTCAGTCGTCATGCAGGACTATGAGAGGGTGATCTCGCACTACTGCCAACATGATGACTACAGTGCAGCTCTGGAGGTGCTCTCCAAGCACTGTGATCAAAAGCTTTTCTACAAGTTCTCCCCTGTCCTCATGCAGCACATTCCCAAAAAAGTGGTGGACGCGTGGATTCAGATGGGCAAGAGGCTGGACCCAAAAAAGCTCATTCCAGCTCTGATGAACTACAGTCAGATGGGGAGCTCCCAGCAAATCAACGAAACCGTCCGCTACATGGAGTTCTGTGTGTATGAGCTCAGTGTCACAGAGGAGGCAATCCATAACTACCTGCTGTCGCTCTATGCTAAGTATAAGCCAGATTCTCTGCTTATGTATCTGGAGCAGGCGGGCACACACGCCACCCAGATCCACTACGATCTGAAGTACGCTCTCAGGTTGTGCGCAGAACATGGCTATCTTCGTGCCTGTGTCCTAGTGTATAGGATCATGGAATTGTACGAGGAGGCAGTGGATCTTGCTTTACAAGTAAGTGATAGTTTTGGGTTGGCTTTGTATTTAGATATGTTTTTTTATAACAATGATTGTTATTTATAAACCCAAATGTATTCATCATCTATAGGTTGATGTAGACTTGGCCAAATCATGTGCAGACCTGCCTGAGGATGATGAGGAGCTGAGGAAGAAGCTTTGGCTGAAGATTGCCCGTCACGTGGTGCAGGAGGAGAAGGACGTGAAGAAAGCCATGAACTGTCTGTCCAGCTGCAACCTGCTCAAGATCGAAGACATCCTGCCCTTCTTCCCAGACTTTGTCACTATTGACCACTTTAAGGTTTGTATCCAAGAGTCTGGTTCAGGAAAGAAGATAATGTTGCATTTGAGGATGTAGCAAAATATGTTATTTTTTGGTATTTGAAAATAATAATAAAATAAATAGGTTAACAGGTAATACTGTAGTTGTTAATACCAGCCTTAAAATATACAATCAGTATATAACTGACTGCTTTGCAAAAAAAAAAAATTTAATGTTGCTACAAATTAATGTTATTTTATCCTTTGTTCATCGTGGTTCTTTAGGAGGCTATCTGCAACTCTCTGGAAGAGTACAACCAGCACATTGAAGAGCTGAAGCAGGAAATGGAGGAGGCTACTGAAAGTGCTAAACGTATCAGAGAAGACATTCAGGAAATGAGGAACAAATATGGAGTAGTCGACTCCCAAGAAAAGTGTGCCGCATGTGACTTTCCCCTACTTAACAGGCCCTTTTATTTGTTTCTGTGTGGCCATATGTTCCACTATGACTGTCTGTTTCAGGTAACTATTGTGTAAAACACATCAGCTCCTATTTAAACCTCATTTGTGAAGATGTATTTGGATTTAAATGTGCCGCTTGGTCTTATTTCTCTTTCTAGGAGGTGACGCCTCACTTGCCAACCTATAAGCAAACTCGTCTGGAGGACTTGCAGAAAAAGCTGGCAGCGACCACGCAGTCCTCCAAGTCACGTCACCGTCCGGTGCCCAAAGATGAAGGCGACACTGCCAGCCTAGGAAAAGGAAATGCCGGCACAAGCCGCGAGCAGATAAAATCGGACATTGATGACATCATTGCTTCTGAGTGCGTGTACTGTGGCGAACTGATGATCAAATCCATTGATAAGCCTTTCATTGATCCACAGAAGTTTGAGGAGGAGAAATCAAGCTGGCTATGAGTGAGGCGTCGTTCTAGCTCAGTGTAAAAACTGACATGGGACAGGCCTCATCTGTATATCAATAAAGTCACATAATCCACAAGACAAACCCATTTTGTGAATGCAATGGTTTAGTTGTTCCTGTTGCTACAAACTCTGCCAGCTTGAACTGATCTTTTAAAAAGAAACTTATTCTTTGTATGTGAAAATCCACTCCAAGGACCTTTACAGTTATGGGAATGTGCAGGAATGAAAAGCTACACGATGAGGTAGCATAAAATGTGCCTGAACCAATGTTTTTAATAATACAAATAGAGTTAGTTATGATTGCTCTATACACCTATTAACTACATTTATTCTGGTGAAAACAGTGTACATCCATTTACAAGATTTCTGTAGTGTGCTTAATGTGGAGAGAAATGACAAACTGTGATTTAATATATTCACTGTTTTGCAATTAATTTGTTGCACATTAAAGTTTCTGTGTACTCTGGAATTTTATTAGTGTGATCATTTAGAGATAATTCAATAATCACAACTCTGCTGAAGAAGAACAAGGCCACACACAGCCTTAGAGAAATATGTAACATGGTGATTTGACTTGACATGTACAGTTCGTTTATAATTTATTAAATAATATTTCTCTGGATTTCATCACCAACACTGGAAATGAGAAAATACTTTTTACTTATGCTACTTGCCTCACCTTGCCTAAAACGGAGTTCCCTTCTGATGACGTAAGACGCAGCTCGGCAATCTTCGCAGCGAACAGACACTATTAATCGTCATCGGAAATGCATCGATGCATTATACTAGCCATGCATATTTGGCAATAAAAGGCATACTTAATATACCTTGATATAAAAATGATTCGCGACATGCACCATCGATGCTTTTTTCTAGGGTCGTGTCCTCGAAGACACCTAAAAGCGAACGTCTCTCTATCGGCACTTGATTAACATGCCTGCTCCTTGCTGTATCCTCGCCATGGCGTCGTGTCTCTGCTCTCTCAGTAACAGAAAGTGGCCGCCTCTCTGCTGTTGCTGCCGACTCAAAGCTCACCGACTCGCTCGGCGCCTCATACCGCCATTTTGGAGTCAGAGAACCGCGAGTCGGCAGCAGCAAGGAGAGAGACGAAAAGGGGGACACGGGGCCAAGGTGAGAGACTCCGTGGTGGTTGTTATGGCGAAGGAGCAATGGGGGAAGATGGCCGGGAGGGAGAAAGAATTAAAACATGGGGATCATTCGTTCACCAGGCAACTCAGTCCCCGCTCGTATCCGCAAGAAGGAGACGAGGCGCGGGCGGAGGGCCTTGTCTATCAATAGCGACTAGCCCGCAAAAGAGTTGTAATTAACGTTATATCATATCTAAATACATTGTTTAGCCATGGAGGTGGTGGCCTTAAAGAGACAGAGCCGATTTGAATACTTCATATTAATGGTGTGAAAGGACGTGTGTATCAGAACGCCTAGTTGATAAGCTAACGTTAATGATGCGAAGCTACATGAGAGCACTCGGACGGTTGTCCTCCAACGGCGGCTGTGTGTTTAACAAAATATATACCAGCGTGAATTCATACCGTGGAGAGCCTAAACCTCTAAGCTGTCAATGTGTGTGTGTACAAGCACCTTGAGCCCTTACTTATACCAAAGGGCAACGCTCGCGCTTACACAGCGCGGCAGCTAACGGTCCTTAGCGCGCTAGCTACAGCCCACTGCACCAAGGTTAGCTAGCAACCCTCGGCTAACGCTACTGTAGCTTGAATTTGTTAGCTAGCTATGCCAAGTCAGGTAACTATTAATTAACGTTAGGGTGACTCGGCTCTAAATAGGAAACGCTTCCTCTTTTAAAAATAAGGCCAAGCTCTGGTTTCGTTTTAGTTCTACATTGCCCCACAGGCGAGACAGTGAACTTGCTTCAAAGAGTCGTAAATATGTAACTTTATAAGTGCTGTTAGCAATTAACAACTGAATTTTAACAGCGTAATATGTAAGTGTAAAATTATGGACTTTAATGTTATTTGAATATTAATTATGTACCGTGGTAACTAAATTGGTGAAATAAATCCAATGACTTTTATGACTTTAATGGCCAAACTGAAAATACGTGCAATGCGCAATAACCTAATACTAATTTAATTTAATGCAATACAAACACGAAAGAGATATCTGCTGCTGCTGCTGCTGCTGCTGCTACTACATTTTAATCATTAACCATTTACCAAAGTTTTAATTATTTAATAACATGGAAGTGAAGTGTTGCAGGACCTCTTATATATAGATATTTTGTTTGCGTAATACATCCCTGTTTAAGAATCACAAGCGCACAATAAAGCACACTTGTAAACAACACAGCACTCTATAAGCTGTGAACTTGAATATAAAAGTGTATAAGTGTAAATGTAGTTTTTGTGTTTTGCAGAGTATCACGTTTGATCGTTAATCCTGGAATCAGGAACCATAATGTGCTTTACTAAAAAGGTAGGGCCACTGTATGCACACTATAAACATGAGCTAGGATGGAACTGCATTATCAGATCTCAGCAAGTAGTTCTGAACTTCCAGCGAGCATTTAAGAAATACTTTTAAACTGAACAAATCTTCATACCTTCAGTTAAGTGAGTTATAATAACGCTACAGATCCTTCATTGTCCATACCTGATGCTTTTTCCCCCTCAGTGAAAGCACCTGCCCTGCTGGGTGCAGCATGGCGGCAGGGCAGGGGGGCCGGCTGGAGGGTGTGGTGTCGGGGAGCTCTGGCCTGGCCAAACCTCTCTACCTGCAACGCTTGGAAAGATCCTTGAGGTTGGACAGTTTCCTGCGTCACACTTCTGCTATTTTCAACAGAGACATAACCAGGTACACCCAGATGGGCACTGAACACGGCGCGCAGCCCCGGCAGCTGGCTCGCAGTTTAAAGGCTGTTTTTGCTTGCGTGTACTGATGCATATTTAATTGTCTCGTAGTGATGACAGTGATGATAGTGATGATGCACTGGGGAGTGGGCTGTCTCTGGATCCCTCCACGCAGCATGCAGCCTTGACAGTGAAGAGTGAGTTATGTGAACATGGGGATGGGTTGACAGAAGGAAAACCCATCAATGGAGTTCTGCTGCAAGGTATTGTAAAGATACATACACTTCTAACCACTGTTTCTTCCTGTTCCTTCTTCTGTTTCCACCAAATCATTTACATAAATCTTTAAGGCTTTATTTACATGAAAACATTTATTTAGTTGTAAATTCCCGGATTTACTTGGACATGAAATATGTTCATGCATTATTGTTCATTTTCATCAGTCTTTATGCTGTTTTTCTCTTCCTGTGATCCACACAGACCAAAAAGCAGATAAAACAAGCCTCTACAATTTCTCCAGACTCAAGAAGAACAGGAAATGGCTCAAGGTAATTTATGAACCTATTCTATATTGTGGTTAATCTATTTGGTTTGTACAGTATGGTGAATTAAGCAAATAACAAACATCCCTTTAATTTACTAAAAGTTGATGGTTTTTTTCCACCTTCCACCTTTGTCTCCTCCAGAGCATCTTGTTAAGCGATGACACCACAGATTCGGACACAGACTCAGATGACTCTGACTTCATTTTGTCACGGGAGGAGCTGCTCGACATGCTGAGGTTACATCGCTACACCAGGCAGCATCAGAGCAAGTTCCATTCTGATAGAGAGGTGCGAACATAAATGCAGTTTCTAGCAATGAATGAATGAAGAATTCCACTAGCATGTTTTTCAGGGTCATTTTGTATTTTCCCATTTGTGTATACTCTATGTATTCTGCAGCTTCACCAGTATCAGTACTACAGCACTGGCCTCCTCTCTACCCATGACCCTTTCCATGAGCAACAGCGCCACCTCTTGGGCCCAAAGAAGAAGAAAATCAAAGATGAGAAGAAATTCAAGGGTAAAAAATAGAACTATTTGAGTGTTCAGGCCATATGTTACATAAATGCAACATTTTAACTCTCTCTTGCAGCCAAACTGAAAAAGGTTAAAAAGAAGAAAAAACGTGGAGAGGCAGATTTTCTAGATGAAGGACGTCCTTATGTCACTAAGATATTTGCGAAATTTTCGCATGATGCTCCGCTGCCTGTGATTAAAAAGAAACATCTTACCATTGAGCAGCTGAATGCACGGCGACGTAAGGTCTGGCTCACCATTGCCAAAAAAGAGATCCCTAAGGTTTGTTCCTATGACAGTAATAAGAGTGGTCAAAAGTCATTAATGTTTAATGTTTAGCTGACTAATATGCCTTTTTTCCCAGTCTTTTAAGCAAAAGACCTCTGCTAAGAATCTAGTTCTAACCAATGCTAAAAAGGTAAGTTGACATGGAAAAATTATATTCATAAGGGCTTTAAAAATATTTGCAAGTTTTAAATTTATTATTTTTTTTTATCTGAAAACCTGTGATGACAATAACTCAAATTTGTTGTGCAAGACTAAACTGTAGCTTAAATGCTTTTTTTATCCCAGCTGGCTCATCAGTGTATGCGGGAGGTGCGACGTGCAGCCATCCAGGCCCAGAAGAACTGCAAGGAGACGTTACCGCGGGCACGCCGCCTCACCAAGGAGATGATGCTATACTGGAAGAAATATGATAAAGTAGAGAAAGAACACAGGAAACGGGCAGAAAAAGAGGCCCTGGAGCAGCGTAAACTGGATGAGGAGATGAGAGAGGTAGGTGGAGAGGATGTTGGTACCGTGTGTGGGTTTTGTGTGTTTGTACTGTTTGTCACTGAACATTCTTGGGCGGTACTATAAATGCATTTATGTTTTGTATCATCTCTATTTAACAGGCCAAACGTCAGCAGCGTAAGCTAAATTTCCTCATCACCCAGACAGAGCTTTATGCCCATTTCATGAGTGGGAAAGCCAGTATAGGAGCCCAAGGAGGAGACACAGCTCAAGAGGAAATCCTGAGAAAGCTTGAAGACACTGCAGCACAAAGACAGATCAACATAGGAGGAGGCGTAATGGTCAACATGGGACAGGAAGATTATGGTATAAATATTTTAATCAAGTATATTGTGTTGTAAGTTAGAAACAATTTAGGATTAATGGTAGACATTTATATGTCTTTGTTTTATGAAACAGTTGACCAGGTTTCACCTTTAAATTATAAAATGGTATTACTTACATGCTGTATTTGTTTTGTTACCGTTCAGATAGTAAATACTACAAGTCTCAGGCCTTGAGGAATGCCAAAGAAGCCTACCAGATTCATCAAGAGAGAGTAAGTTGTTGTATGCAGGCGTACTCCTCCTATATACAAGCAATCTATTGTGTCTTTATTGTGCGGATCTATTGTCTCACTATAGACGCGAATGTTTGATGACGAAGCAAAAGACAGTCGCAGCGCGTCTCTACATGCAGCTGCTGGCTCCTCTATAGCTGCTGGCTCTGGGTTTGGAGAGAGCTACAGTCTTTCCAACCCATCCATCCATGCAGGTGAAGATATTCCTCAGCCTACTATCTTCAATGGCAAGCTGAAAGGTTACCAGCTTAAAGGCATGAACTGGCTGGCCAACCTCTACGAACAGGTACCTATGGCCATCTTTGTTTAAGAGTTATGACCGATACCTGTGAACGCCTTAAACTGGGGCTCACCATATTAAAATTGTTGTAGTTCCTTTTATATTTTCTACACAATATTCTTAAACTGATTTAGAGACAAAACGAAAAAAATGGTTTAACGTGTTCATCAAGTTCGTTGTTGTTGTTGTTGTCATATTTTTGGAGTATATTAGAGTTTTAATAATTGTCTTCTTTCATTGATAATATCACTCACTTTGATCAAGTAATGTTGTGCATGGGAAGTGGCGTCAGTCAGCGTTTGTATGACTGCATAATATTTTGTGCTTTATGTACACATTAAGTGGTGAATCTTTTCCTTCATCTTCTTTCTCTTCAGGGAATCAATGGAATTTTGGCAGACGAGATGGGACTCGGCAAGACGGTCCAGAGCATCGCCCTGTTGGCACATCTAGCAGAGGTGCTGCACTTTATAAAAAAATGCATGGAATATCCCATTGCCTCAGCCATTCAAACTGATTTGCAAAAATGTCTAGCATGTTGTGCACCTGCATCCTTTTAAATAGTCCCTACTTTATAGCGGAGCTTTGTGCAGGTGTTATATATTACTGAATGAGTCAGATGACCTATTTCATTGTTGCAGAAAGCAAATTTTCCGGCTCTTTAGATATTTTGCACCCTTTAAATCTAAAGAAGAAAAAGTGGAATACTGGAAAATGCAAGCTTTTCAGTGGTGATCAGGAAGATGCATCCCGTGTTCCTCTGGGGTTTCCTGTTATTGGGTGCTGCTTGGCCATACACATACAAAAACCAGCTGTTGCGGAAGCTGCGGATGTATCATTTCTCTATTTCTGCACAGAGAGACAACATCTGGGGCCCATTCCTGATCATCTCTCCAGCATCAACACTCAACAACTGGCATCAGGAGTTTACTCGCTTTGTGCCCAAATTCAAGGTAAGAGTTTGTATTGCTGCAGAGCGAGCACACCAATAGAAGCTTCTGTAAACCATGTGTGAAAAAAATCCTGCCTTTCTCATTTGTCTCTGGAGAAACCAGAGCTGCTTTGTCCTTGTGAAAAATGTTGTCAAATGCCTGAGGGCAAAGGAACTACCCCTATAAATCCCCATTAGGGGGCAGTGTTGTATTGTGGCTCTTGTAGAATTGCTTACACTAAACCAACCACAGAACTGCATAATTGTTGAGTGACTGTTGTTTAACAAGATCTTTCTTGCATGCTGTTGCAGGCTGTATGCATTCTTGTAGACGAAACGGTCATTTATCAAACACATCAAAAATGTTGTCTGTGCCCGCGCATACACACACTTTCTCTCTCTCTCTAATGTGAATACCTCTTTGTTATGCCCAACACTCAACTATGTCCTTTTTCTGTGCTGGTCTGGAAATAAATCAATTCCAGTCTGTTTTGCTAATGAGGTGTGAAAAGAACCTATTACACAATTTGAAGATAAGCTTCCCGAACACTGAAAGCAAGACTTGACTGAAAACAATGGAATGTCAGTCTTTGTTGAGTGATGCAAATGTTTAAAGCTTTTCACATTACATTTTACTAACAAATCAGCAGCTGAAACAGTTAATCATACACAATGCTATGTCTAGCTCTTTCCTCTGGAAAGAACTCCACTCAACTCTTTAATGCATATATGGTACCTCTTCTTAAAAGTCTTAGGTTAAATATAGGACAAAGTTAATTCATGACAGACATTTTCTAGGTTTTTATTAATCTTGCCTATTTGCCCATCAGGTGTTGCCATACTGGGGTAATCCTCATGATCGCAAAGTGATTCGGAAGTTTTGGAGCCAGGTAAAGAAAAATAAGAATAATGATGCTGTGAATTTGTTCATTAAGATAGAATCGTATGTCATGCCTTTTGGTTAAATCCTGTATTTCTCTCTATTTAACTCTGTCTCCCTCTGTCCATCTTTACACAGAAAACACTTTACACGCAAAATGCACCATTCCATGTGGTAATCACCAGCTATCAGCTTGTGGTTCAGGACGTCAAGTACTTCCAGAGGGTCAAATGGCAGTACATGGTTCTGGATGAGGCTCAGGCGCTGAAAAGTAGCACCAGGTAAAACATTACCATGACAACAGCTTCAGTATGTAATACTCTGAGATCACACTGCCAAGATTTTTATAGTTGAAGGAGAATATTAATTTGCACATTTATTTGAACCAGTGAAATATAACCATAAATATAAGAATACAGTTGAATTTCCTCCTGATTTTACCAATCTGATGGGTGTGACAACACAATTTCAGTTACATGATGAAAAAGTTTTGTTCCTCTAGATTACCAATCACCATTTCTACTTTCAGTGTTCGTTGGAAGATTCTTCTGCAGTTCCAGTGTCGAAACAGACTGTTGCTCACTGGGACACCCATCCAGAACACCATGGCTGAGGTGTGTGTGTGTGTGTGTGTGTGTGTGTGTGTGTGTGTGTGTGTGTGTGTGTGTGTGTGTGTGTGTGTGTGTGTGTGTGTGTGTGTGTGTGTGTGTGTGTGTGTGTGTGTGTGTGTGTGTGTGTGCGCGTGTGTGTGCGTGTGTGCGTGTGTGTGTGCGTGTGTGCGTGTGTGCGTGTACACGTGTGCGTGCGTGTACACGTGTGCGTGCGTGTACACGTGTGCGTGCGTGTACACGTGTGCGTGTGACGTATTTTGTGGGTCTGTGTGTGAGACACATCTGTTACTGAACGTGTGCTAATGCTGTCTCTCAGCTTTGGGCCCTGCTGCATTTCATCATGCCTACGCTGTTTGATTCCCATGAAGAGTTCAATGAGTGGTTCTCTAAGGACATCGAGAGCCACGCTGAGAACAAGTCTGCCATAGATGAAAGTGAGTAACTCCACTCAAAACCCTTTGCTTCTGAGGACATGGCAAAATTTGTATTTTTTCCTGTTGGATGTAACATGATTTGTAACTAAACATGATTGTTGTTCTAGACCAACTTTCCAGGTTACACATGATCCTTAAGCCTTTCATGCTGCGCAGGATCAAGAAGGATGTGGAAAATGAACTCTCAGACAAGGTAAAAGAGGCAACTTCCTTCTGATTTGATTCACTGACGCCAAAGACCCAGACTGACTTATCTAAAGAGGCATTTTCCAAAATGTGCTTTTGAGAAATAATGCAAATAATAATCATTACATAGATTGGAGAAAAACGATTTATAATTAAAAAAAAACAATGTGCAAGATATTTAAAAAATTACTTTATGTAACAAAAAATATGAACTTTGTGTTTACCGTCCTGGCTAAACTGCCTTCTTCCATTTCTTTCTTCTTTAACACCTCATTGACAAAGGACATGTTAAGACTGTGAGTGATACTTGTGCTGACAGCTCTTCTTGACAGATGTTGGTCTCTGGGTCTCTCGCTGTCACACACAATGGACACATACTTGCTCATACACTGTGGGAGTCCCAATGCACAGGCAGAGGGCAACACACCCCATCCCCCACATCTGTCTTTTTATTTTTTCTGGCAGCTCGCTTCCTTTTCACTTCACTCTTGTTCTGTTGTTTTATCTGCATAGTGAAGCCACTAATAACTGGTGTAGTTGACTCAGTTGGTTGTGTTATTGTTGTTCGTTTATGACCATAGAAATACTAGAATTGAACATTCAAATATCAGAACTGATTCAAGAGCCAACTACCTGATCGAACTAATGGGCCGCAAGCACACAAATTTTAAAATGAGTAGATATCAAAAAGCCAAATTCACGTCTGTAGAAGTCTGTCCTTTTCTTTGGCTTCAATAAACAATGTAACAGTAATGATGGCAGCTTCGCTTTAGTAAAGCAGTTTGTGTATAGTTTGTGTATAGTTCTCCAATTACTCTGCTTTCCTTCCACAGATTGAGATCCTGACTTACTGCCAGCTGACGTCCCGACAGAGGCTCCTCTATCAGGCTCTGAGGAACAAGATCTCCATCGAGGACTTGCTGCAGTCCTCCATGGGCACCGCCCAGCAAGCTCACAGCACCACCTCCTCCCTGATGAACCTGGTCATGCAGTTTAGAAAGGTACAAACCATGCGCTGTCTAAAACAATCTTGCGATTTTCTATGCAAAACTAGATAAAATAATGTAATAAAATACAACTAGATTACAGCTACAAAGCACAGCAATTATTTTGTCAGCTCCCAAAATCGCAATGATTGATTACAGCTATTAGTTTAATAATTTGAAGATGGTTTCCGGTATACGTAGTCTGACAAATTTTTGCCCTAGTGGTTTTTCTAAAGGAATTTTAATGTTCCATTAGATATTTTATAGGCTAGAAAAAAAATCAAGATTAACAATGAAACAATGAATTGGCTGCCCTAGAACAAACAAAAGCATGAGCAGTGCTGGTTCACATGCACATTTTACCAACTTCACTGTCTGTTTGTGTAGGTGTGTAACCACCCTGACTTGTTTGAGCGCCAGGAAACACGTTCTCCATTCCACATGTCCGTCAAGCCCTACGCCATGTCTAAATTCATTTACCGCCAGGGCCTCATCCACACACACAACCTGGCCAAAAACAAGTAAGTTATACCACACAAATGCACTGAAAAACACTATGGTGACTGAATCCAACCTGATTTTACTCTTGAAGTTACACAAATGAACTGTAAATTTGCTGACAAGTGCATTCATTTTTCAGCAAGTTTTTGCACACAGTATTTGCCGATTTAAAAACACACACTTATACTAGTTTTAGATATTTATTTGTGTGCTGGACTGGCTCAGATGACTGTTTCTCTTTCGTGGTTGTTGTGTAACCCCAGTCGTACTTTATTCTCTTTAGACTTCTTCGGGCTCTGTTGTCTCCTTTCTCTCCAAATTACATCCAGCAGTCACTTTTTCACAGGAAAGGTGAGCACATAATCAGTTTTATTTTCTCAAAATTAAAAAAAAACTAGACCCTTTTAGTCAAACTTTCTTGCTTTTATTTTTTTGTTTTCCCCTTGACCTTTGCGTCTCTGTTTTTTTTAAATTATCAATTATATATTCTGCTTCTATTGATGCAGGTGATGACAAAGGATGCTGCTTCTCCTTCCTGCGCTTCATTGATGTGTCACCAGCTGAGATGTCCAATCTCATGCTTCAAGGCACCTTAGTGAGGTAGGTTTGATTATTATTTATTAAAGCTTCGCTGGTTACTGGCGTTGTCTTTTAGGTAAAATGTTGTTTTTATAAAAGAGCCTGTTTTTCAGAATAGGGCCAGCTATTCGTATCTTAGCAAGTAGCTAAATATCCAACAGTTTGATGTGTTCTACTGTGACTGAGAACACTTTGTGTTCTGGGAAAGGTGGAAGTTTTTGTATATACTTTATGTATGTGTCAGCTGTCTACACCCTCCTTTCAAGTGTTTTCTTTCTTTTCAGGTGGTTAGCCCTTTTTCTCTCCCTGAAAGCTGCATATCGGCTCTACTATCAACGGCTGTTTGACCAAGAAGAGATTCAGGGTGAAGCTCAAGATGGGAGTAAGTGTCTATCTCGCAAGGACCTAATACTCTGGCTCAACAGACCAACTGCTTTCCCCAACATACATACCAGCCCTGTCCTACAGGTGAGAATCACACAGACACTTAATTTTAATCAAAGACCCTCTTGAGAAGCCACCTTTAGTGCATTTAGTTGTAGTGTGATTGATTGATTGATGGATGTATGAAACTCCATTAGGGAGGCATGTGTTGCTGACAGTGTTGAAAGTTTCCCCTGAGCATCAGCCGGTGTTGGGCCACACAGCGTGCTCTTTGCCCCAGGCTTCTCCTCCAGGATACAGTTTGGAACTTAATCCCTTTGCCGCTTTGTGACTAAGTAACAAGGACCTCCTTTTCAGACAGTATGTCTTCAGAATCTACAGAAAGCCACAGGATTAAAATAATGGAAACTGTCTGATACTTATTCGAAAGGCTAATTGTGAAGACTAGGTAACTGAATCTCAATGAGGTCAGATAGAAGTCAAATAAATAACGAATTGCTGCTACCGAGGGTTTTTGTCAGCACCAGTGGGATAACTTAGCAGTCTTCTCTGCCAGTTGTGTATGTCTCAGTTCTTTTCTCAACTGCATTAAATGCTTTCAGAAGTATTGGATTCTGCTGCTCAGTTGGTTGTGGCTAAACAGCTTTTCTGTTTTGTGTAAGAGCTCGTACAAAGCATAAACTATGTGCCAGTTCAAATATACAAGGCCACCTCAGTAATGCGAACAGCTGCAGCTTATTATAGTCATTCTGCTTAAACATCTAAAGTGCATTCGCTCACATTCGCACCTAGCAAAGAGTGATGCCAACTATGCATCACTTTACTGTTCAATGTGCCTCCACCAATTTTAACACCACTTGTTAGGTGGGAAATAGTTATGAGAAAATGCTGATGGGTTATTCCATCCTCCTCATCCTGTCCTGGCCTCACTGCATTGCCCCCCACCCCCTTATAGATGTATAAAGAAGCCAGTTCAGTTCACCTTACTTGCAGACATCTGGAGAGCTAATACTGCATGTACTGAATGACCACGCTGACCTTAGACTCCCACTTGAGTTTCTAGAAATTACTCCCTCCCACAGTGTTTGCTGACTTCTTTCAGCTTCTCGTTTTTCTTTTAAAGCTGCGTGTAGCTGGCACAGTATGTCTTATTTTTGCTTGGCTCATCTCTCAGTGGGTCTGGAGTTAATGTTGCTTATAGTTTTCCAACTGCTGCCGTTGGGGCTTCAAGTGAACTCTGTTTGACACTACCTGTCTGTCTGTGTCTATGAATCTGTAAGATTTTGATAATTACGAAACCGTTTTACCACTCACAATTATTGTGCATGTATTTGTTGTAGGATCTCGTGTTCACAGCTTTCACGCCCGGCATGGTGGGACACACAGATGTGAAGATTCACAGCAGAAACTCTTCGTACTTCACGTTACGGCCGTGCCAGCCCACACTGCCACCTAAGTTCCTGCTAGCTGCCACACCCAGGGTATGTGTATGTGTGAGCTGCAAGTGGACCAGATAGCGTACTCTTGTAAGACCTGTGTGTGTGTTGTGTGTTCGTGTGCGCATTGTCCGTGTCTTATGGCCAACCATCCAGATGGTCATTAAAGGGGAAGAGGTGAACACTGTTTACTAATGAGACACTCTTATCTGAGAAGTAGGCGTGTGACTGTGTATAGTTGGGATGTGAGGGTCCTCTAAAAAGGAGTTCTTATTTAGGTTGTTCCAGTTACTGTTTCCTACTGAAGTCCTTCCTACTGCTATAAACATGCAAAACCTGCTGATTTAGTGAAACCGGCCTTCATGCTTTTTATCATATGTAAAAGCTGCAGTCAGGTTAAAATTCTCAGAATGTCATCTTCAGAACCTCTGTCAGTCTACATTTTAATGTCTTTACTTTTTTACTATAGTTGTATTCATACTGTTGGAAATTCTAACTGTATTTTTGGTTTCCTAGGTGACAGTGGTTCCTATGGAGCGTTATTGTGTCGACCGCAGTGCTGAGTATGAGTGGCAGGTAACATGCAGCGGAGGTGGCCCTATCTTTAAACAGTGCTTCCTCTACGGCTCCCCTGAACTTGCCTCAGACTGGAGCTTGAGGGCCAATGCCTTCCACCCACAGTGCCCTGGTGGTGTGATGGCCCTCTACTGCCGCCATGGATGGTCCTTTATTCGGATACCCGGTAAGGGCTGCATGTGTATATCACAGATGCTGTTAGCAAGTTTGATCTGTTATTATTTACGTCTTATTTTAATTTTATCAAAAGGGGGACATATTTTGCAGTGATGGTATAGGTAAGGGGCCGTGGGAGAATGTGTAAAGGGTGAGCCAGTGTCAGAGAGGCTGAGCTGGGTATCAACTCCATCTGTGTGTCTGTCAGGCAGCCAAACCCTTTAAAGTCTAATAAAGGGGATTCTACAGACATTCACTCCCTTCAACACGTACCAGTAATAATGCGAATACATGTTTGTGTGTGTATGTGTGTGTACGTGTGTGCTTAAAAGTACTTTATCACCAGAGCTTGGCTTGTAGAGTTTAGGGTCAACTAGAGCAGAGCGGGAGCTGATTCTCTGCCAGGATTCAGGTGAATGATGGATGTCCAGGGTGAGAGAGGCCATTACAGTTTTACAGACAACACTTCCCTTCTCACTGACCCGCTCAGCCTTTCTGCCACTGATAAACTGTCTCTGTCATGGATTATGATGACTGTTCTCTTTTTGCTATTGTGAGAGGTTCCTGGCACAGAAAATGAATGTGTGCCCTTTTCTACTTGTCTGACAAGTCTGCAAAACACATTTTGTGTCGATTTAGATCCATTAAGGCTAATGCATTTGCATGTCAATTAGATTTTATTAGAGCACACATCTACAAGTGATAGAACTTTTGCAGATCCTCTCTTAGACTTTAGTGTTGTAATGCTTGATTTTGTTGTCTATCCATCTTTGTGTACATGTGCTTTTGAGACTGTTTGTGTTTAAAAGTGAGAAACAAAACAAGTATTTGTGTTTCTGTGTGAGAACAGCCTGAAAGCTCTTGTGAAGTTATACGGAGGCAGACAAAGCGAGGAAGTTTAGCTACTGGTCATTGTTCAAGTGCTCAGTTAGGTAACACTAATAGAGTGTGCGTGCGTGCGTGCGTGCGTGCGTGCGTGCGTGCGTGCGTGCGTGCGCGCCATTAAGCCCATTCAGGGAACTGAGCAACACTCACACGGTGCCTGAGGTGTCTCTCACCTCTCCCCACACACACTCTCCCACGCTCGGCACCGTTGCATTTCCTTTAACACGTGCGCACACACACACCAAGGACAAGCTTCACCTCTGTCTCTCCAGCTCAACAGTCAAGATCTTGCGCTGATCTGAAATCAGTTTCTGGCTTCGACCTCTTGCTTCGTCTGGTCTCCTACTTCTTTCTCAGCCTCAGCAGGAAGGAAGTGACCCAACACTTGGGCACCCGTTCCCTGCTGTACACATTGTTGCCACATCAAGGCCCAGATATGTACAGTAGCCCAGCTGAGTTTTCCCAGCCTCCCTCTCTTCTGCACTCCCAGCCCCACACCTTTAGAACAAATGCTGAACAGAATAACCGTTTGTTTTGAGCGCCATGGCGTGAGTACGGCTGCCCATTGATATCAATGGAGGAATCTAATCGGGGGGCTTATTAGAAATAAGCCATAAAGGAGGATAAAACAATAGAGGCAGCAATGTCTTGGGCCTTGGATTGTTTTATTTTTGATCTTATTGTTATGAGTTTATGTTACTTAAGGTTAACCATTGTTTTTTAATAAGGACATTGATACAGTAATTACCTCAATCATGCTAATGTTGGCGAGGAATTCATACTACTGTGATTTTATGAGTTTATACACACAAGATGCTCTAAGGGTTTAATGAGTTCCCATAGAGCTGCTGTATGGTTTGAGATTCATTTTCATAGGAAAGAGAGTAACGTCATACTGACGCAACAATGCAAAAGTCAGTTCGAAATAGCAACTGAGGAACGTTTTGGACTTGCGTGCTGTAGTATTATTATATATGCACAACATTCCAGTGTGACACAGAAATAACCTTTCCCGCTGTCTGTGTGGCCCCTGTGTCTGTTACAGTGATTAAAAGGAGTTGGTCCACAAAATGACAGCCTTCCCACAGCATCTCTGGCTCTTTTTGTAGCTTTATTGTTAGCTGCGAATTGACTGTTAGTGAATTTGTGTGTGACGGAGATAACGAACTTGGATGTGCAACTAGTGTTTACATGTTTGTGTCTGTCTCCGTGTTTGAGTATCAATCAGACTATGAGAGAGAGGGAGAGGCCGGCCAGGTCTGGCCCAGCAGCCCACATCAGGGCTGTGGGAAATGCAGTTCTGCCTTCCTGTCCCTTCAAAGAAACTCTGCTCTCCAGCAAAATGGCAGGAAGCTTTCCCAGCCCTCTGATAGACGGGCACAAAACAACAGACGGCCAGCCTCGCCACATCACCGTCTAACTCTACCCCTGTAGATCTACATTAAACTGGCACCAGTAATCATTTGTGGAATGCTGCCTTTTCGCTGCCAGCATAGAAAAAAGCACACATCATCCAGCCAAGGGTATAAAGGGACACCAGTGTTTTGAGTTTCCAGTCCAAATCTGGCTACTAATGTGTTTAGAAGAAGAGAAAAGTGTTTTATGGGGACGTAAGTCAAGTTAAGCCACATCAGTTATATTGCATAGCACTTTTCATACACAGTGGTAATCCAATGTGGATAAAAACAAACTAGTTAATATTCTATGCTTAAAAACCTCAAAATCTCAGACTAGACTGAAGGGGGAGACATTAACCACATTATCCCTCTATGAGGATATCTCCAAACATGGGAGCCAAGTAATGTCACTCTAACTCACTCTGTTCCTCAGCCAACTAGCTTTCATCTGTGGTGTACGTCAAGTCAGTGCTGGCCAAGGATAACTAGCAGTAATCTATCTTAATGACAGAGTTCACAATGGGGCATTTTGGTATAGTGAGGTTCCCCCACAAGCGTTCTCACCAGACTGTCTGTCTCTACCCCTGTTTAACGACTCCTACAGAACCAAGAGCCGTGCTTCCTTTGCATGTTTGGGGAGAGACAGCGATGTATATGCAGACTGTGTGTGTGTGTGTGTGTGGCTGTGTGTGCATGATGCTTACTATGGCCTGTAGAGGCCAAGCTGTCTGCCCAGAGATGTTCTGCAGCAGATGTGGAGAGATTCTGTTTGAAGATCTTTAAAACGTCAACAGGTTTTCCCAGCGAGCTTAAAGCTACTTATTTCTGCCATTTAGATTGAGAGTTTCCCACTGGCATCTGGCTCTTATCTGTGCCAATGTTGTTGCAGTGAGAAAATTAAATCTAAGTACAGTTTTTGTCGATACATACTGCCGCAGCAAAGTAGGATCAGGGTAATATTTCCATCATCAGCACTGCTGAACAAGTGTTGCCCATTGACATATTGATTGCACAGTGTAATGTATCATTATACAGTGAGGGGCTGACACTTGGATCGATCGCTGATTCAACCTGTTCTGTGGTCCCCCATCTGTCTCTCTTTCTCACATAACCATCCATCCATCTTCTTTCATCAGCTCGAGTTTTTTTTCCACAAGTCTCACTGCTGTTCATCTCTCATTTTCGATCGCATCTGGCCCGCCAACTCCATGTGGAGGGCGGCTCCACTTTTGGCTTTGGTAGCAACAGCAGCAGAGTGGATGGGGACAGGACAGGGCAGAAGATTGTAGTAAAGTATTAATGAAATTAGCGCCGTAGTTGGTTTGGGAGTATCAGGCGCCAGGCACCAGGGCTGGGCCGGGGTTAATTAGCTGGCAGCAGGCCTTTAATTGGGTCAGGACCGTGTCAGGCCCCTGGCTCTGGCCCTACAGGGATTGGATTACACTATCCGGGGACAGACAGCAGGGGAAGGGAGAGTGGGTGTGTTAGGGGGAGCGCAATGGAGAGGGATGAAAGGATGGAGAGGGCGCTGGAGGGTACAGTTGATGTGGTTAAGGAGGGAAAGGAAGGACAGAGGAGTGTAGCCTAATCTGCCAGCAGGAGGTAAGGCTAGGAGGAGACGGGGAGGGCTGGTTGAGTGAATACCACTGTTAGACTGTGTTGGAGTGGGGTGCTGTGAAAGGGGGGCAGGGCAGGTGGTGAAGCTTGATATGCGTATCCATAGCAACGGCAGAGTGGTGTGACACCACATGGGATTAGCTCCTGTTTTTGGGGTGTGGTTTTAGCACAGTCCCTGTCAGTCCATGATTAGAAAGTTGTTCTGTGTCCATGTCAGTCCAATTTTGTTGTTTGTTTCTGCCTGAGGTGATGAGCATATTTTTTCTGTTCAACTATGAATTGACGTCGACTGATCGGTCAAATGTTTTGTAAAGTTGCACACGTTGGATGTGTATACATCTATTTCAATCCCTTTAGGTCCTCTGTAATTCATGTTACATGCATGGTTACTGCATCCAGTCTGCTCACATTGCTCATGCATTTTACTGCAACCACATGTAGCTTATAACGTAAGCCATAAGTGTTCTGTTGGAATGAGACAGACCACCAAAGCCTTCCTAAATCAAAATGATTCATTCTGTTGGCTTAGCTTTATAGGGGACAGCAGCAGTATTCAGAAATAGGGATTTTCTGTGTGCGGCACTAAATGTTTTGAACTCGGCCACCTCTGTCTGAGGCCACATTGATGGGCCTTGAAGAGCTTGAATACATGCTGGGGATGGATTGCTTTATTCATTCTTTGGTTTTTCTGCTTTCTTTGGATTGTTTAGTATTTTTTTGTATTGATACCGTCTCAGTGTGTTGAGACAATTATGTCATGTCCAACAGCTAATACACAGAAGGTCAAAACATTACAAAAAACATACATAATCCAGGCAAAAAACCCAAACTACCTTGTATCTGCACAAAAATTAACATTTTCATTGTGGAAAACATGGGTTTTTCAGGTTTTTTGTTTGTTACCTTGACCTAATTATCAAGAGATACTATATATGAGTGTACAGATATGCTCCGATAGGGGCTTTAACCCATCTTTACACCCTGGAGTCTGGAGGCTCACACATAATCTTCTGAACAGAAACCCACTGGCAAAAAGGACTAAACAATATTGCATTATGAGTGTTTGCTTGGTTTCTCAAGGGGTGGTTTGAATCTGGGTGGCTGGCAGTGTGGCCCTCGGGGCCGATTGGTGCCCTTGACTAATCGGCAGGCTTGTCTAGATTGGCACCTGCGGTGGATAGGCCCAGTCTGATCTAAACCACAACATCAACGCAGCCACCGCTGTAATAGCGGCTCACTGTAGCCGGAGCCACCACAGAGCCCCTTTACTCTGCATGTGACTGTCTGGACCTTTTTTTTTTTTCCTGCACATGTCTAATCCGCTATGTCTCACTCTTTCTTTTTGCTTCAATCAATTTTCTTGACGTCAACAACAATTATAAACCCTCAACATTGGAATTCATTGCTTTTGGTCTCCTAATACACGGTCAAGTTAAACCTACAGCAATATATAACCGCCTACCCTCCAGTAAAGCTTAAGTTGGGCCTGCTTCAAATTTAGTTCATGCTTTTCAGATTCTACACATTTTACTGTTTCTCTGGTTTCCTTTTGAAGACACAATTTTAGCTCAATTTATCTCAGTTGTGTTCACTGGAAGGACATACTGTAATAAGCAACAAAAACAGTAGTGAAAAGAAGAAGTTGCCTACAATAAACTGCCTGTCTTGAGAAAAATACACACAAATTGAATTAAAATGTAATTTCGACTCAGAATTTATTCCGTAATCGCTTTGCTATCATCTGAGTCTGTGCAAAACCATGACTAAATGGGTCTGACAGACTGACACCACGTCATAGTGACTAGAGAGTTTCCCCTGTTCATCTGTAGCAGTTTATTTTTAACACCTCTACAGGCCCTGACCTTTTTTGTCAACCCATACTAGAAGGTCATGGGGTCAGGGTTCAGACCGAGTTTGTGTTAGCATAGAAATTCTACTGGTGAAAAGTATAAAATGGTTCCTGCTGGATCAAGCTGAGATATTTTTTGAAAACTTTGACTGAGTGGAAATTGTTAGAAATTAAAACTATTTAAAAACCCAGGATTTTAATGAAGAAAAAGAAGCTTACAAACAAGTGTCCAACTTGAGTGAAGGACAGCAAAGACAGACTCCCCCATAGGGACTCTCTTGTAACCCGGGCCCGACCCTTTCACCTGACCCTGGACCTGGCCTTAGGTTCTCCCCACCAGAGGTCAGGACCTCTTGGTCAAACACCATGGCGTGCCTGTCACAGGGTCGATGGCAACCTCAGCCCTCCTCTCATTCTGCCATTGTGCCAGATGATGTTAATTTCCTATCAGCTGGACATGAAGGAAACCACAACAGCAGACTCATGATGAGGTTGTTCTCCTTTTGCTTCCCATGGGCAGTCAGTTCAAAGCCACATGATTTAAGAATTGCAAGTAACGTAAGCAGACCAACTGTCATCCTTTTGTGTGAAGGAAATTTTAAATCACATTATCTTCACCATTTCTATCTGTTGTGTCCTATCTTGCCTTTTGTTGAATCTCTCGCCCACTTTCTGCCCTCTTCAGTATTCCAGTCAATCAGTGAACATGCTTTATTTAAGCTAATCTCCAGATCTGGATCGATGTAGGAGGATTGATCAGAGAGCTTATGCACTTGGTGGAAAAGCTTTGATTTAAGCAAGTACAGTTTTCTCATGGACATGTATTGATTAAAGAGAACTTAATCACCTTTGAATTGAGCAGGCTTGTATGTCCTGCCAATAAGCCGATGCATTGCATTATATGGCACACTGAATATTTGAAGAGGACAAAGCTGTACAACAAGCTTTATCAGTTTCTTTAGATGACAGAAGGAAAACCACTCGTGTAGGCCAATGTTTTCATTTCTTTGTCTCTTCCTCTTTCAGATAAAGAAAGCCTCATCATGGAGAGTGGAAAGCTCCACACGCTGGACGTTCTGTTGAGTCGACTAAAGGCGCAGGGACACAGAGTCCTCATCTACTCCCAGATGACGCGCATGATAGACCTGCTGGAGGTACGAACATACACTAGGCAGTTTAAAGTTGTCCTTAATTTCCCTGAAGTCATCATTCAATTCTTATGATTTCACTTCTGACTTCTCTTCCAAGACTGAAATTGTAAAGATGAGTCTCTGAGATTTACAGATTCAAAGCACACTTTGTATATGATTTACATATTTTTTTGTTGTTCTAAGCAAGTTGTTCAACTGGCCCTCTTCCACTGGCAGGGTATTGAGCTCCGGTACCTCTAATCAGCTTGGCTGTCCCTCGTTAGTGCACTCATTAGACGGCTAATTAACAGGTCAGGTCTAATTAGCCGGGTCTCATCTGTGGAGCAGGCAGCCAGATGGGAAGACTGGAAGGACTGAGGAGAGAGGGGGAGATGGGAGTGTCCCGGCCTTTTGGTTTAGGGGATTAAAAAATAATGCAGGAAACTGGAAAAAAAACAGGTGAAGGACATATAATTTAAGAAGTAATTTTTTCCTGCATTCTGCACAGGATAAGTATAGATTCATTATCGTACAGTTTATAAACAACAACATTTGAATTTATGGTTGAGGAAACTACTCAAGACACTTTGTGTTTACGCTTCTTGGTCAGCAACAAGCATAATCTGACTGGAGGTCAGTTGTCTCAGGGTTCAAGGTGTAAAACGTGCGTCACTGCTCTCTGCATGGGAAAACAATAGTGCGAAGCTGTTCTGCCAGTGATCCCGTGTCGACAGGCTCAGTATGTGCTCCATTGTTGCCTCCATATTTGTTGTAAACATCACTATGGAGCCAAAAGCCTCTGGCATGATGTCATCGGGAATTCCTTCCCTGTTCACACACTGCAGTGCGGTTTCCACGGCCAAATCTTTTGATGGCAGATGGACCCAGCCCAGGTGGTTAAGGACCGTCTTCCTGCTTGTCTGGAAAACCGTGGGGATACCTTGTATTTAAAGGCCAAAGGAAAACAGCAACGGCGTGAATGCTGAGATGGCTGAGATTTTAACTGGTTCCACCTTTAGTCACTTCTAGTTATACCTTCCTGTCCTAATGAGGGAATAGTACACAGCCCTTTGTATGTAAGTGACCTTATACAGTAAATGGAGCTGTGGCAGCATCTCTTGCACTAATGGACTGAAGACGCCCACAAATGAAATCATCCACAGCCTTCACCCAACATTCGTTTTCTTAGTGGCCTGGTTTTGAAACTCTACAGATGGATTTGATTTCCTGAACATGAGAGAGGGAACGAGAGGCTGATCCTAATCTCTGACATTAGCATCATTGTTTTTGTCGCCGGTGGACGGCCTGTTCCTCTGGTGACATCAGGCTGCAGGGTGATGAATTGTCGGGATCCGGGTGGCCTGAAGAATAATGGCTCGCAGGCTTTCTCTGGCAGCACTGCCAAATCACTGCCCTTCTTCTTGAATTGTGTGTCTGTGGCTGCTTAGGCGGCACTTTAGTATAAGGTTTAGATTACAATGCTGCCGGGAATGTTCCCCCTGGCTCTTTGGTTCCACAGCCAAGACATCTTCAGTGGATTTTATCAGCAAATGCATTATATACAGTAGAATACTTTTGCTTGTCAGTTCCTGTTTTTCACTGTTCTCTTAAAACTCAAGTGAAGACAAAGATTCAATTAGATAAGTTTATAATAGATGTCATTTATGATACATTTTGACTTTTTCAGCCATAGCTGAGCTGGAAATGTGCAGTTGATGGTGAATAAAGAGCCAAACGTAAACGCTGTAATCTTCCTGTGTAGCACAGTGTTGTTTATTGTGGTTGTTCATTTTGAGGTTTTGACGGATGAGCGGTTGTTCCAAGCTTCTGTGATGGTTTTCATGTGTTGCTGCGTTTGATCCTCGACACAATGAACCCACCAGTCACTGCAACATCACGTCCCATGTAGTGATAAGATATTCCCTACTGTAGGGTTGCACTCCCATAACACTGTGCAACCTACAGGTTAAAACAAAGGGGATCCAAACGTTTCTTTGTTCTTTCAGCTTTATCTGGCTGTGATTCAACTAACATTGCTTGAGGCAACATATTAAACTTCACACGTCTCCTTCTGTAGCCAAAAGGCTCCTACTGCTCCTCATCAAGTGATGCACACTGAACATCTCGGGTCATTTAGGTCACTACTAAGACGTACTATTCAGTGTCATCAACTATACACATACTCAGAAGGCAGAGAGGAGCAGGTCAGGTTGAGGTAAATCACAGCTACAAGTTTTGTGTTCAAGTGTTCAAGGTACAAGGTTTACTTAATGTTTGTAAAAACCTAAAACCTCTATAACAGAAACCAGCACAAGTTCTTAATAATGGCCCAAATAATTCCCCATAAGGATATGATAAAAGCCCAGTTGAAGAAAATGATCACTTTGCCATGTAAAGTTGTCCTAAATCGTCACAGTGGTTTAAAACATGTGCAATTGGTCACAAAAAAATGAGCGAAATGCTGAATTATTGTAATCTGAGTCATGATTAATGTCAAGCAAAAAAAATATAATAGCTTTATTCCAGCTGTGTGCATGTTGCATCCTGGCTGGAACGTTGCACGCTTAAAAACGCAACAGGATAATATTGATTTTTTTTTTTTTTTACTTCTATAATCTTGATTAATAAGGACGTCTGAGCAACAGTATATGCAACATCCTGCTGTCAATACATCGAAACCTATTTCAGTGACATTAGCAGTGTTTTGGCGAACACTGGGCTAATAATCCCTAATGTAGAGTTCAGTCAGAGCAGATGGGGTTGTTGGGAACTGAGCCAAACACACACACACACACACACACACACACACACACACACACACACACACACACACACACACACACACACTTTAGGCCCAGAAGGCCCTGGGTGATGGGGGTCAATGAAAACATAGTGTCAAATCATTGATATCGTCGGTAGTGATTGTGCGAGGCGAGGTGTGGTTTGTGTCAGTAATGGTAACCGGTTTGTTGGTTCAGGGGCACCGACATGTTTGAGTGTGGAGGTTAAGGGTTCGGGGCAATGCCTAACGAGGGATCAGCATATCACCTCATCACTCCTGTTGCTCTGACCCCCCCATCAGACCCGACACTCACACACAGAGAACAGCTTAGCAGACATTGAGAGGATTGAATAACAGTTTTTGCATTTCTTCATGTCTCTCTGGGCAGGGGGTGAGGTTTCAACTCATACAAAATGTGGGATTTTGATGTTTTGGACACAAAGTTGCTGCCAGACACAGATTGTTAGACCAAAGATTAATATATCCTGACCTTTGGAACTTAACAAGAAGACCTGCAGGGCTTGTCTGCTTCTCATTCAAAGACTTAAGTAAAATTGCATATTTTAGGACTCAGTGTGTGGCGAGCTTTGTACAGCATCACAACATTTCATCAGTCCACCTACAGTAATGTGTTGTCCTGCCTTTTTAGGAGTACATGGTTTATCGTAAGCACACCTACATGCGACTTGATGGATCTTCTAAGATTTCCGAACGCAGAGACATGGTGGCTGACTTCCAGAGCCGGTGAGTAGATACTGATGTGTGTATGAATGTTAGTGTGGTTTTTGTTGTAGGGGGTAATAATGTGTTCTTTCTCTCTATTTATTTTATTTCTCTCTCTCTATTTATAGGACGGACATCTTTGTGTTTCTATTGAGTACAAGGGCTGGAGGGCTTGGCATTAACCTGACTGCTGCTGACACTGTGAGTCTGCAACACACTAAAGCAAAAACAGAGCATAACTCATAACTCTTTACGCCAACTTCAGGGTCTCATTGCATCATAGGATGTGGAAAACAATTTAGCAGAAACTCGCCTAAAGTTTCCTTTTAAAGGTTGGAATTAAAAAGTTATTAAAATGTTTTGTCATGTCTTCTAGGTTATCTTCTATGACAGCGACTGGAACCCCACAGTGGACCAACAGGCCATGGACAGAGCTCACAGACTAGGGCAGACCAAGCAGGTCACAGTCTATCGCCTCATATGTCAGGGCACCATCGAGGAGAGGATCCTGCAGCGAGCCAAGGAGAAGAGCGAGGTCTGAAACACAAACAAAAGAGTGAGAATCAACAGTGTGCGTCATGATGGGAATATTTATAATTAATGTTATCTGAATTGGTCTGTTGTAAAAAGATTCAAAGAGTGGTTATATCGGGAGGAAACTTTAAACCAGACACGCTCAAACCCAAAGAGGTGGTCAGCCTCCTATTGGATGATGATGAGCTGGAGAAGAAACGTGAGCATTTAAATCCAGGCACACATCAAGATCTTGTGACCCAATATTTGCAACCCTTTTGCTGATGATTTATTATTGCCTTTTTCTGTAGTGCGTCAGAGACAGGAGGAGAAGAGGCAGCAGGAAGAAAGCAGCAAGGTGAAGGAACGCAAGAGAAAGAGGGAGAAGTACGCGGAGAAGGTATATTAAAGCTAGATCAGCTGTAATCTCAGCAGTCAACCAACCAGACTGATCAATAGACTAGGTGTCAACCTACTCTGTCCCCTCACTCAGAAGAAGAATGAAGACCCTGAGCACAAGAGGAAGAAGGAGGTGAACCTGGTCATCTCCCACGCACCTTCGGCAGACAACTCCAACCTGTCTGCAGACGGAGAGGACTCCTTCATCAGCGTTGAGATGGACTCAGCCATGCCGAGCCCCTTCAGTGAGGTGAGACAGTCACATCTAGTAGTTAGGAAAGGTTTCCCTCAGCAAAATCTACCAAAGGAGGAGAAAATGTTTTATGCTCTCTATACTTTAGATAATGTCACCTCTCATTTGAGTGATTCCCTATTTTCGTCTCCACTTTGTTCCCGCCATCGCTCCATTCTTGCCATGTACTGTACGGCCCGGGTTCCCCTGCTCCCTGTGGTGCTGACCCCCAGCCTGTGTTTGTGCCTGTGTGTCCCCCTGTGCACGGTCAGATCTCCCTAAGCAGCGAGCTCCAGCCCGGCTCGTTGCCGCCGGATCCCGATGCGGACGAGAGCAGCAGCGACATGCTGGTCATCGTGGACGACCCCGTGTCCTCCGCGCCGCAGTCGCGGGCCACCAACTCCCCTGCCTCCGTGTCTGGATCAGTCTCTGACAACATGAATGGTGAGAGAACATGCTGGCATCATAATCAATTACTTCAAATCCCACATGACTGTATTTGATGGTTTCCTAAATGAAGACATATTTTTACTCCCTTTTACAAAAGGCAAACGGTGGCACTTACATGAAGTGTGTCCCTACACATTACCAGCACCGTGTTTCAGTTGGCATGTACTCTTTCTAACAAGCCATATTCCTGCTAAATTCTTCTGGGCAGCAACATTTTAGTGTGATCCAAATACGTTTTTATTGCATCTATGTATATTTTGAAAGCTTTGCAGTAACGTAATCCCTCCTAAGTGCAGGCTGTTTCATTGGAACCCATCTTGGCGTTTTACTACCATGCAAAGGCTCCAGTTAGATTACTGATTGCCCTTGGGAAACAGACCATGGGACAAGGGAGAAAGTTGGATCTTTCGGAGATGCAGATAATTTTATAATGAAAGCTTTCGAAGAGCATAAAGGATGGAGGTTAGAATGAGGGATTTGTGGAGCGTTTTCATGCGTGTCTGGGTGCTAGTGATAGGATAGTCTCATCTCCCCTCATCACAGGATCATATACCACAGCATTTAGATAGAATCGTGCCCATAAAATGCAGACCAGCAGAGAGAAATAGGGAAGTCACACAAGCCAGAAGGTACTAGAGGGATTAGGCACGTTGCCAGTGAGGCAGACACTGGCTTTAAATCTGCAAACAGTATGGAAAATACGAGCAAAACTCCACATTTTACTTAAGCCTGTACTTATTATAATGATTGCTAATGTTTAATGTGTAGTGATTCATCCGTATTACAGTGAAACTGCAGCAGCATCTTTAGTGAACTGGATTGAGTCCAAACCCGACACAACATCGCTCTCATGACATATTGTGGGTCTCTGCCTTCTGTCTTCAGGTGTTTCGGTCTCCGACACCGTCAGTCCTGGCAGAGGCAGGTCAGGCCGGAGTCGGGGGCGGCCCAAAGGTTCTGGAGGAGGTGTGAAACCGGGAGGGAAAGGGCGTGGGCGCAAATCGACGGCGGGCAGTGCAGCAGCTATGGCAGGAGCGATCGCTGGTGCAGCAGCTGCTTCAGCTGCAGCTTATGCTGCATATGGCTACAGTGTTTCTAAAGGTTAGTGGACCTTATTTACACGCTCAGGAAAAGGCTCTGGATCGGTTCTGCCTTCAAAATAATGTATGTGCGTCATCATCCTTTTCTGCTCGTGTTATTTGAATTCTGCTTGTCTTTTTTCCCACACCTAAGCAGGACTCTCTGCCTCCGGTGCCCTGCAGCCTTCCCTGGGCCGGTCCGGTACCACCCCCACCTTCAACCCTAGCAGGAGCTCCTCTCCCCAGACCAAAGGAGGCGCCTCCACACCGAGCCCTCAGAAGCAGCTGTCCCACGGCCACCACCACAGCAGCCACAGCGCAGTCCGGAAGGGCAAGGGCCCTGGTGGTCCTGGGGCTCGATGATGCCGTCTGTACAACCGCAGCGACATGCTGGACAAACATGAATATGCACACACAGCTGTGTCATTATTAAACACACTGACGAAGCAACTGACGTGCTATCACTGTGATCACCACAGACAACTGTCGCCTAAACTAATAAACAGTGGGAGCAGTGTTCACCAGGAGGAGTGCTCACTGGCTGCAGGTAAAGCAAACTCGCAGACCCTCCTCCCACATGCAGACATGAAATCGCCTCCACATTCTTGTGTCGGTTTGATTTTAACGTGTTCAGGCTCAGTGGAATAAAAATCTGCCTTGAGTATTTTCGTTTGCATTGTGACAAGTGTCCAAGTGCTTTTTTGAAAAGAGTCTACTTTTGTATTTGTGACAGGAAGCTCTGTCGAGCTGCTACATGAAGCAGTGCGTGTAGTTTAAAGGGCTTTGTGTTTGCCATGGCAGCGAGTCAAAGCAGGTTCTGTCAAATGCACTGAGCCACGTCTTCCATGTGTTATCCACGCTCATACATGTACACTAGGTTATTTAATTGTTTCATAGACGAGTACATTGCAAACTAGCATTTGACGGCGCTTAATGTGAATCCATGACCCACAGAGTCCTGAACAACAGGTGGACAGCTTTTCTACTAAAGCTCTTATTTTTGTAATAAAGCGACCCACAACAACATGGCAGGTCTTAATGTTTTTGGCTATAAAATCTATTCCAGTACAGATAAAAATGAAAATCAATAATATATTTTTGCCCGTGTCAAAATAATAATGCAGAATGAGGGGTACTGGTTAATGTGACGATGCTGCTAACAGTAAATTTATAAATTCATTCATATTGGTTGTTTAATATTTAAGTTATTGGAGTTAAACATTGAAAATTCATGACAACTGCTTATAGGGTATTTGCCTGTAAAACGTGTACGTTTATTATATTATTTACAATACGCATATTGTATTGAAGCCAATTTTATTTTTCAGAAAAAAATGACTTTGGTGAAGGAAGGTCTGTGGTTCTCTTTGGTGTTTTAGATAAAAGTTTGCATCTGTGTCCTCAGTTGAGCACTACATCTGTTCTAGGTTTGTTTTGTGTTGATAGTGTGATGCAACGAGGATGTTCTATATTGATGTACATAATAATGAGATCAACCTTTCCTCTGACTTTTCCCTCATTCTCCCGTCTATTTTTATAGTTCATGTGTACATATAAAGAAATGCATCTGTCATTTTACTAAACAGGAGCAAACCGAAAATAAAATGCTAAACAAGTCTTCATGTTTATTCACCATAATTATATGAAAGAATAACATAATTGTATTTAATATGTAATAATTTGTATTTGAAGGGGAGTTAGGATGGTTCATGGGGTTGGTACCTGCTGTTGTTCCTAAGTCTGGGATAAGTGCTTCATACATTGATCTTAGCTGAGTGCTTATGATCGACACCAGCGCTGTGGGGCTCCTATGTCCTGTCACAGCAGTAACCAACCCATTGTTGTTCTTGGGTGTGTTCTTGGCTGCTGTCCTGTTTCCTTTGTCACTTGACACATAATACACCTGTAATTATGGATTTGAGAGGTGTTTTTGCACTAAACCGGGAAAGTGAGACACAACAGTCACTGAAGGTTGAAGATCATGCCTCCCACAGAGTCTGGAAACAACAGTGGGGGGTTAAATAACTTTAATTAACTATATTTATTGTCAGATTGTAATTTTTTGTAATTATATTTGTGTTTCTCTTTACAAAAATACATTTTAAAATGTCAACTGTAGTTTTTTTCTTTTGCAGAAACATGGTCAAGGAACTGGGATAACACTTATATTTTCCATATTAGTTGATCCAAATGAAAGTTTACCGATCTCAAATGTAAAAGACACAAAGTTCACTGAGACACGCTTTTATGTCTGAGACCTGACACATCAATAGTGTGAAGTTCAGCAATTTTTAAATGTGTCACAACTCTTACCTACTTACCCAACTTGAAGTATAAATAAATAAAAGCTAGTGCCGTAGGCGGGACATGTTCACATGGCGTCACACGAGGTCATAAAGATTTCATCCTGATCATCCTGGTGTTTTCTAACATGACCACGGAGCACAATGTAAACAGGACTTCCAGGTCTGGTCGGGTCCCGGACGGCAATTACATAAGCATGTGCACCTAGACAGACTTGTTGAATCGCATCCAAGGCACAAGCTCCTCTGGACTATGTTTGTGTACATATATACACGAGAGGCCTGTTAAAAAAAACAGCAGCTGAACTGGGCTTTCAAGAAAATGCTGCTGTAAAGCTGTCACATCTGGAACATGGAGTGACATGAAAAGACCTGTTCCAGGCTTTACTCTGGGAAACATGAATAACTGTCACGTTTGTCAGATGTGCCACGTGTCCACAGCTTGAACAGATCGTCTGTACTAATCCATGGCTCACCATAGGTTATAATTGAGTGATGAGTCTACCTTTTGTTTGAATTTTAAACAGCTTAAGCTACAAAATTACAATATATTTCCATAAAAAAAAGATGGTATTCAGTATATACTTTTCTGACTAGTACACTTTCTAGACTCTGCACCTGCCTTTGTGACCTTTCTACAAATCACATACACTCACAAAAGCAAAACTAGACATGTTAAGAGTTCTTGAATTTTATTGATGTTGGTCTTTACACTGGATGGAAAGTGATTGAAGATTACATCACAGCAGCCATTTGGGAAATAAGTTTAATTTCCGCAACAAGTGGTCTGAATGGGCTGGACGGAATCTGAACCATGGAAATAAAAACAGCTAATGCACCTTTGTGAAAATAAAATTGCACAGATTTTTACAGTGAACAATGAGGTGTTTAACATCTGTAGCACTCAAAAGGATTCAGTTGCACTGAATGTTATGATTCTAGCGTAGACGCGAAACAGGTTAAAATTTGAGAAGTGTTTTAAATGTAGTGCATTCATCCATCACAAGCCGGTGAGACAAAGGGTACGAGCTACTGGGCTGCTAACAGATAGGACATCACCGTGTCCATTGCTGCCGCCTCTATCGCGAACAGGTGATGGTCTTCCACGTGTGGGCAGCTGTGCCTCATGAACTCTGCCAGGCGGAGCAGGTACTCCAAGTTGTGGCCCGTCTTCCCGCTGCACACCGCGATCTGAGCGCCGATGGCCTCCGGGCTGGCCGGCCCCAGGTAGAGGGCGTTGTCAGCGGTGGCGATGTACACGAGCGCCTGAACCGGAGACTGGCCTGCCCCCTCTGGGAAGAAATCCACCATCTTGGTGACGTAGCCGCCGCAGACCGTCTCGCGCACGTTTAGGTACTTGAGGGACTCCTCGACTTGAGAGCCGGTCACCTCAAACGCCACACCCCATGTGCTCTCCTGCGAGGGGAGGAAGACAAACGTAAACACGTGACGTGCTGGGACGTTACGCCAGTCTGGAAACTCCAGCAACAAACGTGAAGCACAGCTGCCCACTTACGTCATCATCCTCGATCAGCGTCACCACTCTTCCGGGCTGCAGGCAGAGAGAAAAATGGGTCACGACAGGAATGAGGCCTGACGCAGGCCGAGCACAGCAGCTCGTCTGCTCCACATGGCAAACTAGCATCATGTAGCACATTATCAGTTATTAAACTATTAAACAATAACCGTCTCACCAACTCATCATTCCCACGATGGAAGTTGTCTCCGTGCCAGAAACGTCTCTTGTAACCTTGAATGTAACCGACCTTGCTCCTCTTGTACTTGAAGTCAGGCTTCCACACCAGTGACCCGTACCCGAAGATCCACAGACTGGTCTTCGCGGTGATTATGTCTTGAGGTTTCATGGTGATCGGTATTGTTGACGTACGTTCAGATGAATCGATGGATCGATCGCTTTATCAGCTGATGTTAGCTGGGGCGCCTAGCTAGCTAGCGTTAGCTTCCTTCGGTCCAGAAGCAGTGGTACCGGTTGGCTCGCAGGTATACCGCGGGCGGTACTGGAGCCCAACTGCTTGGCAGTTGCGAAGATGGAATCTCGCAGTTGATTTTGCCTTGCACGATGCATTGCCATTGCATTAGAGGTGCCGCATTATGCCTTAAAAATCCATGGCAGCCGCTTTGGCCTTCGGGTCAATAGAGGAAAAAAAACTAGCAGCGCCTTAGCCAGCCGCTTCGCTGGCGATGGAATTTAAAAGGCGACGAATAAAAAGATCGAGGTTTGATGTTAGTGATGGTAGCTGGGCGTTTCGAAAACCTGGCTGTAGCCGCTATCTTCGCCAGGACGCAATGATGGATTCCAGCATTTCCTCGATAACATGGCGGAGCGCCGCTCACGGCTTTATACACCCGTGGGTAGGTGGGCGTGTCTCGAGCAATGTTATGGACCAATCGTGTTAAGGCAAGCGTGCGTTTGTTTACCTTTTAACCAATCATTTTTCTGTGCGTTGAAAAAGGCGGGACTTTAAAAGCCACTTCTCAGCTTGTTGGCTCAGATTGGCCTTAACGCGCACACCCACGTTTCAACGTGATTGGCCGTCGAACTGTCTTTCAATGAATGATTGGCCGCCCGTGTTGCCAATCACTTAACCGATTTCCATATGGTACAAGCTTGGCGTGGCTGATGCAATTTCCAACAGCATTTCAGGGCCTCGGTGGCAACCAGTCAACATACCAAGAAGTTGCATCAGGTTTGACCCCGGCGCAAATCAGGAGTGACCTGATCAGCGTTTTTCAACACGTACCACAAAAAAGACAGAAAATAATCTATGAATTGAAACAAATACAAGTCTTGTCTTGAAAAATGATGGATAGACACAGTGATAGCGCAGGTTCATTTGTGCTGATACATAGATTCTCTATAAATAGCTGGCATTATCTTTGATAAGAGGCCAGACAACTGTATAAGCTCTTCATAAATCTAAAGCACTGCACAATCCAGGCTTTGAGTCACGCGCAATCTTCCATCCTGTGCTGGAGCCTTTCACGTCCATGCACTCCTTGAGCGTCACTACGGGTAGCTCTCGTTTGAATTTAAGTAAAAGCTTAACATTTATTTCACATGTGTCTTCATTTCGACATCACAATTTAAAAATTGTTTAATGCAAGTAAACGTCAATGAGTCAGGAGTTATGATGCTAGCAACTGTCATTGCCATCTGAAAGCATAATATTGAAAAACAATATTACATTTAAATGTAATATTGTTTATTTTAATATTTTTAATATTATGCTTCCATTACAGTGCAACACATTTCTTCTTTTGTTTGACCTTTGTGTACTTTTAATACTTTTAACGAATGATTATGAGGACTAAGTAAGAAGGTGAGGGGGTATATGTTTGTTTTGAACTGCAATTTACCTAAGTTGCTTGAGAGATTAATTATGGCGTAGCTGAGATTCTTATTTTCCATACATTTACTACTGATTTCCTGTGTTTGGGTTTCATACTGACACCTAGTGTTAATTAATAAAGCAACTGCAAGGGCAGAGTTGTGTGGATGTTACAGACACAGAGTAACTACATCATGTGTCAGTGGAATTTGTCCAGAGCAGTGATGTCTTCTCCTAGAAGCCGAGGGAAGGAGGCTTCTACTGGTTATCAGTTCATCTTTACTCATTGTACTCATTGTTCTAAATTACTTTAGTACTACTTTAATAACTTGTATGTGATGAGATAAAGTCTAAGCTACACAGCAGTTTTTTGTTTTAGCAAGTGTTATGTAGAGACACTTCCACATTCCTCAAAAAAGACATCAGCTTCCTGACTCTTTGCTTATTACATCAATTCATGAATTTTCCCATCTCCTCGTTCAGGATAAACAGCGCTGATTAGCGTGTTTGTCCGCGCTCTGATTCAGTTTGAGGCGGTTTCCTGAAAAGCGGCCGCCATGTGTGCGCGCGCGAGTGCAGAGTGAAGAAAGCGATGCGTGAGAAAAATAGTTGGCCTGCGCCGGCGAGTTCTGTATTTCTTAATCAGCGAGGAAACAGGAACCGATGTCACTGGGTCACAAACAGGATGCTGTGATTATAACACAATGAAAATGCCTGGCCACGTTATGGAGACCCAGGGGCCAAAGAGCGGAGCCCCGGCATGTGTCTGCAACCACCATCGTGTGTGAATGAGGGTGCGTTGCTGTGAGGATGATGATGATGATGGTGGGTGTCTGTCAGTTGGATACGGGGCTTCAACCTGGTAATCATTCATTGCGCTGACACTGTGATGAGGATGTCTCCCAGCTAAAAGCATGTGTGCAAGGAGAAACGCCGTCCAAAGCCCTCTGAGAAGTGTTGATTGCGTCTGATTAGGGGGTGTCGACTGTCGCGGGATTTTCGCGCGCTGAAGGCAAGAGAGGTTTTCACGATGTTAATGACATGTTACGCGTTGGAACAAGACAAACCCCCGTGAAACAGCGGCGCTGGGAGGACAAAAGGTTGAGAGGATTTGCCAGGTTGTCCAAAGAGTCACCTTTTCTAAAACAGAGATCTTGTTATTTATGTGGATTCACGCACGATCCACTGGTTTCCATCTGGTTTCCCTCCTCTCGGCCGATGGCCCCAGTGCCAGGCCCGCTCCCCAGCTTTGTTTGCAGGAGTGGGCGGTAGAGAGCCGAGCATTGAAATATTGCTCTAAACCCTGAAGGGAAGGCAGGCAGTTGGGGACCCTGTAAGTGCCTGAGTGTGTTTTTTTTTTATGGAAGGAGGTCTGTGCATTCTGTCATGCACACGAGGCGAGAGGCCTGGCATATGCTGCTGTTTTTATGGCGCTGCAGACTCCATCCATGCTCCCCCACGGCATCTGTTTGGTTTGCCATGAGTGTGTGTGTGTGTGTGTGTGTGTGTGTGTGTGTGTGTGTGTGTGTGCGCGCACATTATGAAGTGGGGGGCGTTCCCCTCTGCCCTGTGCCTGCCTTTGTTTCGCCATTTCCAGCTTGAGGGGGTGGTATCCGTGGAGACGGATTTAAATTTCAAGCCAATTTGGGGCTGGAGAGCGAGAACGATATTTGGGTTGGTGGGGTCGGAGCCAAAGGCGTTTCCAGGAATCACTCGAGGTAGCAACGGCGTCAGGAGGTTTTATGTCTGTACTGTACCTCATGTCCAAAACGTTACCCTGACAACACTCTAACCTCCAACCTTTGATGCGGTGCAACACAGCTGGATTTAATGTAATGATGAGATCATATTCAAAACCTCCACATTTCAACATCTCTTAATAATAATAATTTCAACATTGCGTAAGAATGTGCTGTGAGGAGTAGGTGTAAAGAAATTGAGCACACGGCAACGTTCCATTTCTACAACTCTGATTAAATTAAGGTTCGATAATTAATACAATAGAAAAAATACAAGACACGCGTAATCATTATTGGTAATCAGTTTCATTATTTCAAAACACCTCAAAAATAATTTCCTTTCTCATTTACTGACATCAAATTTTCAAGGAAGTTTTATTCTTCAGAAGTTTGGTCCTTATAAATATGCATTATATACAAAATAATATTATAAAACATATAAAGAACAGTGTGCCATATTTAAATTAAACTCTGGAAATAATCATTTTAAAAAATTACATTATTGGTTCTGTGTTTTTTGAATTTTATTATAGGCAGGCAGTGGTGTGAGAGTCTTTCTCCCTGGGTTTTACTCTTCGCTTGGATCTTGCTGGCACAGCTCAGGCTCTTGCTCCTGTGGTTTTTCTCTTCGAATCCTGGTTGATTAAAAAGCAGTTTTCCCGTGTTGTGTTGTAGTGCAAACGATCCAAGGACAGACAAGGGCACAAATTTATCATTCAAACCCCCTATTTTTAAGGCTTCTAGTGAATTTGGAGCTGCATACAATCTTCACCGTTGAATGGAAAAGTCCGACCAGCCATTTTTCGTGTGATTGACAGCTGAAGATTAGTTTCAGACATTCATAATTCTCAGTGTTCGGAGGTTGGATTGTGCTGGTGGGTGAGCTCCTTTGTCTCGACCCTGAGTCTTGCATAGCAGGCGAAGCTGGCAGTGGAGGGTGTGTGTGTGTGTAGGGGGGTCGGTGGGGGGTCAAATCTTTAGGCACCTTTTTAACTAATTGGTTGGCTTTCAGAGTCACCATGATTATCACAGACGGCCGGGTCAGGTATGAGGGACGATGATCCACCTTCACCTCCTTTCACTGTCCAGGACGGCCAAAGTTATAAATTAATAATTCACCGAAGCTCAGTCCGTCCTCACACCTTGATTAACAAGTCTTTTTGTCAGTCCGTCAAGCCATTCTTACAACTGAGAGGTCCTTCACTGTACATTTTTGTTTTTGCATACAAACACTTGGTCGACATAAAGTTTCTTAGTTCGCAGAGCTGAGATTTCTCAAGTGTTCCAGAGCAGCAGTGGACAACTGAAACCATCCCCGGTCTCCTCTCAGCATTTGTAAACAATCCAGAATATTACATTCTGCCTTGATTGTGTCTTGTCCCTCGTCCCTGTGGCTTTCAGACCCTCTCACAGTTTACACCTGTGGGAAAGGAAGCGAGGGAGGAAAGGGTTAGAATACATCACGATTCAAAGAAACACAATCGCGGAGCTGGAACCTCACATGCTCCATCATCGCAGTTATGTTTTGCTTGGAAGCAACATCTTAAAAAAAATCCCATCACTGGCACGACAGTAAAACAAAGCACCGTAGAGACCAAGCAAAGGCAAACGTGAGGAGTCATTAAAAGATCCGATGTTAGGTCATCGCACGGCCAGAAGGAAGAATGGCCACTTTAATTCGCAGAAATTAATAATGAATTTGAGAGGTAAATCCCCAGCTCAGGTCCGAATATTACTACCACTATAGTCTGTCTACAAATAGCATCAACCACTGTAATAAATGTTGATGCGTTAGTGAATGATGATGCACTTGGGATGAATTGATGCATTTCCAAAAGGGGATCCACACAAACAATTGACAAAGGAAGACGTGAACCTTTCTGGTCGCTCACCTCGGTTGCTATGACGCATTCCCTCCTTTCCTCTGCTATAACAAATACCGACTGGTACATGGAGTCTCTCGAGGAGCATATCGTTGATATCCTACACTCCGGCTTTTCACTGCGGACACAAATCAAGCTTTGCGTTAGCACAAACTAGAAGCACATGGCGGAGTTATGGGTCAGGTTTACGCGTGTGAACAGCTGCTGCCTCTCACCTGTACATTCTTCTCAAGGGCATTTTATCTTCTAAACACTTGTCATAAATAAGACTTTTGTCATCCTGCGACTTTTCATCCTTGAACTCCTTTGATTTCGAGTTGTAAGAGTCCAAGTGATAGTTTTTATGGATAAAGTTCGATTTCTCCGAATCACAGTCCACCTCCAGGCTGATCTTCTGGTTGGTGTTCTTGAGCTGGGACGCCGGGATCAGGTTGTCCCTCTGTGCGTTGGACAGGTTGTTCATAGTCTCCGAGTCGCCCCGCTCGCGCTGGGCGTGCGCGTGGATGTGCCTTAGGGCCAGCCCCACCATGCACAGCAGCACCAGGAGCGCCACCAGCCCCACGGCCAGCGACACCGCCGCCCACTGGAAGCCGTCCTGCGTGTGCTCGCCGGGCGCGGTGGAGGCGCGGTCGGCGAAGAGCTCGCAGCGGCGCCCGGAGAAGTTGTCGGGGCAGGTGCACATGGCGGGAGGCCTGCCCGGCCCGCCGCCGCCGGTGCACAGGCCGCCGTTGAGGCAGGGCTGGAGCGAGCAGTCGTCCAGGATCCGCTCGCAGTTGCGTCCGTCGTAGCCGGCGGCGCAGGCGCACGTGTAGTCGTTGATCCGGTCCTGGCAGGTGCCGCCGTTGAGGCAGGGCCCGCCGGCGCACTCGTTGATGTTGATCTCGCAGCGCGGGCCGGTGAATCCCGAGCGGCAGCTGCACATGCGCGTGCCGCCGTGCATCACGCACAGGCCACCTGTGGGGAGGAGGAGAGTTAGTGCTCAGGTCCCCAGAATCATCTGCATCAACACAACCCCGTCAAACCTCTCCTCATGCAGAACTCAGAAATTGAGCTACGCTGGATATTTGTCCCCTTTCATCAACAATCGCCGTGAGCTGTGGTGACATTTACAAGCCGCTGTTTACACGCAGGACAATAGACACCAAGTTCCCACCAATTCCTGTTGTTCCAGTTGCAGGAATTTGAAGGGGGAGAAAGAGTGAAGGGAAGTTCAAAAAAGTGGGGAGGGGGAGGAAGATCGCACCATTAGCGCAGGGAAGCGACGTGCACTTGTCCACTCTCTTCTCGCAGTTGAGGCCGGTGTAGCCGCGGAGGCACTCGCACATGTAGCTGCGGCCGTCGTCTTTGTCCCAGCACTTGCCGCCGTGGAAGCAGGGCGACTCGGTGCACGTCAGCAGGCCGTGCTCGCAGTGGGGGCCCTCGAAGCCCCGGGGGCACGTGCACCGGTAGCCGCTCTCCAGATTCTGGCGGAACAAAATTAAATTAAAACTAAATTCGAAAAACGAAGCGGCGTGAGTGTTCGGGGATTAGCTAGCATGCTACGTACTGCGCATGTGCCGCCGTTCCTGCAGGGGTTGCTGTCGCACGCCTGCATCTCCAGCTCGCAGTTCACGCCGGTGAAGCCCGGCAGGCACGTGCACGTGTAGCTGCCCTGGCCCGTGTTCATGCAGGTGGCGCCATTCACACAAGGATGGTGATGGGTGCAGAAGTTCAGATCTGGGGGGGTAGAGAAGAGTGGCTGTTTACAAGGAGGGGAGGGGGTAAACTCAACTCCGGCTACGAATGGAACAGTTTAGAGGAAACCTAATTTACTAATGCTTTCAGGCTCATTCAAATGAAAACAGGGAGTCGGTAACATGAGAAGATGGCAGTCGTGTGCCGTACCTTGGTCACATAATAGGCCTCCCCAGCCCTCCTGACAGTTACACTGCCACGGCAGCTGGCAGGTGCCGTGCTTGCAGGCCGGGTACTTCTTACACTCGTCGCAGAACGGGCCTTGCCAGCCGTCCCTGCAGCTGTGGAGCGACAAGAACCCGCCCTCCGGTCAGTCAGTCGTACGTTTGAATAACACACGCGTGAGCGGCTAAACACGCAATTGCTCATCTGAGATTTAATGGAAGCAGGCAAATGTGTTTTATAGTCCTGTCATGGATTAGTTGACGAATACATTAAGGATTCGGGCAATAATCATGTAACATGACATTAATAGTCTTAACAAAGCTGAATGCTGTCATTAAATTCTCATATAAGTCAATCATGTAAAGTGGAGGGAAAGCTAAGTAAGCTGCTGGATGTAGTGGCGTGTGTTTAGAAGGAATTGAATCCGTCATTATTACATCATTAGGCGTGAGTTATTACATACAAAACTGTTTATTGGAAAATCATGCTGAATAGTGATAACAGCACTGTCTACATCACAAACAAGACCAATGCAGCAATAACAGAATTAACAGAGAGCGTTGTTGGGGGTAAAACAAACAAGGAGGCACAAGATGAATGATGATGTCATAATACAGATGTGAGCGTTTGCAGCAGAGGTTTTTGGTGTCTGGCCAACTTTTTTTTTTGTTTTGAATTCATAGGTTTCCATGAATATTCATTTTTTTTAGTTCAGTCTGCAGGAGCCTTGTTAAACCATCAGACTGTGAGGCTGCGCGTTTTGAGGTTCCAACGTTTTTCTGCTGAGTGAGCAGAAACAAGCTGTTTTACTGGGTCGGGTGTCTGAAGGGTTTAACGTCAGTTCGGGGCAGTTATTGCATCGGAAGGATGGATTTGGGCCTAGAAAAGAGGGCGAAATAAGAGTGGGGGGGAAACCACACACACACACACACACACACACACACACACACACACACACACACACACACACACACACACACACACCGTCTTCCTACAACAAGTTCGACAATGATACTCACACACACTCGCCAGGTCTGGAGCAGTTTCCGTTGCGCTCGCTGCAGCCCTCCAGACAAATAGCTGGAGAGAAGAAGGATAAAGAGTATTAAACACAAACAAACACAAAAAATAATAAAACTATCTAAACTTTATTCAGCCTCTGGACCGTGAGTCTTATGTCTCAACTTTCCCCCCGAGCCTCCGTTTGATCCGCCGGGCGGGTCGCTTGGCGGCCCGTTTGTCCCGCTTTAAGTGCGCCCGTCTTGCATGACACTGATTCGCGGGACAACATATCAGGCGACTGACGGTAAGCGGTCGGGTTAGTGTAGAACAGATGCTCGCTCTCAATAGCAGACAGCTGTCGCTATTGTTGTTTGTGGTCTGCCCAGAACCATATTTGCAGCTGCTACTAGCGCGCGCCCAACAATGGGAAGGGGACTAAACATCGGTGGCGCGTGGCGGATAATAATGCCGCGATTAACCTTGGCGCGTGCAGTCGCCCGCGCTCCTCCTGTCGGTGCCCGCGCTCGCCCGCTCGAGGATTACGTTACCAGGCGCGCGCGCGCCACTACGGCTGTTCCGCCGAGGCACGAAACACAACTGAGCTTTTGTGGCTCCATTACGAGGCGCAGGTAAATCCGTATAAGACGCAGCTTGTTATGGCAACAACACAACTAGCTAAAAATGACCCTTTACGTCTTATTAACGCGTTTAATTAGCACGGCGGTGATTAAAATGCATGTTTGAAACGGAATGTCCTGAAGTGAACGGGTTTTTCAACTGACGCACGAGAGCGTTTGTGAGAGAAGGGAAATTATAGTGTCTGAAAGATCCCTAATCTGTCTTTCTCGTGTATATTTTCTGTAGTCACTGACGATTGATGTGTCTGTAATTGCAACACGTGAGCCCATCTGGTTAGAATTTGGCGCCATAGTTGAAATAGCACATGACAATTTCTCTTTCACCACCAAGTGACATGGATGACAGATCCGCTGTCACCCATGTGGTCACATAACCAGCACATGGTAACAATTACTCCAGCGGTGCCTCCTTCCAATCTACTCTTTGATTAATTTGTTTTGGTGAGAGGGACCCTGGTTATTGTGGAGCCAAATGGCACCGGGCCTCCTCATGGGCTCATTCACAGCAGTCCAAAACATGGGAGTGCTGCTCCATCCGGTTCGTCCCTTCACTCCTATACAGTGACTGTGACACGAACCCTCAAGCAGTTACACAACACAATTGCATGATAATAAGGTATCTGAGACTGGGATTGGTAAAAAGCACCAAAACATGCTGTATTCAGCTGAACTGATGCTTTCTGATGTGTTGGGTATTAATGATGTCTCTAACGTGTCCAAAAATTTTAGGCCCAAACGATGGTGATGAAGGAGGAGCAGCAGCTGGTATAAGGTAAGAACTATCACATTGTTCCTCCAAATAGAGACGCATGCAATACTTTTCAGCTATAGGTCAATTATTTGCACGACCCCAGAACAAGGCTGGACGTTGACACATTCACCAAAATACAGAATACAAAATACATCTGGGCTCAAAGAGGAGACGGCACTTTGTGAATGTCTTACGTTCTTCGCAGTATTTGCCCTTCCAGCCGGGCAGACAGGACAACTCGCCATCTCGGGTGCAGGTGTAGTGGCCGAATCGGTCGTCCCTGGGCGTGCATTTCTTGGAACAGCTCTCTCCGTAGTAGCTCTCGTTGCAGATAAATCGGTATGAAAACCTCAACTCCGTCTGCGTTCCGATCTGTGTGTCCTGGGACCAATCAGTCCCGACACCCAGCTGTCTTTGGAAGGCAAAAAGGCTAATCAAAAAGTCTGGATTGTTGGTATCTGAAAGAGGAAGCAGACAAGGAGGAGGAAGTCAGATTTAGCTAACAGATAACAGAGTCGTAGCTTGCAGTGGGCTTGAATTTGGGTTTCATGCCAAGAACTGACGTGTAAATCAAAAGTCTTCTACTTTCATTTTATTAATCCACCCAATACCAAGTCGCATCTCTTATCAAATCCCATACAGTTTATATTTCCTCTTTCTCTCTGTCAGAAGAAACATTCCCAGGCCCAGTCTACTCTTCCAAAGGGCGGAACAGAGCAAGGTGTAAAATACAGGAAGATGTAGTCAGGGGTTTTTGGCAGGCACCGCGTATTCTCACCAAAGCCCACATCTCTTTCCCACGCCAAAAATAAACTGGAGGAAGTTCAATTGTATTGGCTATAAGAATGAAAAAAGTGTTCAGAAGTTCATAACAAAGGGCTGAATTGGCGTTAAAATGTGTAAAACTATGAGCAATAATAACCGTTGGTGACAAACATGTTGAGCGACTGCACTGTGTTTCATGTGTTTGGGTTCTCCCACGAGCATTTGTGCATAAACGACAACGACAAACTGGTTTGGGGAGACTCATACGTTAAATGCACAGGCAGAGCTCCCTCCTGTGGTACAAAGTGATGCACTTACCTACAGGTAGATTTCCATAAGGTGAATGCCAGGCTTCAATTATTAATGAAAATGAGCCCTGAGGAGAAAACACATGCAGGCAATTAATATCCTATTGGCAATTTCAAAATAAAAGCAGAGAATGGATCTTTGTTTTTTTTTTATATTAAATAGCTGTTATTGTTTAATATAGTTATTCCAATGACACGGGTGGCTCCACGAATAAAGCGTGTTACTGTGACCATTGCATGGTCTCTTGTAGCGTCGAAGCAGTCCAATCTGTTTGTCGAAAGAGTATTACCTAATGATATGGATTAGATGAGCTGACCAATAATCGGTGCGCTCCCAAAGTGCATAGTAGTTTCCTGGAAATAACATGACAGCGGTGGCTGTAATAAAAGAAATAAAGTGGATTTAGTGCTCCACGCTCTTACCGGCCATCCATAGGTGAACGGTATTTGAATTGGTCTAGGTAAAGTGCCACTGTCCTTGGCGCTGAAAGAGTTTGTCCCCAGCACGGGTGTCATTGTATTCCCAAAGATGCAGTCACCTGGCGACACCACAGCCTGATAGTTTTTCAAGCAAATCCTAAAATAAGTCCTGCAATGGGGTTTGCACGCGTTTCCGTTTGCCAGCAAACCTTTGTGGTTTTTGAATTCGTGGAGATCCAGCTCAAAAACACCGGATCCAAATACCTAAAAGAGAAGGAAATATCATTTAGGAAATCGTCGCTGCGTTTACATTCATCTCATAGAGACAAAAAAAAAACATGAAACAACTGGGTTTTCCTGGAGTTTTCGCCGGGGAGACGCGTTATCCTCCTTCATACCTGTGTTATCAACGTGGTGCTGAACGCGATGGTAAAGGTGAACCAGGCTGCCATCCTTCTCGCTTCTCCACGGCAGCCGCGTCACCAGACAGCCAAGCGGCAAAACCTATTCCAAAGTATTTACACCGAGGGGGCGAAAAATCTCTATGCAGCACGAATAAATCCGTCTTCACTCCCAGGGAGCGCTGCTGTAGCTCCCGTGCGCCGTGCGTCAGCAGCGTCCTCGGAACGCGCTTCCAATCTCCAAGTTATCCAAAGGTGCGGGTGAGACAAATATCCAGAGTCGCGCGTCTGTCTGTCACGGGGCGTCCTCTCCTTGCAGGCCACGGTACTCCACAATGGTGACTCCGCCGTGCGCTACTCAGGGCTTGTTTTGGTGCTGAACGTGGTGCGTCGCTGCGCCACGGATGTTCATCACTCGTCTTAATACTACTGAATGAACCGTAGCGTGTCTCCTCCTGGATATATAGACTCGCGCTGCGCCGCTCATTACATAAACTGTCAGTCACCGCGTTGACACCGCCCCCTTTATTCAACCCCCTTCCCTTCCAGCCCAACAACAATTATCCAGATTTAATACCCAGTGGCACCGACCACCATGGATACTGCGCGATTATTAACAAGCACCAACATCTGTTGACTTATTTATAGCGCACAATGCGCCGGACGCACATTTGCACATAACAGTGAGTAAAGACAATGAAGGAGAGCCGAAACTTTGCGGATCTAAAGCATGAATTCAATTACTGCCTTATTCCACGCACCCTTTTGCCCTCGGTTCCACTCAATTGCTCGCCTAATTAGCCCTCACCTATAGCTTTCGAGCCACGCGCACTATTTCCCCTCAGACCTTTCTCTCTATTTTGTGTCTAATGTTTCTCTCCGGCGTAAAATAGCAATTAAAGGGGAAAAAGATCGATTCCTATTGTTTTGATTGCGGTTAACGTTGCATTTGTATTATTAGCTGTGTTTCTAAGCATTTTAGAACAGCTGAGATCTATAACGCACCACAACAAGCGCCATTAAATGTTAAAATCTAAACAAAAACGAATCTTTCGTCGCTAATAAAGCGCGTTGCCCTTTGCTTCTACGCACGGCCGCCATCGCCTCCCGGCCCGTTTTTAGTGTGACATTTTTGATGCATTTATTCTGGTGGCGCGTGCCCCTTCATGCCCACCCATGAGCTGAACAGTTTAGTGGCGGCGTGTCTCCTATTGTTGCAGCGCGTGTCCCACTCTCGCCCTCATGCGGGTGTAGTGTGCGGGACGGGGGACATACCTATTCAGCTGTATGCAAATGAGACCCCCTCCCCCCCCTCTCTCGCTCTCTCTCTCTCTCCCTCCCTCTGTGTCTCGCACACACGCCGCATCCAAATGGTCCTTGTGGCCTTTTAATAGCTAATGGGAACGCGGGGCCCGTTCGCAGATCAGCCTAAAAGATCGGGATGAAAGATTTCATTTGTTGCCCGAATTCACTCCCAGCGGTGACGATGCACGCTACTAATAAAGCGAATCAATTTATACACGCTGTTTATTACGGATAAACACAATTAACGAGATTGAAATACACAACGGGACTAATGCAATAATAACTTATACGATTTTAAAATAATTACAGCCTAATTTGAAAATTCAAATTCATTCCATTTCATTAAATTAAATTAGTTAATTGAAGAGATAGGATTTGTAGTTTTTTAAACAATTCCTTCAAATTCTGCCTCTACGTCCACGGGTTGTTTCCAGTCATGGGATTGGTTGTATTTGTTATCCGATCGCTGTGTCTCTCTCATTTACCATCTGGTGGGAGACTGGCAGACCGACGCACCGTTTCTTATCGTCTGTTCGCGGAGGGGACAAGCCAAATATCTCCAACCTGTTCGTCTCGAAGCAGTTTGGCATCGGTTGCGCATTTGTGAGCATGAACCACAGTAATCACGTGGTAACGTTTACAGTGATGTGTTGTTTACAGACACTGGACATGCCAGAAAAAAAGACACCTTTATAAGCTTCTGACATAAAGTGCATCATATGTTACTGTAGTTTAGACTAGAAACAGCAGCATCTGTGTATTTAGCAGCACGCAGTTGCACAACAACACCTTCAGGGTCTAAAATGGTAACCTGAAACACCACAACCCTCGCGCGTGTTGTGGTAAATTATCCATAAATGAATGAGAAAGTTGATGTTAGTGTATTGTAGCCTGTCCTGTATCTGAGTGATCATCGATGTTTGCGTTTCATCTGTTGCCGTGCGCTGCCGGGAGTGAAAACGGAGAGCATCTATATTTGCTCAGTGTTTATATGAGGCAGACATAATGGATTTGCTGAATGCCTGCCTTATTGACACACCTGTTGTGTCTCCAGCGGGTTGCAGAGACACAATGCCTGGGCTCCGACAGCCCCTTTTTTATGCCTCTATGCCCTCTGCTGTTGATTCTGTTACTTGTTAACCGTGCGACTGAGGCTTTGTGATTTGATGATGTGAATTCCTAAAAGTGGATCATTTCTGGTTAAACTCACACGTTCCGGCTCAAAACAGCAACACCACGCGCTCTTAATGCGTTTGCTTTGTGTACCGTGACTTAAGTGTGATGCCGTGTGTAACCTCATCATCGTCTTTTTAGCCGTCCTGCCAGTAATGGCTTCTAATGGTGACTCTTATCACCTGCTTATCTCCTTTTATTGCCATGTGTCTCCAGCCCAGCTATCGTGAAATGGCCATAAAAAGGCGGTTTATAGCAGGCGAGTACAGCTGGGAACAGAACACGTTTATAATCCGTCATTATGATGAAAAGTGACATGTGTGTTCTTTTCCATGCACCCAGAGCCAGCCATTTATCACACCGCTGTCAGTATCAGGTGGTCTCTGCTTTGGTTGATGGCACTAAACACACCTCGCACCTGTAAATAGACTATTCATTGTGAGTGGGAAGTAGTTGTTCTTCCAAGCTACATCTATAATGAGATTTAGATCAAACGGGCTGAGAATAAAGTCAAAACTTAACTTTACTTGAGTTGCACAATTTCTATTTTTACAATTGTGTACAGTGAAGGAGCCGTGGAATAGTTAAAATGCCGGCAACAAATGCTTCCCGTGCTTTTATTTATAACATGCCTCGGTGCAAAAGCATTGTATTAATACACTCTTATGCAATGTCAGACAGCAACTGGAGCCCACAGTGAACCAACTGCCACATATTTGGACTCATTCACTCAACCGCAAGCTGGGACCCTGCATATATTAAGATGTTGCATCAAAGCTCTTTGCTTTCCAGCAACACAGCAGGGTTTGACTGACCAGTCCCGGGTCTCATCCGAAAGCTTTGATGTGTGCATGTGTGTGTGCCGGCAAGCACGGAGGATAAAGAAAGCGTCTTGTGTCATGTCTCCTCCGCTTCCCCTCGCCTCCGCGGCCCGGAGCCCCGGCCCGCGGGTTCACAGTTCCGCCTCAGATTTTCCCAGTCGCTCGAGGGACACTCTGGCGAACGTGACTGTTTCTGTTCTCGCCGCTCCACACGGTCCTCGCGAATAAGCCGCGATCCTCTGACAAGGAAGCATAAACAGGTCGATTAGCCCGAGAGCGCACGCAAGAATATGCATTGTTGTGGAGGGAATGCGAGGAATGCTGCTGTATTAAATGCGAAAGGCTTCGGCGTCAGCGCTCTATCGCCGGCTTTTATGAAAATCTCATAAATACAACAGCTTTCGGGCAAATACACAGGACATGCCGATGTGCTCGTGTGCTAATGGTCAGCAAAGGAGGATGTTCTGTTTTAGCACAGATGGATTCTAAACCGCAACTGCAGACGTAACATGAAATCCAGCAGGTGAAATAGATTGAGACTTAACATTATGGAAATACGACAGCAGACAGAGCTGGTGCTGTGAACTACATGGCTGTGTGTGTTAAGCTGCTGGCCCACCTGTTATATTGATCAGGAGGCCCCGGCCAACTTCGCTCTCCTCAGTGCAGCTTATGTTTGAAGTGCAGGTGGACTTTATTGTAAAAGCATTATAAATCTTGATTTAAGTGCAGGGAGGCCAGTATGTTGCAGCAGATTGACAGCGATGCCGGCAGTAGGACCAGATGAGGGTGGTGATTTATGATCTGCCCTTTAGGAGGTGCAGGTTGGGTTCCTGACTCTACGCTGGGTCCCTCTGAGCTACACCTGAAAGAAACTCCTTTATTAAGTCACTGGTGACCTACATAAATGAAAGTCAGAGAAAAGCAGCCTCCACTTTGGCGTTTCTCTGGATTTCCCATTTGCTGCCGTTGCAGGTGAAGGAAATGAGCCGCAGAGGTCGAGCAGTTAAGATTGTTTGGTCTCTGTGATGAAAGCCAAATGAACGTGGAACTCAGATATTTCAAACTGAAGCCGTTCTTTTAATTAAATGTAGTCTAGATGTGGATGCTAATGCTGGGTAATAATGCTGTCACAGAGTAAAAGAAGGAAAATTCCCAGTGTTGACTAGTTTCCATGCGTAATGGAACATGATGCCTCTTAAACATCACCCATCTGCCTTGATTACGTTCACCCACATGCACTTTCTTTCCATTTCTCTCAGTTTTTGGTGTTTACTACAAACACCAGTACCCACTGGGCACCGACCTTTGGGATGAGTACAACTGGGAGGGCATCAAAAGTCACCTTCTCTGAGAAGGCTGCGACGGAGGATAGGTCAGCGTTCCCACATTCTCTTACTCTAATAGTATGTGTGCTGTCGAAAGGTCAGGCGAACTGAAGATTCACTTTAACCTTTGCTTTTTTGTGGAAAACACAAAGGCTTGTGGAAAAGGCTTTTGCTTTTCTCCTTAAAGTGGAGTTTTGGAAAATCCCTTTCAATTGGATGCAGCGTGTGTGTAACTTAATAACATTTAGGTGGAGCTGCATGGGACCCAGGTGGAAATAATTCAGACGTCAGACACGCACGCTATGATTACTGACGTGATCACATAGGATATACATTATATATATATTTCACTGTCCCCACCACACTGGAACTCTTGTAGCCATGGAAACCCAGGCTATACAATATAAGCTAAATATAGTGACAGCAGCTGCTGAAGTTGATTCTCCATCATTTATTCAGATAAGTAGTTTGCTATTCTTTTTCAAAATAAACAAATAATATATTTAATATTTTATTTTGAAATATATCTAATTAAACCACTCATAGGATGAGCAGTGCGTTTGAGAATACATGCACAAACCCCTCCATGGGCATGAATTGGTGGCATGATGTGAGCGTTTGAGTACGAGTGAAGTGGGTGTACGCACTTTCTCCAAAGCCTCAACCACAATGAGATTAGTGTCAGTCGGCAGCATTAATCCCAGTAGTCTCCCAACAGCAGCACCAAGCTGGCCTACAGTAAGCCGGCGAGAACACCACAGGGAGACTGAAGGGACTTAACCGAGTAATGGATTAATCAGAGACAGACTATTGTTCTGCGTAATATGTAAAGAAAAACAAATGATGCCGTATCAGTGACACGCTGGTGTCAGATGGAGAGTGACATCACAGATGAGGCTGTTTTAAATTAGGGCTCATTTTTGAAGGGAGTGACCATAAAACAACATGCTGATTCATGAATTGATTCATCGTTTAGGTCAATGAGAAGTTAACTGGCAACGTTTGAGCAACAAAGTGAAGGTTTTCCCTCATAAATGGGAATAAACTGTTGCCTAATAAAGATGAAGTGATAAGTGTTGCTGAGATTGAATAAACCACCTAAATACATAGGGATTAAAGCTGTTGTGCTCTTTTGCCAGTAACACTTTTACTGTGCTAGCCCACCCCACTGATTCCCCACCAGAGACATCCCCCGGCTCTCGTCTCCTCCCTTCCCCTCCGACGTTGGTACGATCCAAAAGCCCGGTGGTTTGTTTGCTTGGGAAAGGAGAATATCCTCTAAGGTCAAGTCAAACAGGATGTGCTAGAGTGTGGTCCTTTGCTGCTATTGGCTCTTTGTAATAACGCTCTCAGTGGGGCTAACACACACACACACACACATGCACACGCACACGCACGCACGCACGCACGCACACACACACACACACACACGCACGCACGCATGCACGCACGCACGCGCACACGCACGCACGCACGCACGCACGCACGCACGCACGCACACACACACACACACACACACACACACACACACACATCCACATTAGAAATGCCATATCTAACTACCACAGTCTGCGCATTGAGAAATGCCTATGTGACATTTGTATTTACCTTAAGTGAGAGGTTTGTGATTAAAGCAGCGTGCTTGGAGCAGAAGTGTTTGCACAAGACGTTGTGCTGAAAATGTCAAACACCAAAACTAATAAACAGAAACTGTTGCAGACGAAGACACCACTTAGTAAAAGCCGGAGCAGCACGGTGCAATTACAAGAATCACTGCATCAGCGTCTAATCACGGATTCTTGGTTTTCTTTCTCTAAAACCTCCAAACAAAAACATATAGTGGAGATGTTTGTTAAGTTAATGCATCTAAGCAAACATTAGGTTTAGTTTTGTTGATATCAAATTTTTCCTACACTGTAATTATCACAAGGCCATGAAATCACCCGCAGCCAAAAACCTTTGGATAATGAAAGAAGATGCGCTTTTAAATTGTTTATTGTTGGCAGCAGTGTGTGGTCTGCAGTTATTGTGATCTGAACTGAATTATTATCAGCAGAAAGAGTAAACAATCAGAAAAACAGCCAGAGGAGGCCAATCAGGAGCTTAATTACCCTGATGTCACACTGTGTTTACATGCACACAGGAACGTGTCTGACTTGGTTTGGGCCGCGTGTGGACGTTAGCAGCAGTTCCTCACGCTGCTTCGTTGCCACCGAGGGGATTTGTGTTGTCGAGGCCGGTCTTCAGTGACAGTTGGGTTCACGTGCATTTAAAATGAAACGAATGACCTCAAGAAGCGGCTTGAAGTCACTCTGCGATAGATGCAAGTGCACTTTATAGACGCCTAATGGCATCGGGTGAATAGTGTTCATCCAACACTTCCGGTCTTCATTGATTAGTAACTCCTGATTTAATTAGTTAACTTCTTTACTCGGGTTCACAGGGTTCTTCCAGCCCTCACCGCATATGTGACATTGTTCCCGTCTGTTGTCCCATAGTTCAGGTAAACTGGACATGGCTCGATCTATGTTTTGTTTTGTTTCTGCAGTCCCACATCTACAGTGTTTCAATTCGGTTCAACACACAACACACTATATCACAGAAACAATAACTTGTTGGGACTGTGACCTGCGGATGGGACGAGTGGCACAGGAACGCTTCAGTGTAGACCGGGTGACGTGAGCGTGAGGTTTGGGTCTATTAGGACATCCTAATAGGAGACCAATGGATAGGAAATTGAATCAATTAGGAAGAGAAGGTCAGAGGAAATGACCTGAGGGTCAGCGACCCCACGGTTAGGTCACGGTGCTGTCCGCTGGCTTCCCAAATCAGATTAACTTATTGATGCAGAAATGAGCAGCAAATGTTAATGAAAAGCATTTATTTAGTTTACCCTGTGTTTTACTGGGAAAACCTGGAACCAGTTGACCACGGCTGGGCGGCCTAAGTCAGAGTAAGGAGCGGAGGATGGGATGAAGGAAGTATGAAAGGAAAACTGTCCTGAGCAGGAGGATGAGAGTAATGATATTTCTGTTTATCTGCAGAGAAGGTCTTGAGGTATTTTTGGATGGCCGCTGTTTTTTCCTCCGTAAATTCCAGGTTCCGGCTGTTTTTCCTTCTCCTTGTTCCCAGCCTGTGAATGCAGGGCCGCTTCCTCTCCCTCCTTCCTATTCTGAGCCTCTGATTGCGTGGAGGTGGGGGTGGATAACAGGATAGTGTGTATATGTTTGTGCGCAAGCGAGGTGGGGGTGGTGTGTGTGAGTGTGTGTGAATGTGTGTGTGTGGGGGGGTCGAGCATGTGGATGTTGTGAATCTCAGGGAAGGAATCTTGCGATACGTATTTTTCGGTGTCAGACGGTTTGAACTGATGAAAGCGTGCGTGTGTGAGTGTCGCCGCTGCTGGGTGTGAAGGATGTAACCATTAAAGAGATCAGTGTGTCAACTGTTCCCCAAGTGCTGCTTTCGTTGATCCAGCTGGCAATGGGAGCGTGTGTGTGTGTGTTTGTGTGTGTGTGTGTGTGTGTGTGTGTGTGGTGGTGGTGGTGGTGTGGTGGTGGTGCGTGGTGGTGCGTGGTGTGTGTGTGTGTGTGTGTGTGTGCGTGCGTGTGCGCGTGTGTGTGTGCGTGTGTGTGTGTGCACTCTGTGCCCTGCACGCTCGTCTCAGCACGGAACAGACAGATGGATCTTTGCTTTGGCCGGTGTCGTCTGAGTCTGGCTTCTGCTCCCACCGTTCGGTCCTCGCTAACGGACCCGCTCGGGTCCAGACGAGGCCGCGAGCGCCTCGGCGAGACGAAGTTCAAATGCATCGTCTCGGAGCTCGCGTCCGCGGCTTCTCGAGCGGCGTGTTTACTTTGCCCCTATGGTTGCGCGTCAAGCGCTGGAAGGTACACAAACAACCTGCTGCCTTTGTTTGGCTGCTGAGGAGCCGCTTGTTGATCAAACATTAAAGTCTTTTCTTTAGCATCTTGGAAGAGAGTCGTTTCAGCTGCGTCTCATTTGCTCACGTCTTTGTTTTCTGCTTTTAATAACTCATTTTGCATCAATTTTGCCACTATTCCATTTGCATCTTGAAGCTCTGTGTGGTGGTGATACCTTCACACTGGGTGTAAAGGCTGCGTCATATGCTTTTTAAGTCTTTATATCTTGGTGCAAAGTGTGGAAGGAACCTCGATGAGGCCGGTTCACCACTTTTAAAGCACCCAATCTTCCAGCAGAGCGGCACCGTTTGGTTTTTCTCATCTGACACTCAGCAAGAAAGGTGACACACAGAAGCGTGTGTGTGTGTGTGTGTGTGTGTGTGTGTGTGTGTGTGTGTGTGTCCTCTGGTCCTGTGTTGATATAACAACAAAGACACACTTCAGCTTGCTCTGCTGTGTACTGCAAAACACGCCACCCAAACAGCTGCCATATTAGATTCTTCCTCACGCTGCAGTTTTTAACTTCATGACCCAGCTGTATGGTTTAATGCAGAGCGCACACACACCACACACACACGCGCAATAGCTAGCGCGTTTTTTCGGCGGTGGGGGAGGTGTCCCGTCCGTCTTCTCATCTCTCTAACGTGCACTTGGCCGCTCGGTGCAGCCTGAGTTATGAGCTTTATAAGTGTGATGAATCTCTCCTGCATTTCCAGAGGAGGTGATTTCCCTGAAGACCGGTGCAGCAACCGTCGAGGTGTTTCCCCGGCTCTGCTTCGACTGTCAGCACAGTTTCATGGCGAATTTGTCTAATTATTATTTTTTTTGCGTCCTTCCCACATAGTCCAAACCAGTAAATCCTGACGTCTGCCTTCTCTCAGGGCCTCGCAGGGATATTTGGACCGGCCGGCCAAATATCCCTAACGCTTGAACTCTTTCTGATTCCAGATAGACGCTGTAGCGTTTTCTGGGGATTATGGAAAATGCTTCTTCCCTGGACAGACAACAGCCCTCTGCCTCAGAAGATATATTATTATCATCTCGCCCTATCAGGCGGTTGTCTGGAATTCCCAGCTGGGAGCAATGTGATAGGGGCAGCGTTATCTGTGTTTAGACTATAAATGTTTATGAGGGTTTTATTTTGGACTGTAGCAAAAAAACAGGCCTTTTTGTGTTTTGACACGGTGTGTGTTTTGCGGCGTCTGTGCACACTCGCATAAAGGAAAGTGACAGGTTCCACGCCGGCTTTACGGGGATAGGAGGAATTTTTGCGCTTTTCCTGGACTCGTACATCAATCTGGCAGATGTTTCCTAAAGGATGGATCGCGAGGCCGTTCAAAAAGATCCACAAACTACCTTAATTGCTGTTTGTTTTCGCCCCCCCCCCCCGCTCTCTTGCGTCAGACATCTGAGGAGCGTTTTCAGGAGCATAAAGGAACTCGCGTTGCCGCTGCGTATTTGGCTCTCAGACACACGGGGAAACGGGGGTATTGTTTCCACGCTTTCATCCGTCCACCATTTGATCTCCGCTCCCATCCCCAGTCTGAAATGCGCGCCGGCTCTCCTGTTTTAACCTAATAGTGGATGCCATTCATGGTGTTTTTCCATGCCTGCGATGGGTATTGGGTGCTGATAGGATATCAAGCACACCTAAGTGCTTCCTTTTCCTCCCGCTCTTTATTTTCTTTCCTTTTCTCATCGGCCGCTGCCTCTCTATCAGACCCCCCACACATGCTCAGTGTCACGTCCTGCAGCCAACAGCAGCTCTACCTTCTGCCATAGATCAGCCTTTAGGTGCATGATTGATGGCAAGTTTGAGAAAGATAGAAGAAGAAATGTCAGATTCTTTCTTTCTTTCTTTCTTTCTTTCTTTCTTTCTTTCTTTCTTTCTTTCTTTCTTTCTTTCTTTCTTTCTTTCTTTCTTTCTTTCTTTCTTTCTTTCTTTCTTCTTTCTTCTTTCTTTCTTTCTTTCTTTCTTTCTTTCTTTCTTCTTTCTTTCTTTCTTTCTTTCCTTCCACTAAATCACTTTGACATAATTGCACAGACTTGAAGCTCACGTTCCTTTCACCTTATTCTGTGTGGTAATTGTCCAGCAACGATCTTTCAACCCCCCTCTCCATCAGGTATTACTCTGTTTGTTGACGTTGTCGTGGTAACAGCGTGCGTTGCCAAGTGGTCGTCTGACCACTGTTGACAAGCAGCGAGACCCTAAAGCTTAAAAATAAGCCGTTTTCAACCAGCCGCACCTTTAAAACTATTTTCATGAGGTTGCGCAGATACGCAAAGACGAACAGTGTCGTGTTTCTAAAGATTCCGAGGAACATTATCCTGAGCAGAAGTGGTGTTTGTTGTGAGACACAAGCCGCGAGGACCTGCCAAGGACGTACGCGCTAGACAAGCTCCATCCTGCCTGGCATCTTGGTTTCACGTCCAACAGGGGAGAGAAGGAACGACTTCACGTTCAAGTGACTCAACATTTGTCTCAAGTGCTGTGGAATAGCACACATGACATGAGGTCCCTAATGATCCGTCGATGCATGCGACCAACATGGCGCCGCGGGAGGAATTAGCTCATTGCACAATGAAAAGTATGCGCCGCGATCTGACTATAGTTGGGATCGAGTCGGGACTGGAGTTTATAGTCGCTGCCAGCCCTCCGTCTCTTTCCGTGGCAGCGGTGATTCATGTGATTGAGAAGAGTGTGGGAGGGGAAGTGGGGTGGAAGGGGAGGAAGAGAGACAGGAAGTTGGGGGGAAAAGCTGGTCTATCAACGAGGCCTGATAATGGAGACCCACAGGAAACTGCTGAGAAGGATTTTCCACGATGTCGCACAGGAGCCCTGGCACACACACACACACGCACACACACACACACACACACACACACACACACACACACACACACACACACACACACACACACACACACACACACACACACACACACACACACACAGGGCCACCCACACCCACACGGTGATCATATACAAATGCAGCCCCTCGTCAACCCCCTCAATCAGTGCTTTTAAGTTGATCAGCAGATCTGTCAGCATGTTCTCCTTATCTTCCATTCTGGATGCACCTGCTCCCAACAGGGCTCCGTGCCAGCTCCCATCGCAGGCCCGGCGCTGGCTGGCAGCCCCCCCCACCACGGGGCGCGTCGGACAATGAGCAGCGACAGCCACGTCCCCCCATCTGAGGCGCGGGAGACGCGGGGTCGAGCCTTCGAACATCAAAACATCACGTTTGAGACGCGGCCGGCTCACACACCCCCACCCCTCCTCCCACCACCCATGAGAAAGGTGTCCGAGAGGAACCTGGCCCGCGTCCAGGCCGGCCTGGAAAGACGGCGTGTGTGCATGTGTGTGCGCTGAGCGTGTTTGTGCCGCAGTCGGACAGGGAGGGGTCCTTGTTTTCCTTCTGCTCTTCCCTTTGGTTACACTGGTACACTGTCCCAGCCCCCCCTCCTCGTGTACAACACATCCCATTAGGAAAGGCTGCTGCTGAGAGCTTCTGCGCAAACACACTCACACACGCACGCACGCACGCTCGCTCGCACACGGGGCTCAGGAGGAAAATCAATGCTGAGAAGACCTTGCTCCTCTTCCTATGGTGCAGTCGTTAGGGAAATGGAGAGGCAGTTGCATCTGTGTGCTCCCGCTGCTAATGACATCTTTGGGCCCTTTCAACGTCGGGCTGCCGCTGCTTCTGTTTCCCAGCCGCTGGTCTAGTGCATGTACCACATACAGGTTTACCTGTTGTCCATCTTCCTTGTTGTGTGTGACCCTTCATGTGTCACGCTGTCACGCTTTTGTGACCATTGATGTTCAGCTCTGGCTCCGTTTGACGTGGTCGTCCCCCTGTTTCAGAAGCTCAGCATTCTCAGGACGTCCTGTAAAGTAGCCCCTCTCCCCCCTCTGCACACACACACACACACACACACACACACACACACACACACACACACACACACACACACACACACACACACACACACACACACACACTGAGTAACCCCCTCCTTCTCCCTCTCAGCTCCAGCTCCTTATCTTCAGTGTCCAGGCAGCTGTGTGTTTGTCTGTTTGTGTGCATGTGTGTGTGTGTGTGTGTGTGTGTGTGTGTGTGTGTGTGTGTGTGTGTGTGTGTGTGTGAGTAAGGGGGGGGGCAGACTGTGTTTATGTGCATCTACGCGTATAAGGCAGAAAACTAGGTGTGAAGTACAGCCACGGAGGCTTCCTTTCAGGTCCTCCGTCCCCCCATGACTGTGGTGGGTTCGACCGTCCCGTCCGTGGGCCTCAGGTGACGGAAGGTGAGGTGTAGTTCACCCTGGGACGTCGTCAGGAGAGTCCAGTGAGATGACGTTTGACAGAAAGGATGACGCTGTAGAGTCAGGTGGCTCGCGCGTCTTTGTTGAATGAAGCACAAACACTTCTCAGTTCTTGGCTTGTGCTGCTGAATGATATTAAAGGAACCTCACGAACACAAGACGCTCCTAGAATGTTTGTGGTGCTTCTCTGTGTTTACAGCTGCGTGCATCCCTCTCTGCACACATGCTTTTACATCTCTGAGTCTCTGTTTACTGGCTGTTTGGGTCCAAGTCTTTGATTTGGTAAACGGGTGCGTTTGATTCTGGCGTTTCCTTGCAGCGAGGTCCTGGACGGAATGGATGCATGTGGCCTGTTTGTATTTTTCCAGTGTGTTCCCTCTGAGGTTGCTGCGAGTTTGTTCACAGGCCTGCGATTGCTTTTCCGTGTTATCTGTCACTTTGTGCCTTGCTGTGATTTCAGATTGTTTGTCTGTGTTTTTGTCTTGATTATTATGGGATGCAGCTTGCTGCTGAGCCACTTCCTGTTTATTGCCCTCATCCTGGACCCGGGATTATCACTGACTTCACAAGGTTGTTTACGGTGTGGGAACCAAGGTAAGCTATATTTACCAGGAGTGTCAAGCCATCCTTTGACCTCTGACCTTAACAACCAACTCTCCTATTTTTTATAGTAACCAAAAAGCGTGAAAACATAAGTTTTGCTGCGTGTTTCAGCAAACCTACATCATATCGCTCTGTTTGCATCCCTTCGATACGTCCCAAAGCATCACCCAGTAGTTTGTATGTTTAAATGCTAAGACTCTGTTAGTGTCTGGTGTCTGCAACCCTCATAAACGTTTGTACAACGCATAAACACTTAGCTCGTCCACTGAGCGCACTTAAGAACAGTTTACGCGTGTTGAGATTTTGGGGTTATAATGTTATGTTAGGTTTTGAAACGTAATAATGACTCTTAGCTAATTTTCTTTGCACGAGAAGTCGCTCCGGTGCCAACCCGTGCTGCCAGCGTCTAATAAACTCAAACAGAGTGAGGGGCCTCCTCCTCCCCCGCCACCTCCCCCGTCTTCCTTCTCCTCTCCCTGCTTCAATGTCCTGCTTTTATTCCTCACCCCTTTTCCTCCACAGTGCGTTCGCAGCCGGCTTCCTCTTTCATCTCTTGCCTCACGCTGATCTCCTGCACGTCTGCTGTCCACCCGATGTCTGTGTTTAACGCACGGGGAGTGAGCGGGAGGACACGCTCTAAATACTGATGCATAATAGTAACAAATGCACAACACATTTCTTCAAGTCACTCCATATCATGCGGTCATATTTTTTATCTCTGCCAAATGCTCTGCGATCGAGCTGTGACCACGCTGCTCTGTTTTCCTCTGTGTTCTTCATGATCCTTAGGAGCAGCACTGATTTTACTGGGCTTTTATGCAACACTCCGAGTTCACGAGGGCACATAAAACGCTTATTGTGTGAAACCAGCGTATGCCGCAGTTGGGCTATAATATTACTGGCAAAGCCGTTAAAGCAGCACAATAGCACAGTTTTGTGGCTGGTGCTAATGACTTAGCAAAGGAGGCATTTTTAGTGCGACCAACTTGAACCAACTCTTAGGCTCAAAACCAAACAAATCTGTATTTAATTTTAGGTTTCTGTTAAATTGGCTTGAAATTGTCAGGAAATAAGGGCAATAAGACAAGCACATAAGATTTGTGCTTGAAGCACAACATTTACACACTTTTAGGATATTAGGGGTAAAAGGGACAGGATGTGTTGTCCCTCAGCAGTTTTAGTTAATTTCATGTGTCTGGGTTACATAACAGTTGTCTGTTGATCCTAGTGATACTTGGCCACAAAGCGCTCAGCTAAAATGGGCCACCGCAAACTTGTTGGGTGCTTTCAGGTCCTAACTTCACTTCCACTTCCCTTTGCGTCAGACAACGCACTGAAATTGGTTCCTGAAACTTGGCAGCAAGTTGGGTTTGTAGTAGACTCCAGTTCACGGGGCAGCGTGAGCCTTGTCTGCTCCTGGCTGGATGATGTGACGGGCTGTTTGGACGTGTGACTAAAGGCCACACCTCCTCCTCCTCCATCTAACTAATCAGTTTCAGGAGGTGTAGCCACGGTTGCCACGGCAACCCATGCTCACAGCAGCACAGGTTTCCTCTCCCCTCTTACCTTCCCTGACATCCCTCACTCTCCGTCGCTCCCTCTCTCTCGCTCTCTCTCTCGCTCGCCCGCCGTCCTCGGGCCTTCTACCTTCCGAGCCTGGGAGCGGAATTCTGGGAACATTTTTCCATGTGAAACGGCGAGGGTCAGCGCAGGGGTGTGGCGCCACGGCATTGTTCCCGCTGCGAGGAGAGGAACCGTGCGCTGTGAGGCCAATTCCTGTCCGCTCCGAAAAAACAGCCACTTTCTCACACCGCTTTCCTTCCTCCGCCAGACAGCTCAAAACAATCCCAGAGTGTTTGTGGGTGCGAGGCGCAGCAATGCAGGCCAGAGAACAAGCAAACACGGGGAGATGCAGAAAATTTAAATAAAAGGAGGTGGAGAACGAGGCCTTTTTCCCCCCGTTTTGGTTTATCCAGACTGTTTATGGGCCATTGAAAACAAACAAAGGGGAAAATGATCCTACTGTGCCCAAATGACGCCCGCTGCAACAAACGGCAGGCTGACGTTCGCTCCCCGAGCAGACGGCCGTTAGCACCGCCGCCCGCCCCGGCCTCCCTTTCGTTGCACAAACAATAAAACACCATCGTAATAAAAGTGACTGCTGCAGCTCGCTCGGCCGTCAGTCTTTTATTTTTCCTGTCCTGCACATTCTCACGAGGGTACGTTCGAATGCCTCCTCCGAGGAAGCTGCGGGTCAAGTCTGAGCGTCTTGGACAGTTTCTGCACACGTGGGATTGTGCAAGAAGATATTTAAATGAAGCTCTCCGGAGCATCCTCAGCTTCTTGGTGTTCGCCTCTTTGACTTGGGCCAAACCCATTTTCCCCCATTTCACCATAAATAGCCCCCAGAGAGCCAGACTAGTGGCTGTAATCATATCGTAGAGATACTACCATAAGCCAAAACGAGATGACCAAACCCTATTTCTGTCAACAGCAAAACACTGCCATTAAAATTGCTGGGATGACATACTAACAGAAGGATGCGCTCCTGATACGTGCTGTATAATTAGCTACTTCCAGCCATTTGGTAAATGGCAGGATTGGATGTTTTGAGGCTTCCACTGCGTTTTAGGGGAGCCAAAAAGATGTACAGGCGTGTTTAGGTCAGAGCGAGCAGTCGCTCGTCTTCGGTTGCAGCCCTGCTCAGGTCAGGAGTTTAATAAGTTCCAAATGTGTTTGCATGTGTATATGTTGGCGGAGAATGTAAGGGATTCAGCCGTGCATACGTGTGTGACTCAGAGTGTCCTAATGTTCCCCGCTCATCTCCATAACCTCAGCTCCCCTGCAACAGTCTGATGGTTTTAGACATTCCTCCCATATGGACGTGTTCATCCACAGACGCTGTCAGACAGTGTCCTGGCAGAAGGAGGCGGTAAAACAGGAGACGTTCCATGTTGGTGTTTTAATACTCTATTCGAGTTTTGATGTTTTCATCAGGCTTTGGTCTCATGACTGTGTTCCTTCCTACTGTACCCATAGCGCGGAGGGGGGGTAGAAAATAGCAGAGGCTGCTCTCTAGAGTTTCCTGTCAAGGCACACACGCAGGTTCGTCTGCGTGCGTGCCCTGTCCTCCGTCGTCTTTGGCCTGCTTGTCCTCCCGGCCCCGCCTCTCCTGTTAGAGGATGCGTATGTGTGTGTGTGTGTGTGTGTGTGTGTGTGTGTGTGTGTGTGTGTGTGGGCTGGATGTCTGGGAAAGCCTTTGACACAGCTGAGGGGGGGGGGCGGGTGAGCAACAGGCTCAATATAGTTTACAAATGTGTGTATTTGTATGTGTGTACGTGCGAGTGCGGTGTGTATCGTTAAGGAAGCACCTGTCCCGTCGGCTCTGCCGCGTTTATCTGACCTCTCTCACATCAGGTGGCTTCCTGGTTTGCGTCCCATGCTGCTCCCCACGGCCGGCGGTGATTGGACGAAACAGGCTCCTCCTCTTCCTCCGCTGCCGCTCATTGACTGTTCGTTGCCTCCTTCACACGTCTTCCAAGATGCAACATCAAAGGCAAATCTGATTTTTTTTTCATTTGTGTATTTTATTAAAACTAAATGAAATGTGGTCATGTAATGTAATTTCAATAGAGTCAGTTCTACTCCTAAAAGTGGACAGGAAACAGTAATAAAGCTCCTGTGTTGTGGAAATGGCTCAAATTGTACGAATTAGATTTATAGTATAGTTTAAGCGTGTCTCAGATTAAAGCAAGTGAAAGGCCCAGTGCTACTTTTCATTCTCACTTTTTTTCCCTGTCGTGTTATTCACCATGTCACATTTCCCATCGCTATTAATATTTAATCACTCCCATATAAAAGCGGCCACAGTTCTCCGCCGCTCAGAGCATGTTCCTGGATGTAACCTCCATCCAGGCAGGATTGATTGTTTGTTTACCAGCAGGAGCCTTTACCTTGATCCCTTCAAAGGCGGCCTACTGTATTCTCTGATCCAAGCCCAGAACAAAACCAGCTGGGCTTCTGCAGACATCATTTGGGGAATTAAATGATGGCGGGACCACAGAAAACAGCAAACAGACTGCGCAGACCTCCCCCGTCTCCCCTTCCCTCCTCCTTTTAACCTCTCCCCATCAGACACAGTGAGCTAATCGTGTGCCAGTGTTTCTTGTATCATGGGTTTCAAGCAGCCCCTGTAGCTTGAGGCTGTCATCATTTTAAGGTTAAGGTCAGACTATGACAGAGAAGAACTAATGAGAACGTCGATAATAATTGGTTGAAATAGCTATTTCATTTCCGCTGTGTCCTCTGCACCATCTAACAGCATAAACCCCCCCACTATAACGTTGTATGTGACAAGAACCGTTCACTGCATCGCCAAATTGAATGTAATTTCTTAAGAGCATGATGACCACCTCCCTGGACCCATGAACAACTAAGCTAAGTGCATTTATGAGTGTCAGCAGTCAAGTATGGCTTAAAGGAAGTGATTCAATTACACTGTATGTGTGTTAGACACAACATGCCTGCTCCCGTTTTCCACTAATGGTACAGTGCCTGTAAAGAATGCAGCCTCTGTCACTGAAAGGTTTTGGAAAGGAATTTTGTGTATTGATCGGAACACATTGACGTGTTTTCTGTTTCTCTCTTCTTAAGTAAATTACCTGCACCTTATGAGTCTCTAGTGACAGAGGTGCTTCTCAAGCATCAGCCAGAATGATTAACAGACAGACTAACGTGCTGTACTTTCATGATCCATTCTACTGATTATAAGTATAATGTTGAGAGGATTTTAAATTTTACTGTTTTTACTGTAGCTGTGGGTTTGAATCCACATCAATCTAAAGTTTCTAAGTATTATATGTGGGACTGTTTCAATCAAATAATCATATAGTGCCAATAATTTAATTTTGATTAATTTTTGATTCATAGATGTAATTCAATATGCTTCATAACTGATCCTGTCTGTTTATTGGCATAGATGGACACGTTTTCATAAGTGGGGTGTGGAAAGGCAGCTGGAATCTTGCTGGGCCTGCAATTTAGGCTAGATTAAAATCAGTTCCATTGGCCAAAGTAATGGGGCCAGAACGTGACCCCCCTCTTGTCTTCTAAAGTTAAAAATCCAGCAGCAGAATTTGGAATACGAGCAGAAGACTTGTTAAGAGTTAGTCTAGACTAGTCAAACCATTAGCATAAATATGAAGAACTGTGAAGAATCAGAATGAAAACACTGCGGTTCAGCGTCTCATTTTAATTTGAACCACAGTAACAGAAAAGGAATCATTCTTATGGTTTTATGACAATCTGGGCAAAAAATGAGCGGCGTACATCCCTAGAACGTCCGACCCAAACGTGAAATGAGAAAACAAACGGTCGGCTAGCTCAGACACAGCAGGACGTCAGAGTTTCCATCTTCATAAGCTTATTCTGCCATATTGGAACGATTTTCCACTGCGGCCTGTGCAATGTTTTTAAAATTACAGTACTGTTGTTCTACATATGAATGAAGCGCCTCTGTTATTTCTTGTCAGGCTGATGGCTTGAAGGTGTATGTTGGTGGTGCTGGTGGTGGTTGCAGGCTTCACTGAGAACAGGAAAACCGTCTGCTGAACTCCGTTTTGACAAGAAGGGAAAGCTCTCGTTTGACGTGTGGCAGAGTATCGTCCATGTTACACACACATTGAGTCTAATGCTAGAGTGCCCACACGTGTTGGTCAGTGTTCCTGTCTCCACTCTTTATTCTAAGCTAGGCTAAGTGTTAGCTGTGGACCACGCTGTTATCTAGCAGGTGTTTCCACCCCACCCCCATCTCCTCTCTCCTCCTCGTCTGACCTCGTGCAACACACAGACTGAAGTAACTGTTGAAGGTGGCTGGTTCCCGTATGGTGCCCCCACCCCCAATACTGAAGAAAAAATAATGAGCTTAATTGACTTGGGGGTAATTTCCAAGCAATTTCCTTTTTAATGGGCAATGGTTTGACGCCATTTGTTTGTTAAATGGCATGTGTCCCTAATGATCTCTGCGTAAACCCGCCCCCATAACCCCTTCTCTACCCCCAAGTGATCCTTAGATTTCAAGAGGGCTTCAGTTTAAAAGTCTCATTTAAAGCTGAGCTGCGTATGATTATTTGTGTGTGTGAGTGTGTTTCAGTTGGATTGGTTCTCAAAACCTGCTGATTGAGAGTAATGGCGCTCGTCCCTACATCCAGCGCTTTACATTGTCTGCGGTTAGTCCCACGCGACAAAGCCAAGATTTGTGTCACTTGCGATTTCATGCAGGCGTTTTTGTGTTATTCTTTGCGGTGTCATTTGGTCGAGGCTCAGGCCCGTGCGTGTGCATGTGTGCGCGTTTAGCTGTGGAGGTTTTTCTCATCAGGGGCTCGGTTCCCAGGGATATTTACTCCCCGAGGCATAAAAGTGACATTGGCCAGAGTGTGAGTCGGTGGGAGAAACACAGGCCTTACATCATACAGTGGAACACATGGCCTCACACACACACACACACACACACACACACACACACACACACACACACACACACACACACACACACACTGAGCCATCTGGGCAAGGCAAACATCAGTTACATTCAATTTACTTCGTGTCACTCAGGAATTGCAGTTATAGTTAGGCACCATTAAAATCACGAGGTGCACCGTAGTATAACGATATATTACAGAGAGGAGCGAGCAATAAATTTCTTTTCAGCTTATTTGTGTAGGATGAAAGACGTGTCCTCGATGGAGACGCATAAAAATGCGATGACGATTAGAGCGCGTAGATGAATGGCGTGTCAGTCTTCAGGCCTCGACTCTGTACTCCTGTGAAATAACTGTATTTGCTGATGTATTGCTTCAATTATCTCAGAGTGATCCAGCGGTGAGAAACAAATATGTGAGCAGTTTCACAATGTCGGAACTACATACATGGAAGGAAGTGTACATTTCCTGGACTGTTCTGAGAAACGTGTGGAGGAGCTCTTGTACCCACCTCTCAGATTAGCGTACGTTAAACCCGTCAGTGGAAATGAACAAACTTCAGGCTGTGATTGTTCTGTTCAAGAGAAGCATTTTCTTATTATAGGATCCATGAATTTCAACCGGGACCTTTCGAGGCTGCAGGAAGTTTATTTACAATTCTACAATAAAGATCAATAATTCACAAACAGAAAAAACTCCTGTTTGGTCTGTGTAAGTGCATATTCAGTGACCTTTGACATTAGCTCAATAAGTCTGAAAAATTATTCACATACCCAAATAAAAGTCTATTTTTTTTACCATTGCTGCAGTTGACCAGCTCAGACTCACTGAGTTTCGCTGCAGGTGTGCAGCAAAACCTTCCTTCTTATTATTCCTCTAGACAGTTTTACTGTTTTTCCTTCTCCCGCTCCCGGTGTCATTACAGCTGCAGGCCTGCGCTGACTTGTAGTTTTGATCTGATTGATGATAACTGTGTCCATATTCGCCTTCATTGTGACAGTGTTACTGAAAGTGGACAAGCGTGTTCTGGTTTGGAGCATTCTGCACTAAATTGCAAGAAGGAATTCAGGGAAGTCCAGCGTGCATCGACAGCATTGGTTTGACTTTACTCCAGTGATGTCCCCTTGACGTGATGAATGATAGTTCAATGGTGCCTGTTGCAGTAAACAAGACTTTGATGATAATACAAACCTCCTGAAAGGCTAATACAAACCTGACGTAAATGAATCTCCCAATTTCACAAACAAGTCGTGCCACTGGTTTCTCCTCTTTAATGTGTGAATTCATCAGGAGGTTTTCAGACATTCCAGAGGCCGGGAGAATGACAGCTCGCCTGGTGATTGTCTGGGGCTGACAGGAAAAAAAAAAAAAAAGCATAGCAGGGCCAAAGAGCAACAAGGGAGGAACCTTCAAAATGCAGATTTCATTAGATGGAGGGAGAGAAACAAGTCGGGGGGAAAGAAAATCACCGTCACAAGCAGTATAAATCACACTTAAGATGCATTTATGATATGTAAACACTGCATGTTTGCTCTTTGAGATAAAATAAATGAATTCCTGGAAAAATGAATGTCTGAGAAGTGAGTAGAGGAAGTTTGAAGGTGTTATCACTGGCCAAAATACTTAAATACCTAAAAAATGGAAATCTATTTTGTCACGTGTGAACACAGCTGAGTTAGCATCATTAATATTAATGTCTTCTCTCTGTCTCTACAGTGTTTTAATTACAGAGAAAGGAATCACGGCATTAAACCTCGCGGCCTTTAGCAGAATATATCTGACAAACTTGAAGGTTTCGTGCCCTGCCTCGTCGCAGGGACGCGTGTTTATGGAGGCCAGTCCAAATAGTTGACATTGTGCCTTATCGAGAGGCGCATTTCCAACACGCTCTCATAAACTGTGCGCTGCCACTTGCGCTCCGTTCGGCCATTGTTGTCCTTATCTTCCTGACACCATGCCCCTGGAACAAACAGACCATGGCACAATGAGGAGGAGAAAAAAAAAATAGAGGAAGTAAATGTGATCTTTGAGTGCCCTTGAAACCAGTTCTGCGTGTGTATGCATCGCTGTCGTTGGGGATAAATCAAGGGAGCGTGCTTTTCTGGGTATGTATATCTTTGTGTGTACTGTATACCAGCCTGCACAGGCAGCAGGAGAAAAACTCAGCCTGTTGATAGTGATGACAACATAACAATTGGCAGTGTATTGTATACTATTCTATTGTAAATACAGCTCTGGGCTCAGAAAGTGAAAACACACGGGCACCTGGAAACAAAACAAGAACCGAGGGGCGGGGGGCGGGGGGGGGGGTGGTGAAGCATCTGAGTGTTCTGCTCTGTCAAACAGCCACGGGTCGACAGCAAGCGCGGCGTTTTTGGCAAACGCCGGCTCAGTTATTGGGTTTCAGCTTCTCGAGCATCCGGCGGCGGCGGCGGCGGCTTCAAACCTCAACACGATGAAAAGCTTTGCCTTTAACACCTTTTATTGAGCGCCCCGCTTCCTCGCGGCCTCGTTTGCTGTCAGAGAGTCGTGCAGACGCCTTCCTTACTTCAGGTGAGTCTCCCTCTGTTTAAAGCATCAGTCTGGGAGTTGGGCAAGCACATGGTGAAGTAGACATATGCACACAATAAGGGAGAGAATTTATAGAGCCGTTTCAAAACCCCTTCAAGCTCTTCACACTGGTAAAAAGAGGGAACTCACACATGGAGAACTTACTACAACACAGCTCATGTGGCTAAAGGAGCTAAATGTACAGCATTGTTAGGTCCTACGGACTAAAGTTGACATCTGGAAGTCATAAGCCAGTTTTAATGTTACAGTGCAGGTCAATAGTCTCCACTGAATGCGGCTACTTCCTTTATGAGAAGCCATTTGTTTGAGGGAAAGTAGGAAATTGCACTTTTGCTCAGTGTTTGTGCAGCGAGAGGCGCGCTACTCGCTCCCTTTGAACCCCAGAGCGAAAGGCGCTGATTTTGACTCTCGCACCTCAGTCTGCTGCGTTCGTTACCTGTGCCTGACCCGACGGACCGACCCGCCCCCGGCCTCTCATCGCTCGTGAAGCAACCCCCCGCCAGACAGGAGACGCAGCCACTCAGGCATCGAACGCCATCTTAAATAACAAGCCGAAAGATTGGGGGGGGGTTCGCTTGCGTTTCGAAAGCCTCTGGAGTTCAATCAGTCACAGGAGCGGCTGAGTAACGTTTGGAGAAGAACCAGTCAGTCCATTTTGTTTGAGGTTTTATATGCAAAGACGGGAAAAGACCCCACCTGCTTTCGCTCTGACTCCAACTCGACCCGGCGACTCCTTTCGTTGTTAATTCTTCCATCCACGTCTCTTGTTGTTTCACAAACAGCCCCGCGAACAGCTCGGCTCCAGAGATGCTGATGTCACACCGTCCGCAGCCTCGGTCCCGGCCGAACTCGCCTGCACGATGGATTGCCGTGAAACCTTGTGAGGACAGTTACGCTCCCCGGGGGACCATCCTTCCTTCACAAATCTGACTTTACAACGCTGAGCTTCATGGCTCCTTCCCACCAGCCTCAGCTGTGGACGTTTAGAGTTCTTTGGGAAATGTCAGCGCGCCTCGTTGTACCTGCCCGTTCTCTCTCTTAACATGCTGACGTTTGCTCTCGGACCTTTTAAGATAACTCTATACCTTTTCTAGATCCTAACCTCAATCAACAATCTGATGGATTTCTGTTGGTGGACCGTTGATACACAAAAACAACTGAACCTAATTAGAGCACATAAACATGGAAGTTGAACCAGAATTCCCTGTTTTATAGTTTTATGACAAGTCAGACTAGTCTGAAAACATTTCGCCCATGACTAAAGCAAATGAGCAACAACGAGAGCTTTTTCTAATTCCCCGTGTTTTACGACTGATGCTTTTTTCCTCCCAGGTACTTTCCTTACCCACGGTCGGGCGTTCTTCAGGGCAGACCAATAGAAAACAGATGCTGGCTCCTTGACAGGAAGCGTTGTAAAGGCTTGGATCTAACCGTTTGTGACACACTGTGTCGATGCAGCCGCCCAGCGGAGCCAGCTGTGGCGCCTTCGTTGGGGGGGGTTGGGGGGTGAGTCGGTGACATTACGTACATCTTCACCTGCGTCCAATATAAGGCCGAGGCGCTGATGCAAACAGGCCGTGACCGCATCCAGACGAGTGGAACAATGGGCCCTGCTGGAAAGGAGCATTATCATATTATCGTGGCGCTCGTTCAAGTTGTCCACATTTGTGCACAAGATTTTTGGAAGTTCAATAAAGTTATTCTCCGGAGCTGTTGTTTTTGCCGATACGGTGGCGTCATTTCCTTTCGGGCGGGTTGCAGGATGTGTGAACGCTCGCGAGCAGACGAGGAACCCTGTGATCTGCATCTGCGCCGTTCCGTTTCGTGTTTGAAGTTCTGTTTGTCACTGCAAATGTGTATATTTGACCAAGCTTTTATGTTGGGTTTTCGGGCCGAGGTGGTCAGATTACAGTCTGGGGGTTTCACCGGCCAAAGACAGCAGCGCTATCATCAAACAGAGATACACGCTGTTCTCATTTAGCTTCGCATGAGAGACTCCAGGCTTGGTAGAAAGCAGCTGAGGACTCTTCCGCCTCTACAAAAATGCTATTTAATACAACGCAAGCGACATTAACTGGAAACATTCGACCAAAGAGCTTATCGGAGTACGCAAGTGACAGCCTGAATCGTAAATATGACAACAAACGATTTGGCGCTCGGGATTTTTCCACGGACTGAAGCTTTCTCACCTTTGATCCGTTCCCAGAAACAATTTCGTTTCAATATTTGTTAATCAGTGTTTGACTCACGGATGGCTGCGAACATGTGCACTCCAGATAGGAGACATACGGTAATGAGGGACAGCAGCCACATGTTGACTTTTATCAGATGTGTTTCCAAAAGTGTTTAAAACCAGTTTAATGGACTGACATTAATGGAAGAATCACAGTAAAAATGCTTTTCCTCTAATATATCCTCACAGACAATAGAAGCTAAATAGAGTAATATTAATTCTAACACTCAGGCAGTTTTTAACTTTCCTTCAATCCTGCGGAGCTTTGGACAATGAGAAGTGTTTCACTGTTGATTTTCAGAGCCACATGTTGTTTAAGACAAGCAGGGAAGACAATCAGTTGTTGAGACCCCCGCCCCTCCTCTTCATATTCATCTTCATCTTCATCTTCATCTTCATCTTCATCTTCATCTTCATCTTCATCTTCATCTTCATCTTCATCTAATCTGCCCATTCACAGATGCAGAGATTCTCAGAAAGGGAGATTAAGAACCGGGAGCACGATCCTTTGCCTGTGGTTGCGGTTCTGAGTCCATTTGGTTTGGAGCCCTGAGTAACAGTGACAATGAGGGTCTGGTTTGGAGTCAGCTGGCACCAGGTGGGACCCTGACAAGGATGACCCGTCTTCTCACACAGCGCTTACCTTGATGTTACTGCATGACAACAAAATAAAGAGAGTCCCTTCCCCTGTTCTCTGCTCAAAACAGTGCTCCATTAACTTATTTGCTGACAGTGTCAACTGCTCCAAGGCCAGCGAGGGTAATTGCGTGGAAAAGCTGGTTTATACTCTCATACTGTTTATGCTGAGGCGCGTTGACAGGCGAGAGGAGCGCGAGTTTAGCTTCAGAACCCCCCCCCCCCCCCCCAAAAAAAACCTCCGAAACACCGACTCAATAGCATTGAGTGAGAGGCACAGTCAAACCTCTCATCGCTGCTTAGGCACAATGCTAATAGATTTTAGAAACACATTCATCATGGCGAACCAGGAAGAATGTTATTTTTGGGGCAGTTTGACATGTTTGGTCGTACTGTGCACTTCTGGCGAACAGAACAAACGATACCGGTCTCATGTGAGCACAGTAAGTATGAGGATCTATTTAGGGCCGGTTTCCTTTGACTCTGTTCAGTATAGGCAGTATTTATTTGGACAGTTCAGAACGGCTAGTCCTAAACTCCAGTAGGACGACACCGGCATGGCTTCCCCTGTTTCAGCTCTCAGCAGTCGAGCAAATAGACTAGCGCTTATTTGCAAAAACACTTTAATTACAAAAGGCACTTTTATAGTGAAGTGTTGCAATTAGGCTTTGCCCGGCGGCGCCCTTCCCTAACGGCCCACCTGTGAGCGCGCTAGCTAGCGGCCCCTGCGGCTCCGCCGGGCGGAACGCCTCCTCCGTGCGCGCCCGCGCCTCCAAAACATCCTGCTCGGATTAAACAAACAGCGTAATGTTTTAAAAGAGCTGGTGGGCAGATTTTGTTAGGTTTGGAGGGGAAGCAGACGTTTAGATTGAGGCAGGCGGCTTCCGCCTGTTTCCAGCGTTCGCCATACATAGCCCGCGTCGCTGTGCCAGCTATTTCTATGCACGCTCCAAAATATTAAATGTCTTCTAATGATTCCTCCTGAAACCTCTTTGAAATTGTCTATTGTGCAGCGTTTAGCATTCCTGACCCACAATAGCCCAGACACACATGGGTCAGCGCGAGGGCACCGACGGGCTGAACGGGCCACAGGACTTACTCACTTGATGTGATCTCAAGTCATTGTGTGGGAACGAGCCTTTCACTGGTTCCAATAATGTCACTCTGATTTGCAGCTTCGACAGCGGGTCCGATGTGTCGTCGCTTGCGTTCCTGCGTCGCGGAACCGCCGGGAGTCGCAGGGGAGCCGTTTGCCGTGGCAAAGGCCATTGTTCCCGCACTCGTAATGACAGACTCGGCCACAATGGAAATTAGAATGACGGTTCTGTGCCAGAGTGATATGCATGCAAACGGCAAGTTCACGGGGCCAGAGGTGAGTCAATGGGCCTCGATGAGGAACTTAAGAATAATCATAAAGCTGAGCTCAACATTCAAACTGATTTGGTGCCTTATTACATGTTACACTTCACATAAATCACTAACTCGACTTCCTTCATTTCACTTTCAACTTTCACTTATTTATCAATATACATCTTTCTTATTCCAGTCAATGATGACTTTAATTAAGCAGAACATTGATGTCTGGAATGTTCAATGTAATTTACTCTGTTCAGCCTCTGGGATATTTACACAGTCCTGTAAGCGAATCAGTCAGCACATCTGTAAATTAATGAGGCATGCTGTGCACAGTATAATTGAATTGTATCTTTGCAGATGTAAGACTATCCAGAGATTTCTAACAGGAGACATTTGTCGTAGCGCATGATTGAGGGACTTTATATTCGCGTCTGTATATTTCTAATGTCGGAACATGTGGCTTTGGATTGTCATGTTTGACAGTTTGCCTGTCACGGGCCCAGTGAATGTATCACTGCACACTGTCTCTTTAAGTGCTGAGCCATAACTACAGTTCAATCACAGGCTTATTTGTGTGCCGTTCCAAGGCCGAGTCATTCAGCGCGAGGTGTGACTTTCTGTGGGGGGGCTCTTCTGTTCGAAGGCTATTAAAACACTGCTCTGACAGGCAGGTTTTCCCGTTTACCCCGATCGCTCGTGTTCGGCTGCTTCAGTGCCAAAGCGCAGAGAAAACAAGTGGAGAATTCGTCAGACGGATTCCAGTGACCCCCTGCCCGGGCTTCCTGGTTCAGCCCAGACGGAGGTTCTAAAGGCGGGCGGCGGAGCAGGACAGGAGGTGTGAGCGCTAGCACGGCTACATGCAGATAAAGGCTTGAGCCAAGGCCTGAACAAATAAACAAGGGGATGATTATTTCAGCACACACGACTGGCTAATTCAGAGTGAATCAAGCGCGCCCCGGCTCGCGGCGCCGATAAGCCAGGCCTCCGCCGCTCTCGGCTGTCGCCTCTGTTTTCTTAACTAATGCCTCCTCGCTGCCTGTGCAATCAGCTTAAGATCTGCCTTGCATCCACTCACCGTTCAGGAATGAGAACGTCAAAGCAAATTATTGGAATGAGCCAATTCGCACATCCTGTGTGGGGTGTTCGGACCGGTTGGGCTTCGGCGGAGACCCGCTGACTTGGACGCGTTGAACATAGCGTGTGGGTCTTTTACAGGCGGGTTCTGCACCATGAGCCAAACTTTAACTCCCTGTCAAAGGTGACATTATAGTTTGTACAGCCCAGACTCCGGGCAAACAGGATTTACAGATTGAATTTATGAGATGATAGCTTACAGCCATGCTGCCATCGCTCGCACAGTATAAATAATGATTGACTTAATGACGACGGCGCATAAACGGCTCGTCAAAATAATCCAATTAATCCTCCCGTTTCGGGCAGGCTGCCCCGATTTCGAGGCTCATTCCGCGCGGATGGTTTGCAGATGTTTCCTCGCCGAGGCTCATCAGGGAACTTCAGCCCGCTGCCGTAGCAGGGCTTGGATTACACCCCGTTGGTTTTTCTCAGGGCAAGATGGAGCTGAGTGCAGATAAAACAAGGAGTGTCTGTGATTAGAGCCGGAGCAGCTCCTTAATGACGCCCCCCCCTTCTTTTCTCCCCCTCCCTCCTTCCAGATCAGTCATCAGCCGTCTGGCCTCTCTGGCCAGCATCACATAGACTGCAGACCTCTGTTCCCCATTAACCCCCCCCCGTGCTTGTACAGTATCTCTGAGCGTGGTGGTTAAAAGACCCGCGCGGGTTCCGTTCCGCATTAGTTTTGCCTGGTATTTGGCCTCAGCGCCGTGTTTGTGGCGCTGGCCCGCAGCGCTCGGCGATGATTGAGCAGCCCCGAGTTTCCCTCGCTTTGATGCCCAGAAGGTCCCCTGATAAAGAGGTTGGCCCGTGACATTCATCACTGACACACTGGGCTGTTTTCTTCGCCTTTCAGAAGCAACAAACACAGGTGGTTGTAGGAATATAGCGGGTTCGTATGGGTTATCAAAGGGGCGAATTAGCGTCTTGCTAGAGACGTTGAGTCACAGGAAAACAGGCGTTGGGGAAATGAGTGTTAGTGAGGTCCTGTTCCTGTTGACACCATAATGTGACCTTATCATTATTTCTACACACTAGTATTACAGCATCACATCAGGCTTTTCCATGCACCGTGTTTTCATCCTGTACCTTTTACCTGCAGCCACACGCCATCACAAAACAGAAACCCAATCCCACTCACATTTTCCTCTCGTAACATAAACACTGTCGCCTCATGCTTTCACAGACCACGTAAAGCACCGTGCAAAACCAAAATCCTGTGATATGCACGAGGGAGAGATGTTACAAGTTGCTCCCGACCACTTTTACTGCGACGCCTCCAATGGAACGCGTCAAACCGGTCAGTGTTCACAAATGCTCGCATTGTGATCGCTCAATTGCATAACAACAGTGTCTTTTGTATAGGCCCTCTCTCTGTTGGTCAAAATAGTTCAACAACCAATCAGCGAGCTCTCTATATCTCTTCCCATCCTTGGAAATCTGCTGAGTGACAGTGGCCATGGCAACAGCTCGGCTCTTTGCAGCTCCCTCGCACCCCCGCTGTGCTGCGTTTGATGGCAGTTAAATGTGTTGTGGAGTAATTGGGTTGTAGACCGGATGAGATATGTCCCCTAAGGTGTGACAGAATGTGAGAAATGGAGCAGGTGGTGGAAGCCCAGAGGCTCTCCCGTACCCGCTGCAGCGCACTGCCGACGGTTGCTCCCCGCGCTGGGTGTAAACCATTCCGCGCTGTCATCCTGACAGCATCCAGTCTTTACAGGTCTGGAAAATAGGCAGTGGGCATAGAAATTAGATGTGAAGACGTGATGCCTTATAAAATTTGAACAACACATTAAAATCACTATCTGAACATTAGACATGGGATTTATTTTGGAAGTCTGACTGTGCTTCACATTCACACAGTTCACATCCAGGTTGTCTCTCTCTTCTTCTACCACGGTTAATATCATACATGTGTCCAACTCTCAACTATAAGCTGGCTGCTTGATCCAACATAGCCTCCAGCATCAGTACCAATAACTTTGATTTGTCACCTGAAATAAATCCACAGCGGTGAAGTGAGCTCTTGTTATCAACAACCCAGAACACGTGGTTCTAGTTACAGCCTGTTTGGCTGCCGCTGCCTTTGGAACTTGACCGTGCCGCGTTGCACTTGATACCTGAGCAATCGCGATCACAAGCCCGCGGCGGCATCCCCGTCTGCATCCACCGCCTTCTGCAACCGGCGGCGCGTCCCGAGCAGCGCACCTGATCCAGCGCCTCGCCGGCATCGGAATGCGTGTGCGTAGCGTGAGCGTGTGGAGACACGGCGTCGGACGGATGCCGCGTGAAAGGAACAAGCTGTCACTCTACGCTTGTACCGACATCCATGAGCAACGCCGAGGCCATGCCAAGCGTGATCAGGTGTCCCAGCGGCGGAGGCCGGCCAGCTGGGTGACATCACGGGGGTGAGTTCAGCTGGGCGAGAAGGGGGCGGGGCTACGGGCCTTTCAGCAGGTTTCCCCCACTTCTCTATATTCCATTGATCCCAGTGGGAAGACTGTGGATACAGTATGTATGAAGGCCTTGGAGCCTGTGTCTTGTCATGTGGGCCGAGATGAAATGTGTAGTTGTTTTCATGGACCAGGTTATTCTGCTGAGGAGCTGAGATGTTTAGCCCATGCACACCTAGGGCTCATGGGAAATTAAGTTGTACAATGAACCTTATCTTAACACGTCAAGTAACTCATATGACGTAATGTTGATGAAGGCCGGACTCCAAGGTTGGATGTTTTGTTGTTATTGTTATTAGAGATATTAATGAGATTTATGAAATGGAGATTTCTGGAAGGCAGCTTGGAAGTTTTGCTTTCACGTTGACTCCCTGTGGGGCTGTTTGTTACAGCAGAATGATTTCTCATACACTGTACTACACTGTAAAAGGTTAAGCAATTGATCAGCAGGTCACATTCGTCTTGTGTTTTCACACTGAATCTACTACAATGCACGCGAAAGGTTTCACTAAAGCTTTTGAAGCCACGAAAAAATGAAAGTCTTCATGTGAAAGTGCTCAACACCGTAAAAACGAAAGTGAATCAGCTGTGGGAGAACAATGCATTTCCTTCACTGGTGAACTAGCAACAACACAGGGCAGTGGAGCAGTAAAGGGGGATTGAGATGTTTTGAAGCAGAGCAGGGGGATCGAGATGCCTCACACACAGCTGCAGAGGCTGCACATGCTGGTCAGATGGTTCTCATCTGTGTGTGTGTGTGTGTGTGTGTGTGTGTGTGTGTGTGTGTGTGCCTAACCGCAAGGGGAGAGAGTGTGTGCTTACCTACGCATATCTCCATCTGTTTGTATACACGTGGTAATCTGAATCAAGCGCGAAACCCGAGTCGACTCGCCCACCGCGTGTTTAATTATTAAAGGTGCTCTGGCTGAAAACTGGATCACCTGGAGGATCCGCTCGCCCCCCCCCCCTCGCCGCTGCCCCGCGCCTGGGAGCAGATAAAGAGACCACTGAAAGGGAAAGGAGATACCACGCTCGCTCTCTGTGGCGTGTTCCCCTGACCAGACTCAATGAATTATCCAAAGGTGGTGTAGAACTCCTGAGGAGCCGTCCGTAAATCTGCATGTAGAGGAATTAGTGCACACACCAGGGGATTAAATACTGGAACACTTACAGTACCTGCAAGGCTCTATTTGTTTTATACACGTGTTTTCCAAAGCCTGTCTAAAACAATTTGTGTGCCTCGTGGTGTGAATCCAAATACAACTTCCACCATCCCTTTAATTCCCTGCAGTTCTCCAGCAGCTGCCTTGATGTCATCCAAGCTAACTTGAGAGGAAAGCAATAGTCATTGGACCATCTGGTCTTACGCCTCTCCCCCAGAACAGAGTATTTTCCTGGTTACTCAAAGGTCCCAAAGACGTCCGGGAATCGGGCCTCTCAGGATGAGTAAGCCATGAAGCCAGTAGTCCTTGGAGGAAGTAGCTACGTTGTAGCTGTGAAGACGTCTTCCCAGGGAGCCGGGTCCTTTGATAAGCCTCCGACTGGCAGGGAATTACTTGGTTCAGTAGAGCACGGTGCTAAAGGCAGGCCAAAAGGCCCAGGGCTACTTATTCTGGCTTTTGCCCAGACAGACACCTCCCACCATAGTCCCCCGATAGTCTGCGCTGAGGGCGGCATAGCGACAATGTGGGGCGATTTCACTGGGTGAATCTGTATCTCACGAGTCATGGAAAAGGAAGGCCCCTCAGCGTAAACCGCTGAGGCAGCAACACCAGGACTCCGCGGCCGCCCTAATGAATATTCACAGTCAGCAGACTCACTGTGGAGGAGAGATAGCAGCTGGCGGCCCCGGGCTGCGGGGGCCCCGGGGCCCGGACGCCCCGCGGCCCCTCGCTGGAGGAGCTGCTGCTCGTCTGGATGCAGCCAAGATCTCCGAGCGTTGCCAGGACAGCACCGGAGGTAATGCTTATATAAAGATTTTACAGCCTTTAGAATGAGACGCTGTAACGTTAATATATATACGACAGGTCATGTTGCTCCGCAGCACTCAACGCTGTCATTAGTTTATTCAAATCGTGGGCCGTGAGGCAAACCAAACACCTGCCACGCGCGCCGAGGCAATAACACGCGATATCGAGAGCGAACCTGCTGCAGTGATTGCTGCCGGTTTAATTGCTGCCTGGAAAAACACACAGGTGTGCTTTAACTGCTCACTCCAGCCATAAAAGAGCCACTCCGGCTCGTCTCTGCCTCTCATCATGGGCTTTATTAGCCGCAGTATCAGTTTGGCCTGATAGTCGTCCGTTAAACAGTTACAGCCCCTAACACTTGCTTTTTTATTATTATTATTTCATTACCACCCACAGAATGGAGCTAAAGTCTGGAGACTGTGCCTGTGTATTATAAATGAGTGAGACAGGATGCCTCCGTTGACCTGGTGGACTCTGCCTCCCGCCCAGCGACAGAGCAGTAAATCTCTCTCCAGCGTTCGACGCTTTGATCACTTTTCCTGAAACTCACCGCATACGCAGATTGTTGTTTCACTGGTTTTTCCAAGCAGCTCATGGCATGAAGGCAAATGCCCGTCCTCTAGAATTCACATTTAACATTTGGTTTTGCATGAAAAGATTTAAGATTCATCCACGTTAAAATACTGAAAGCCACATGTTTTAAAACAGCAAATCAGGAAACAGCAGAAGAATCATGACAACATCTTTGGCCTGTGAGAGAAAATGTCATAAATGCCTCTAATAATCAAACATATGCAATGACTTCATTCTCCATGTGAAGCCCAGAACCATATTTCAATTTTCTATATTTGACCTGCTTGACATCAAAAGTGCAGCCAGTACTGGGATGCTTATGTCAAGTTCACCCCCTGCAATTATAATGCACACACACACACACACACACACACACACACACACACACACACACACACACACACACACACACACACACACACACACACACATCCCAGAGGGGCAGTAGGAGATCAGAGACAAGAGGACATCCATTAGGAAGTCCCTGTAATTGGGGTGGAGTAGGGGGCAAAGGCTCACGCAGAGCAGATGCACAAAAACAAAACCAACACGGGCCTGAAAGCTTAACTGGAAGCAGCTGTCCACACTCCTCTGACATGCAGCCCATCCGTCCTCGTCCACTTTCTGGCGATATGACCCGTCCGCGTGAATGCGGCGCCCATAAATCGTGTCCGGGCCGCCGTAAAAGCTCGGATGTTCCGCAGATGTCGACTCGTCGCACAACTGGGGCTCGTCAGCGGTGAAGAGAGACGCGTGGGGCCGACGGCGGTGAACGGACTCGCCTCCGGCGGTCGCGCTGTCGCCGCCGGCTGCTTTGTTTACGCTCCGGGTGTCTGCTGCGGTGCTGGTACTTACCGGACCCGTCCGGGCTGGTCTGGCTCAGGAACCTCCTCACCCCCTGTCTCTACCCGTTTAACTCTGCCAGTCATTACTCTGTTTTCCATCCCTTTTTATCGCCCCACTCCTGCTGTTTGACAGGGCGTGCGTGTTGTTTTTATCCCAGTGACATCGGGTCTCTTCCCAGGGCACGTCCTGGCAGCGGCCGGTTCAGCCCGATGAGTCCCCGGGGTCCTGCCCCTTCGCGAGGCTCCATGTTCCCTCTGTAAATCACAACCCACGCTCACACCGACGCCCGCGGCCAAAGAAAATGTCTAGAACTCATGCACAGACACGTCACGCTAGCATTTATGTTGATGTATCTGCTGAGGAGATCCACAAAGCAGTGGACACAAGTGCACACATACGCTCAGCGCCTGTTTATTCAGGTACATCCTTCCTGACTTTGCCATAAAACCTGTTGTAGTCACGTTCTCAGTTCTTCTGAATAATCCTGCTGTGTGTGAGATTCAAAAAAAGGTTCTGACTGTACTGGAAATGTAAAAAAGACTCTGGTCAATGTACAATAAGAGATATTCATGATTTCACAGTCCAATGAGTTTCCTGCGGCTCCACACACTCTGTCCTAGTTGTGTCATGGATTAGCAGCTCTTTGTTTCCAGTCCGGACAAACAATGGATGGGAGCTAAGGTGACGGGGCAGGTTGAGGTGCATCATGGGACTAAATCTGCTGTTGGGCGTTTTGCTGCTGTACGTTCTCGGAACCGTCCACCGCCTCGTTTCTAAACCGACCCCTTATTTTCCCCCTCGGCTGAACCAAGTCGTTTTGTGCCTGGACCTAAATGACCCTTAACCGTAGTGTTGTCACATCATGCAGAGTGCGTTACAGCATGTTGCAACACTGACTGCTGACGAGCTTTTGTTTCGCTGACAGGGTCTTCACATCGGACCGGACTGAGAGAATCAACCAGTGGAATTGTAAAATTGGAGGTTTCGGCCTCCAGCAGTTCAACCGCATCAGATTTTATGACGCCGTCGGTTGGTTCCCGGCATTTTTTATTCCCCAATCCACCTCAAGAAGCTTGAGCAACCTTTTAAGTGAGTCTCTGGGCTCAATCCATCATCGGTCTCCTCCATCTTTTGTCAGTTCGCGTTTCGGCCTCGTGCCGTGGACCATCACCTTTACACACGAACACCTTAATGATGAAACTGGATCGGGGCCTGCGTGCCTCAGCCTCCGCGCCCTCTTCTTCTGCTGCCCCGCCTTCTTATGGATCATAAAGGGTGGCGTGATGCTCACAGGGAAACCGGGACGCGGCGCATTGTTGGCGGCGCATTGTTGGCGGCGCGTGTTTGCGCGAGGCCTGGAGACGGAGGCGGCGAAGGAGTGGCGGTGGGGGTCGAAGGAGGAAAACGATACCGACGTAATCCACCTTTCCTTTCACCTCCCTCCTCTCCTTCCTATTGAGACGCGGCGGCTCTTTTTTCCCCTCGCTCCTTTTATGCGCGTCCCGCTCGTACCACACAAACAGGTGTCCATTTCTTTCCATCGGTTTCTCCAGAGCCGCCCCTCCCTCTTGTCCCGCCATTTTGTACGCCAGCGTGTTCCTCCAGTGAAAACAAAGCGCCGACATAATCAGCAAAAGCTCTTCTTTCCTAAACATTTGTATAGACTTCAGCCCAAATCCTATATTTACTAGTTTATGTAGAAAATGTAGAACTGTGACTTCACTACATGATAATTAGCTTTTTGCCTCTTGCCATTCTCCTTAACCATAATGCCAATGTCAGACATATCTCTTTGTTTCCATAGTAACAGATTGTACTGCTAGAGAACGAGCAACTTGAAAAGGAAACAACCACACATCAGAGCATCTTGTTCTCCTTAATGTCTCTCTGCACTGTGCAGAGATACACGATCTATAGCGATATCTATCGATCGAGCGAGCGAGCGAGCGAGCGAGCGAGCGAGCGAGCGAGCGAGCGAGCGAGCGAGCGAGCGAGCGAGCGAGCGAGGAGCGAGCGAGCGAGCGAGCGAGCTAGCGAGCGAGCGAGCGATCTAGCGAGCGAGCGATCTATCTATCTATCTCTATCCATCCATCCATCCATCCATCCATCCATCCATCCATCCATCCATCCATCCATCCATCCATCCATCCATCCATCCCAAGGTGACTTTGTGTTGGTCATTGACCCCTACTGGTCACCTGCAGAACAACATCTCACTCCAAACCAGTCCCTGATACCGTGATACAAAGTACCTAAATTGTCAGGCTTTCAATGATGCATGAGAGATAAATGTGTATTTAGGTGAGGTTGGTGAAGTTTAACTTCCTCAGTCACTGCTCATAGACGTGAACAAATGGGTTTGTGAATGTTTATTAAAGCAAGTGTTGCTTTTACATTCAGCCTGGAATGTGGAATAAAGGACAGTTTTCTCTCCTGCCTTTGTCCAGATCTGCTTTCAGCTCCATCGCTGCCTCTCTTTCCCTCTCTCCTCGGCCCACTCAAACTCCCACGCGACGCTTATCTACCTCTCACCTACGTCCTCATCTCTTCTTTTGCTTCTCTAACTTTCTCCATCTGTTGATGCACATGCACTTGTCCAAACCCCTGTGAGCAGCCAACATACGCAGGAGCAGGACGCGCTTGTGTGACTGTTGACTGGAACGCAGCAGCTGCAGGTGACAGTATCAGCTCAGTGTGTTTGCTCCAACTGCAAATCAGGAGAAATGAATGAAAAAACTAAAAGTCAACACATTTCTGCATAAACACGGCGAAAGCTTATAATTAGACTGAAAGATAAAAACCTGGAAAATTGCATTTTCTCAGCTAGATATAATCCACTGTTCACACCACTAGAGCTGATAGCTGTGTGCATAAATGCATAAAATTTGCATGTGGGCAAACACACACACACACACACACACACACACACACACACACACACACACACACACACACACACACACACACACACACACACACTTGGAGGGTAAAGCAGTGGAGTGGCTCCCATTTACACACGACTGTAAATTACCCATCACTTCTCAATCAATTATTCATAATCCGTAATTAATTATGAAACAATCAGTAATCCAACACCAGTCCACTTGGCTTGTGGTTGCCTAGTAACCATGACCCATATTAAATGCCACCATTGTTGCCCGTAACCAGAGCACCATTTTTTCCCCCCATTGGGCTTTAAGCCTGAGGGTATTATAGTAGAGAGTAAATGATGTACGTGCAGCGTGGACGCCCCGGCGCGTGCGTGCGTGCGCGTGTGCCCAAATCATGCGAGTTGCTTTGAAGGTTGATCACACGGGCCAAACAAGGGGAGCCGCTTAATAATGCAGCGCTCCGGCTCGTGCCGGGAACGAGGAGCTGTGACCTGCTAGAGACCACTAATGGGACGCGCCGCGGGGGCCGCGAGCAGAGAGCGCGGCGCTCGCAGCCAGACAATGATGCCATAACACGTCTGTGGGGACACATAACACGGCGCACTACTTTGTCGGCACTTGTTCGGGAACTGCATCAGCAGGTTCCCATATGGTGCTCTGGAGGCCGGGAATGAATGATTTATAGGCAAAGTTTTGGGGTGTTGAGTGGCCATTTTTCAGAGCCGAGTGCGCGGCGGATCACTTTCATTGCAGCAGCAGCAGCAGCAGCAGCAGCGCCGGCTATCCAGTTGTCTCCCCCTCTCCATTCCCTCTCATTACCACTCGCTCCACCGCTGTCTTTTTAAATACGACTTCCACATCCTACTTCCACACCAGGAGATAAACACAGCTTGTAAATATAGAAGCGGTGTTTTTACTCCTCAAACCATGTCAGCGAGATGTGAAAATACCCTTCAATCTGGGGAACATCCTGCCTCCAGCGAGAAAACATTGCGTGTTTGTTTGTGCGTGCCTTTGTGTGTGTGTGTGTGTGCGCGCGCGCGTGTGTCATCTCCTGCAAAAAGGTAGCGGGTGTGAATCTGTGTGGGCCTGCGTGGGAGGCAAGAAAGAGGCAAAGGTGAGAGCCGCGTGGAAAAAAAGTCAGCGACACAGGGAATAAAGACGGAGAGAGAGAGAGAGAGAGAGAGAGAGAGAGAGAGAGAGAGAGAGAGAGAGAGAGAGAGAGAGAGAGACAAGTGTGAAGACTGAAGGAAAGGAGGGTGGGTGTCGGTATAAGCACCGTGTGACCAGACTGCAGTTCCTTCCTCACCAGCCTGAGAACCAGGAAATGGAGCTTCAGAAAGGTCTTCAGGAGGGGTAAGAACCGGGCAGTGCACCTTAACGAAACCACTTATGTTATATTACAAAGTAATATGATGTAGTACAGGAAGACAAATACAGCATCCACTCAATGACTAAACTGCTCTAGCTGCTTCTTTCTTCAACCGTTGAAGAACTGTGCTGCACAAAGTCGCTTTATGGCAATAACAGATGGGACAGACTATTGGACTCAGCCGCTAATCCTCCCAAAATCTACTTTTCTATTGCGCTTCCTCCAAACCCCAGTGCAGCCATCTTTCCCGTGGTGTGACTGTTATTTATGGGCCTTTATATGATAGTCCAGACACACTCACGCACAGTGGATCTCCCAGAGACTCCCAGACGCCCGTTTTGCCCCACTCACTACTGCACCAGTGCCGGCCCATCAAAAGGATCTGCGCTCCATTTGAAGCGTTAACCGTCACAGTCCAGACTTGTGTTCAGGAGCGACGACGCATCAGGGCCACGGTGACCCGATCTCCAGGAGTGGGAGCTCGAATGCTGCCGACCATCGACCGGGATCGGCTGCTCTGATGAGCGCGCAGCGCGTCAGTGGGGAGCCATCGCTCGAGGCTACCTCCATGTTCCAGCATCCGTCCCTGTGTGATCGTTGCCGATGGCGGCGCCGCCTCAGCGCGCCTCCAGCTGAATAAATGGATGACATCCAAAGGGAAGATGTCAGGCCCGGTGGACGAGGCCTCTGATGTTGGCTTCTAGCAGCACAAGAGGTCGTCAAAATAATCACTGCTGCCTGTGCAAACAGTGTGCAGGTGCTCGGGCACGAGGCGCCATGAGACGGGGCCCCCCACGCCCGCTTGCAGGGGCCAAGGAGCAGCAGGTTGCCTTGGGAACCCCCGCTCCCTCTTTCTTGTCATTACTCCCCCTTTCTGATCTGCAGCACGCTTACAGTCACAACCCCCACCCCTCTTATGTCCACACACGCGCACATGTAACACACACACACACACACACACACACACACACACACACGCACACACACACGCATCAGGCCTGTGCAGATAACCCCGCTATTACATCCACCGCTGAGCCCGTAAACCTTCTATCAACCTGCCCGCGTCTCCGCTTTATTCGGCCGACTGGCTCCGATTCAAAACAGCATTTGTAGAGGAGCATTGCTCTTACACACTTCATTAATCATCCAAAACACATCACGGGATCGGCATCAACATTTTTTTTGTTTACTCATCCACGGTCCAAGTATTTCTCTATTTGCCCCGTTCTGTCCTTCCTCGCTCTCCTCAGACCTTAGTCCTTGAAATGGAACGGCCCCCGACCTGTGATGACATTTACGTTTGAAAGCATAATATGGCATGTTTTTTAGTGCCTCTCTCTCTCTCTCTCCCTCTCTCCGATTGCCCATTCGAGAGCACAAATGGCTGCGCTCGAGCTCTTAAGGCTAAATTTGTTCGCACAGTAAATCTTCGTGAAATAATGAATAGCAACCTGTTATTGTTTCGAGGCCCGGCTGTAAATCAAAGCGCCAGTGTGAGATTTGGTCCAAGCGCGTGTTTTTCTTTTGATAGACCTGTTCGTTTTAGGCCGCGCTGGAATATAGGTCTGTGCCGTGATAGATCCGCAGCCTCTGGAATGAGGCGTTCTATTTAGGTCACGTTTAGGGCCTCATTAAATACGGCTTTGTTAACAGTATATCCAGAAATGCTGCATGTGTTGAGGACATGAAGGCTGCGCTTATGGGCGGACTGCACTTTAACACTGGAACTCTACTGCCTCTTAGTGGTCAATTTAGAGGAAGAGCGTGACCTCACATCTGGAGTTCAGTCATACTGGATGCATCCAGATGTGATCCCAGTGACTGGGAAGCAAATCCGAATCATAATCAGGTATTATATCATCTGTTCATATTTCAGCATCTTCTCATGCAGTTACCAAAAATGAGTGGGATCGCCTTCATGGAGTTTCCTAAAATCTGACGCTGTGCAGGGGTTTTTCAGTGATTCTACGCGAGGCCTAAAGGTCTAAACTTAGAGGGAGTTGGCTGGGTCAAAGCGCGGCACTCCTAGTCATCTGGCTGACACTGAACACACGCCCAAACACACACTCGTGCGCGTCCAGTCATTTTGGGTCATGGGAACGCCGCGGTGCGCTCACGCTGTGTTTATTCTGTATGGTTTCCTATTTGAATGCGTCCTTCTCACGGGACTGTTAATGACTTCCTCTTTCCCAAGGCAGGGCAGCGCGATCGGACCTTATCCAGGTCGTGCCAGGAGGGCAGGAGCTACCAGGAAGAATGAGGTAAGCGCCGAAGCCCCCGGCCTCCTCCACGACGCCGTCCCAGGTTTATTCAGGAACTGAAGGAGCAGACAGACCTTAAGGAATATTACTGTGGCCCCTGAGAGAGGTGGGTGTGCATTATGTCTGTGTTTTAATATCTCAATGAATGCAGCTAATTGTGAATTATTGATGAACGTGGAGATTAATTTGTAGTGATCCTAAATTGCTTGACTTTGCTCAATAGCTTCATTGGTGAGTCTGATAGTCTACAGATAACAGAGCTGCTGTGACGAGGCCTTATCTCTCTATATGTCTAGCCTAAAGGCTGAATCTCAGAGCTGAGAGGGAACTGGCTCGCTAAAAGAATGCAAATGTGACATTTTGGATTGAATAATCTTCCGCGGTCTGGAAAAATGTTGACATTTTGTGGGAGTGATCGGGCTTCAAAGAGCGACAGGACACACTGCTTCGTTCTCAGCTGAAAAAAGGGAACACGCCTTCCCACGGAGGACGCGTCGGGAGTCGAAAAGAGGAAGGCGCAGCTCTCGGCCACACGGGGGCGCTGTTGTCGGGCGATTCCCACCGTGCCGGACTACCCTGAGCCACAGAAACCCGTTCGATGCGGAGACAAGGTGCAGCACGAGGCAAATCCTAAACCAGTGGAATGCACGGAGCGGAAGGTCCCTCCCGTTTGCCTGCATTCCCATCGCGCCGCCGCTTCCTCTACAGCAAGGCTTGCTCCCACTCACACCACGCTCTTGAGGGAATTTGGCATTCGGCATTGTTGCATAGAGGAATGATAATTAGCTCACACCCTCCGGGCTGCCAGCGAATGGACTGAAATGTTAAATTCAATATTTCCTCCTGCCCCGTGGGGGGTTAGAGGTGGCCAAGGTTGAAATGGGAATGAAATGAAACATGACAGGCACTTTAACTAGAAAATTACGCTTAAAAAAACTGCCACCAGTATCTCATTAAAAAGCCAATGTTTAGTATGGACTATATTAGGGCTGGTATCGATTGCAGCGGGCTGTGGACCGGGATCAATCTCCTCCGTGAGCCCCGCTGAGTAATATCCCTGCCCCGTAGGTGATGAGACTAAAGGTCATAGCAGCTCCCTGGGTTCCATCCTTTATCATCCAGACGTCATTATGGCCTCGCTCAGACATCCTGTTGCTCTTCACAGAAAACTTCATTACGATTGATCGCGCTGCCCAGACACTCACCGTCGCGTTGTTGGCCTTGTTTGTCAATTGCAGGTTTGCGCCGGCCCGAGATGAGCTAACGCTGTTGCGGAGCGAACCGTTTTCCGGCCAGAACTGTTCTGAACATGCGCGACAAGCAAGTGCGATGGAGACGCGCCTGCAGTGGTGATGTAAAATACTAATGAGTGTCCAAAATAAAATAAATATGTGTCTGTGGAGAGAAGAGAAGCCAAACTCATATATATTAATAAAGACCACAGCATCTAGTTCTCATTTCAAGTCATTAACGCACTAAGACACTGACTTAGCTCCTAATGACATTTCGACACAAACCAGCGTCTAACCCAATCAAGCGTTCACTGAGGAAGTGATGTATCGAGGCTCCAGACTTTTGTCGCGCTTCTCCTTCCCTCAAAGGCTCCTTTCCCCGTTTTCCCTGCTCGCGTGGGAGAGGTGTCACATCACACGGCGGCTGCGTGGCGGTTTTAATACTCGCTACAAAGCCGCGCCAAAAGGTCGCGTGTCGCCCGTGTCACCCAGTCGTTGAAGCCGTGCCTTTTGAGAAGACTCCTGTAAACACGTGCGGCGGCATCAGAAACCCATTCTGTTCATTATGTTTCCAAAGCTCCTTCTAGAACAAAGGACGCTGGGGTTGGTGCATTAAGGGTGACACCATCTACATAAACAATGAGAGTCGTGAAATATGAGGCTGGCTGGCACTACGTGCTCATGGGTGAGCGCTTCACCTCTAGATATAATCTCCATGAGAGCCCCTGGTACAGTAGGTGGCAGTGCCCTTTAAGACAGTAAACAGCACCACCACTATATTCATCATCCTCCTCATAAGTGCTGCAGCCTTGACTTGCTGCGCTGTGCCCGGTCGTTAGCGGCACAGCGCTGGAAACGGGAAAGGTCGCTAATTCTGCCGCCTGTTAATTGGTTATCAGCATTAATGAGATGCGGCGGCGGAGGGAAAGATGGAGGTCTAAGTGCTGGGCGCAAAAGCTCAAGAGCAAGTTCATCCGACCACTACAATGGAAATGTCAGCTCACCCCGTGTGTGTGTGTGTGTGTGTGTGTGTGTGTGTGTGTGTGTGTGTGTGTGTGTGTGCTTTCTCAGCCTGCGGTCTGTGTGCAGATTCCTATCGAGTGGGACATTAGATACTCCGTCTTGTTAACATCGACCTTTAGTCTAATTACTGTAACTGCTAATTACGACCTCGCTCTCCTCTCCTCTCCTTCCTTCCTAACACATGAACACACATGCGCACTAGAAAACATCACACGGCTTCCTTGTCCTGTTTCATGTACCCTAACGACTTCTAGCGTTGTGATTATAATTGTGAAAAAGTTTGTGTTTGCTTCCATATGTCCTACATATCAGCGCTGCAGCCGCGTTGGCTCCTGGATTCATTATTATTAGTAGATGATTATGTTTTCAGAGGCACAACAGCTTTAATTATGAAATGACGGAGCACGTCGATGCACTGCGTTGCAGGCACAAGGAGGGTGCAGTTCGGCGCAGAGCCAGCAGGGGGCAGTGAATATCAGCGCGGGGCGGCGAGAGCATTAAAGGGAAATATAGGCGCGCGTGGCGTTTCTCTGGGGTTGAAAGTCAGCGGCGGGTCATCTGCTGGCAATGTGATTCTGATGAGGAGGACTAGTGGGCTCTCTGCGGCCCTTTGCATCAGTAAAGTGGTGCGACACAGTCTGCGCCGCTACAAACAGAGGCACATGGCCTGTAGCAGAACCATAAATCAGACCTGCTCCTCTACTGAAGGACAAAGATGATAGAATAAAACCCTTCATTCATCCTCTCCCCACACTTCCTCCTCTGTTGTGTAAGGAACATAAATTTGTTTACTTGTTCTGGCTGATTTACAGAGGAATGCGACATCCACAACATGAAATGAATCATTTCCACCCGCTACTCCCTGCGCGGCGGCGGCTGCTGACAGCTTCGTGGGCACGAGGCGGGGAGGTGTTAGCGTCCGCTGCCGCCGACGGAGGAGCCAGCACAATGCGCGCCATTGTGCGGCGTCGCAGGGGAGGAAGATCCCGACACCACGCGGGGGTTCGGATCTGGAGATGGAGGCACTCAGGAGGGGCCGCGTTGCTATTTGTAGCCCGCGAATGCTAATGCTTTTGATCATGTAACGTTCAAAATGCCTGTGGAGGTGGAAAAGGATGGAGGTCGTGTTAAATAACAAAACCTCTTTAGCGTTTAATACAGCTGTAGGTTTTTCCCTTCCCGTCTACGGGGATGTGATGAAGTTTCATTTCATAACCTTCTATTTGCATAATATAAATCAGCTGTTTATACACATTCACAGTCATTATCCGGCTGATCTCATTTAAGGAGTGTGTTTAGATAAGGAGGATTGGAATGAACAGACGATATTAAATGTAGAGGGTGGTAGATGGGTGGACGCAGGGTTGGACAGTTGCTGCAGACTTTGGACAAGTGAGATTTCCAGGAGGGTGTGGTCGAAACGCAGAGGAACACAGAAAAAAGGAAGGGGTTCTTCTATCTGTACCATCTGAGGCTCTCCAGAAAAAAACCTGTCTGAGGGGACACATTAAGGAACTAAAAATAGGAAGCCACAGCCCCTCCTGCTCCCTCTCCACTCCCTTGAGACTGTATCTCAGACAGCGATGGTAATTGGTTCGAGGAGTTTTCTTTTTTTTTGCATCAGCACGTACAGCAACATTTGCGGCGACCCCCGGAGGAGAGTGGGACCTTTTTGTGCGCCCCCCCTTTAACCCCCGGGGCCACGCCCACTCCGGCTGCCGCGCCGCCATCAAAGGTGAGACGCCGATGCATCCGCCTCTCAGCCCACAGAGGGGGGGGGGGGGGGGGGTGCGGCGCGTGTAGAGGCAGTTGATACACCACACTGGCTACACAGACGTTTCACAAGCTACTCTAAACTTTTGTGATTAATGGGTCCGGGCTCAGACGAGGGACTGGGGGTGGTTGGCGGCGAAGCAGAACGCTGAGCGGGGGGAATTAATAGCAGGAGCACGTTGAGCGGATGATGGAGTAGCAAATGGCAGCGGAACGGGTCTGAACAGCGCGGGATCAGCGGCCCTGATCCGATTTCGGGAGATTTGGTCCGTCCGATCTGATCCGACACGCGTGGGTCGATCCAACAGGTCCAACGAACGCGAACGCGCACACATGTAAATGCCTGTGACACGAGGCTTGATCTTCTGACGCAGCCGGAGCGATAAGCTGCGGACGCACAGCGCCTGTCAAGGTTGTCTGAGGGTGAAGCACACACGCTTTGCATAATTCATACATTATGACAACGTGTGGAATCGTTCTTTATGGACGTTAACGCCGACCTGTGGGCAAAGTTCAGTATCTGACCTTTGACCTTTCAGATTTTCATATTTTAGGGCATCATGGGAGGTTTTTATGTACATAATCCACACTTACTGTATGTTTTTGTTTTACGTCCGTAAACCTAAACGTATGTCTAGTTACTCACGCTATTAAGTGAACATAATCGCATTTCTGCAACGTTTCTCACATTCTCTCGCTTCCCTTTTGCAGGAAACAGCAGGTAAAGGAATGAGAAGGAGCAGATACAGACTAGTTGAGCGGGAGAAAAATATTGTCAAATGCATCAGCTGCATGTACTGTATATAAAAATAAGCCTTATTCCCACCACTTAAAAGCCTGTTTGACTGTGCAGAGCTCCAGCAGCTCGAGAAGCTTAAAAGGAACCTAAATAAATATGGAGGTGAGCTTTTTTTTAATAAATTGACGTTTGACGAAATTGAAAATTGACGAATAAATCTACTACTACACATCTACACATTCATGGCTTCTAATGCTTCTACCTGCATATTAATGGCTTATCCGCTGTGGAGTTTACCAACAAACGTGGGAAATCAAATGTTACCAAGGTGGGAAAATATAAATAAATAAAGTAACCTCTGCTCCCGCAAGCCTCATTAGCCTTTTTGTTTTGACAGTCAACGGCACGCCGGGTACCAAAGACGCACCAGCTTTGATGTGACTCAGTGATTTTTGAGTAATGGGTGCTTTTACAAAAAAAGGGGGGGGACAATTGGAGGAGATGCTAACGACGTGTCGGGGTTGTTATTATAGGGCTGTTTGCTGTAGCGACGGCACGATGGTGCAAATAACATGCAGCGTTCAACATGTTGCACAGCCAATCTAACCAAGATGAAGATGATGAAGATGAAGATGAATGCAGTTTAAAACCACAACAGTCGCGTTAAACTGCTTTGTTTTCTTCCTTCTGCTGCTGTTGTAGCGAAAGCAGAATGTTTGTATGTAAATACTGGATTTAAGGCTTTATACCATTTCTACAACCCAGACGATGAGAGGCGTTTGCTGGATTTTGTTACCGTCCCACAACAACATGCTCGGTTGTTCGGAATCCTGGTTTTGACGTCCGCTCATTAGCAGGACACAGATATTCAGACGAGATGACCTTGGCTGCTTTGCTTTGAAGAAAAGGGCACCGCCGAGAACAAAAAACAATATCCTCATTACCGACTCTAGTGTTACTGTGCAACTTTTCTGCTTTTTTTTTCTGTTCTCTCCCTAAAAGCCAGGAACGACCAGAAGAGTTTTGATTACCGAGTCAGCGGCGAGGGCGAGCGACGCGAGCGGAACAAAGACTCAGCGAAGTCTGATCTGAAGACAAACGGGGGCTCGAGACGAGCCACTCACCACAGACGAGGAGAGAGACGCATGGAGTCCAACTAAAGGGAGACGACTGTTGACAGAGACGATGTGGAAATTAGGTTTGTCACACGTGTAATCACTTTTTATGGCTTTTGCTTTCTGTTACTATGGAAACAGTACAGCGTGCTTATAAATCAATTTCAGTCTGGGATTAACGATGCTCTGAATAATCAGTGTTTGATGAGAGTCTGAACCATGAGTTCACCCCAAAAACAAGCTGTTGGGGACCTCAGAGGTTAAACTATATAAATAACACACAAGACATACTGTAATATGAACTTCCACCTCTTGGACAAAGCTGTGATTGAATGGCTGGATGTACAGTCCAGAGGTGTAATGGGGCGACAGTAACTACCTGACTTTCCACTCACCATTGTGGACCTTCTTTATTGCATGGGGATTTGAACCGGCACCTTTCTGGTCACAAGCCTCATCCGGTCCGGAGCTGCAGCCGCCCCGCTTGGCCTTCCCCCCGCGCCGGCTCCGTTTGATCTCGTTCCACGGCTCAATAACGCCAGGAACCCACCTGGGAGCTGTAGCTACGTCTTCATACTTCATCAACAGTCTCGGCCCGGTTGCGGGAAGTCGGAAGATAGCGGAGCCGGCTCTGACCTTTGGAGCAGCGCGCTAAGGAGGGGTCTCCGAGGGGAAACAGCAACAAGCCACAGCAGCATCGCGAATGAGCTGACTCCAGCTCTTCAAACCATCATTCGCGAATGAAAATAGAAAAAGATTTTACACAATAAATTATAATCACACAATGTACGACATCTGTTTATGGCGTCACGTGCATTGGGCTAACGGCGTTTCCTCCAGTTACGCCTAACGCCACACAGCAACAGCAATCAGCGCTGTTGAATAATAGCTGATTCTATATATAGAGGCTGTTGTTTGAGTCGATCGCTGCAAACCCAGAACACCAGTAATTGCCATGTACTGTGCCGCGTTGTTTGCACCGGGGTGTCAGGTCCCGGGAAAAAGCCTTAAAGCTGATGCATCAAAGCCGAACGGCGGCGGGACTATTCCCGCAGAGACTGTGTTGTTGTGCAGGGCAGCCACAAATTAAGACCAGCAGCGTCGGCGTTGCCTGAGCACCAGCGTCGGGCTACACCTGTTTACCATTTCCATATAGATTGCCTGTCCATCATTTCCATGGTGGAAGTGCAGGAGGAGAGAGATGCAGCGGTGAGGATATGTGTCAGTATGGGGGGGGGGGGGGGTGTAGTAAACACGCGTACGCGCTCATATTGACTGCCATTGGACATATAGCATCACGCTCCTCCTCTGATACTATGAAATCTAACCCGATGACAACACACGAGCGCTAAAGCATCACTAAAGCAACGGCCTTTGACATTTGACGGAGGAAAAAACCTCGCGGAGATCCTGCGTCGCTGCTGCTGGGGTTAAACTCGCTGTAGGACCCTCGATTCATGACCGTCGATTTTAAACTGCAGGTGAACGCAACCAACAGTAAAAGATTTACACATATATTGTCCAAACTCTCCTCTCGACAGAGACGCAAACGCATGTCGGTTCACGTGTGTCATTCATGAGAGGGCACCTTGTCCCCAGAAGCAGGAGCCTCATTAAGAATCCACAGCTGACCTTGGATCACCCCAATTACAGCATACATTAATCCCATCACTCTTCCTGCTGAAAAATACACGTGTGTCCTTTCTCTCTCTCTCTCTCTCACATGCTGATGCGTTGATAGTCATCTGATTGCACTGGGCGCATCCGCAGCTTCAGCTAAACACTAACATTCACACTACTTTTCATTCAGAGGACGGGAGAACAGAGCGGCTGTGTCCTTGCTTGGCTTTATTGGTGCCGCGCAGCTCCCCGCACCACTTTTAATCTCTGTTTTATGCCACTCAAACTCCCGTTGATAGTGCATTTGTGTGCCGCTTCTCATTCCACTGAAGCAGGACCGAGCGTGAATGAACGCGACGCGCCCAAGGTTAAAAAAAAAAAAAGTGAATCCAAGGGCCTTTATCCCGCATGTTTAGTTCATAGCGGCTCATCTCTTCCCCGCCTCTGATTCACATCGCTCTCAACGGAAAGATGGATTTTCAGCGAGGGGGAGAGGGGCTTTCTTCTTGGAGGGTTTCAGAGTGCGCAGTGGACGCGCCGGTCGGCAAATACTTCACGGAAAATGGATCAAATTCTTATCTCGGTGCTCGGATAATTGTTAATGTTCCCCATTCTCTCTCCCGGGGTCTCTTCTCAGCAAGCCTGTTGGAGATAATTGGCCTTTCTCCGTCTAATGAAGGACCAAACAGAGAGGAGGATGAAGACCTGTTGGCGCGCACTGGAATAAACACACAGCCATTCATCCGCTGGCTGTTTTCCAACGAGACAAGATAGCGTTAATGTTTTGTTAAATTTTCCTCTGCATTACTGGAAACGCTGCTTTTAATTTGTAAGGACATAATTCGAACGCGTTCTCATTATATCTCCGGCTGTGAAATTAGCTTTAATGGTGGAATATAAAAGGGTTTTCTTCTTTTTTTGTGTAACACAAAGCACAAATAATGTGGTAATGTAATTACTATTTGAAAGCAGATAACAGAAGCTGCACAATCGTCCCATAATGGCCCTTCTCACAAAATGTAGTATAATTTAACACTATTTACCTGAGAGGACACATTCCACTCGCTTCCTCCTGTGTTTGGGAGAGAGGGATAGAATAGAATAACGTGGAGAGCACAGGTCACACACGCTCCAACAGCTGCTGTACAAACCAAAAAAGCCAGAGTTGATGGAAAGTTTTCAGGAACTCCTGTTACCGTGTGCTCTTAAAGGGAGTCAGCGTGAATGCACTAACAATAATGACCTTATTTGACACAAAGTAGCTTAAAAGGTCACCTGTCGGAGTGATAGAGCAATTTATATAAAGACTTAGAAAGGAGGTGGGAAGTGATTTGTTAATGTTTCATGTGGGCTGCCAAAAAATCTTTGGAACAGTTGGGAATTTTTTTTAAAAGCTTGTCTATAACTTAAAAAGAGACTTAACCAAATCAATTGTTACAAAGATCCAAAAGACTCAGAAATCATCAAACGAGGAAGAAGGGACATGAAATGCGATCCTTGTGTTGGGAAGATGCTGAGTCGGCCGCCTCCCGCTGTGACCCATTCAAATGGTTGATACTTTATTTTAAAAACCGTGGATGAAAAGTTCCAGGAAGACTTCTGCCGACGCCGGGGCCTCGGTGACGCCAAAGGACTCGACAAAGCGCCAGCATCTGACGCCCTTGAGTGAGCGCAAGCCGGCTTCCGTCTCGGCGCGTCGCGCGTCCTTTCATGTGCGGCGCGCGACTAAATACTCGCTCGGCTGCCGCGATGAAAGAGCCGCCTGCTTCTGGAGCATAATAGGCCCGGGCCGGGAAAACACGGAGGGGGAAACAAAACATTAAGCATTCATCTTCCGATCCCAATTTGTCGTGGTAGGAGGTTGCAGAGGAAGCGCGGGAGCGCCGGCAGCAGACTGTGAAGTGAACGGGTGAGAGGAAGTGTGAGGGATCCGTCGGCTGTGACGCGCTGACTAGTGGCGTCAGAAGCCGCAGCTGCTGGTCCTAATTACCAAACTGTTATGGCCACGCGAACGAGGGACTCGTGAGGATTTGGAAGGAGGTCGCGTCGGTGGCGACAAGATGTGTCGTGGAGATCCATTATTCACACGAAAGCAAGTATGATTCTCTGAAGAACTGTGCAATTATTCATTCATTGCACGTTCATCCAAAATTCAACATCGCCGATGACCCGTGCGGCGCAGCTCTGGGTTTTAGGGGACTCGAATCAAACACAAGGCAGCGGGTCTGACTGACGCCGGACCGCTCGCACCGCAGGTGGGCCTGAAACCTTTGGCTTCTATTGGCGCAGATCGGGACGGAGCAGTGAGGGGTGGTCTTCAGTGAAGCCTGAGTGCAGGTGGCTGATAAGGTGATGCGTCGTGGTGCCTTCAGGAGCTTCTTCCCTGCCACACACACACACACACACACACACACACACACACACACACACACACACACACACACACACACACACACACATAGAGTCAGTCTGTGCCACTTATCTCTGAAGAACGAGACCCCCCCTCCTCCCACTCCTCCATGTGCACAATCGTTCCGCCCTTCCCTTGTCTTTATCTCCCCACAGTCATTTATTCGGGAGATGGAATCAGAACGGCTCCCACCTCTAACATGCTGTAGGTCTGGAGACGTATAAAGAGAGATGGGGAGGGAGGCAGAGCGGAGCCGGTGGAAGCCGCCGGGAGCTCTGCAGGCCAGGAAAGGAGGTCATAGCCGAGAGTGAGAGGTGAGGGGGGGAGAGCGAGGGATTGAGGGGAGCGTCGGGAGGAAGAGGTGGATGAGAGGGGATTGAGAGCCTTTGCACGCTATTATCACCAGCCGCTCTAACGTCCGCCGCTTCTTTTCCCACAATTTAATTTCGTGCTGAAAAGAGGTGAGACAACATGCGGGTTATGGGCGGGAGGAGATGGAGATAGAGAGGCGAAAAAGGAGAAAGGAGCTGCAGGATTAAACTTCAGCAACAGGGGCTGACACTGTAAAAAGAAGGGGGGGGGTCCATGTAATAATTGAGTCACGCCACGGAACAATGGCACAATGGAGAAGACACCCCGCTGAATGTGTCTGCAGGTGCACACGAGAGCAAAGGCAGGAAATGTCTGGAAGAAAAATGTAATATAGCGTATAAGTGGTTGAATGTGATGAGGTTTGGGCTTTGTGCAGGAAATACAGCCCGGGCTCATATCAGAGTTGTCATTTTTTCCACTTATTTGTCCAATAATTTTGCACAGACTGACCTCCCTCGGGCAACGGAGGGCACAACGACGTCTCACACGACAGGATATTATCTGCATGTGCAGCACTCGTGCATGAAGCCGCATATCGTCCACAGGGTTCATCCAAGATTCAGGAACCATTATACAGTATGGGACACATCAAGCATTAAACCTGACTGAATGGTCTGAAGTTATGTGGGGTTGTGAAATTTACAAACTGACACAAACATATGAAAGTTTGATCTCTGATATATGATGCATTCTAATATCAGCTGTCTCATCTTGTGCCTAATCTCATTTTCTCCTCTTACTTTGATCTACCAGTCTATTATGCATCAACTGTTGACAGTCACAGAGAAACATCTTCGTCTCCTCACGCACTCGTTCGTCTCCTTCATGGTGCGTCGGGGAACTCGCTCCCCCCGTCGCCTCGGAGCCGCCTCGTTGGTTCCAGGGTTCCCCACAGTGAGACACCAGAGAGTCTCTCTCCCCCCGATTCCATTCGGCTCATATCAAAGAGTTCTATGAACCTCAATTCAAGGGGAACAGAACACAGACTTTAATTATCTTTGTATTTACTTTTAAAGAGGTTAATGGGATGATAACAGAGACATTATGCTGCCTGTGGGTGATTATACATAAAAAGGACTGGCCACAGAAACAGATTTTATAAATATAAGTGTTGTTTAAGGTCATTGGTGACGGAATCAGAGCAGAGCAACACCACAAGGTTTGCAAATGTACAGTATATTAATATAGAATCTCACAATGGTGAGTTTGCAGTTGTAAATGTTACGTAACAAGTGATATTTTTTTCTTATTTTCAAATTCCAGAAAACAAACCATCACTAAAAGGCTGGTTGCAGCTTTTAGTTATTGGAGGCGTTTCCTGTAACGCATGTGGCATTTTGTGTTCTCTCACTTTATTAGCCGTTACGACAGCTTTGCCTTTTCTGTACGAGCGTTATGATAATTCACCCTCTCCTTTATGAATTAAACATGCGCGCAGCCGTAACGATGTGTGCGTCGCCCAAAGGTCACGTCGTGGAGACGGGCGGCGTTCCCGAGTTAAGCAACCGTGCGGCGCCTGCGACGTATTTGCATATTTGCACTTTTTTTCCACGACTCGCTCCCAAAACCTTGAGAGAAGTTGCCGCCGACTTTTATGTTAATGTCGAAAAAACAACAGATGCAAACGGGCACGTACGCGGGAGCACGAGGCCCGACCGGTGCAGCGGCAGAGAGGTTGTGAAGGAGGAGGAGCCCTGCGGGGCAGAAGGAAGGAAAAATGAAAGAGAGAGAGCCGTGTACCTGTGGGAGGTCAATATCGACACAACCCCGGCTCAGGAAATGACTGGCCCGAGGAGCAGAGCAGTTGTTTAGGCAGGAGCCAGATTGAGTACACGGCAGCGCTGGAGCAGAGCTACTGTTCCAAGCCTGAAGGCTGGTGGTCATTGCCATCACTTCTTCAAGGAGCTCTGCTGCTTTATGGGGCGCCTGGAATGTAACTACGCTCCTGTAGCTGTTTACAGATCCGAGTTAAGGACAGGAAAGTTTTAGAGAGAGAGAGGCCGAAACTACAGTTCTGCAAACTCTGGGTGCACCGGTTCCGACTCCGAGGTTCATCCACTACTATTAAACATTATAAGTAGCTTCATTTTTTCATTCGTTTTTAATTTATATTCTTGCAGCAGAAAGAATCAGGCATCATGAATCGATACAGTCTGTATTAGTCCAACACACGACCAACATTCAGCATTTTATGGATCTTTGTTCAGGTACTCAGGCACCCAGGTCATTTCTAAGCTTTACTGCCCACAGTCATAACATAATCTGAAATGGTTTTCCAGAACGAAGAACGCCTTCAGTTCAGACCGTTCACTGGGGAGAGGACGTGAGAAACAACGTGACAATTTGTGAACCCTCGGGCGGACCCTATTTATTTTTTTAAGCGCTGCAGAAAACGCGGCCCGGCGGCGTCCTCGGCCTGAACCGCCCATTAAAATGCGCCTCGCGCTTCCCGCCTCTCTCCGCCGCACGCGCTGGGCCGCCGAGGGAGGAGACGGGACTTGAAGTGGACGCCGCCGTGCTCTTTACCAGTGGTGCGCGTCTCATCCGCGGAGGGAACGTGATTTGATGCTGAGGCTGCACCAAGAAAAAGAAGATGAGAAGAAGATTTCACGCGCCTAACGTTGGTCTTGCGGCTTTTTTTTTCTATTTACCACCTTCCTGTACAGTGTGTCGACCATGTGGTATTGATCAGGCCGATAGAGGTGGAGAGAGCCGCAGCCCGGTCAGTCCGCTGCTTATTGATCAGCAGCAGCAGCAGCAGCATAAAAGAATCTTCCTGTCATGTCAAAAAAAATCATTTCGAATCATTCAGCGCCTCTGAAAAACGCGCGTGGGAGTCTTTGTCTGAGGAGAAAGAATTCCATAGGTTCCTGTCTGAACTGCACTTTTTCAGCGGCGGCGTGCTTCCACCGTGTGTAAACATGATTTGGAAGCAACAGTACAGTGCAGTACAGTGCAGGCAGAACTCTTTTTGAAGGGTAGAGAAGCTGCGGGAGTTGCGGGGCGCTGCGGGGCGCCCCGGCGCGCGAGCGAAGCGCCACCCTTCGCTTCGGCGCGTCGCTTATTGTTTTTAATGCTCGCTCGGCGCCGTGTGTGTGCTTTCCCCCCTCCGCGTGCGTTCGCGGCTCCTCGCGATTCATGAATTCGCAATGAACACTGGAGACCACCCACGCGGCGCCTTAAGGTTAGCGCGCGGCTCCACAGCAGCGCGCACATGCACGCGCGCGCGCTACCCACATAAATATACAGAAGAGGATGCATCGCTGGCGTGTAATGGGAAATACTCCCCCAAAACAAAGTCGAGCGAATGCTCCAGCAATTCATAAGCAAGGCAATAAACATGAAAGTGGTTCAGTTTAACAAAAGTGGAGGGTAAATATGTATTTGCATATTTCATTTATAAATAAATAGACAAATTTTGTGCTGTATTAAATGGTTTAATGAGATGATGTGCTGCAGAAACAGCATTTATCTGAAGGTTTGAAACATTTCTGCACTTGCTTAAATGATGCAAAATGAGTGAATTGCTTTTATATTATTATACGTATTTCATCCATTATTGTGATCCATATACATGTGCATCATGTGAACAGTATCTGCTGCTTGTCCGATAAGTCGCCAGGAAAACGGTCTGAATTTTAAACCCTGCTTAAGTCGATTGCATGAATACTTTAATTAAATTCTGAGCGTGGCGTTTTTCTCAAGCCCATGTCTAACTGTGCTGGTTGTGGCTGCTGGATGCAGCTCCAGCTCCTTTTCTGTGCCCATGACTGCTTGGACTCAGTCTCCTCCTTCCCTGGGGCTTGTGAAATACAAAGACAACTGCAGCCCAGAGGACAGGCCGGTTACATGTGTTTTCTTTGTCACAATGAGACACAGAATGAACACGTTCTCGTGTTTTGGTGTTAATATGGTAATGAAGTCGTGCTGACATAAACCTGACATGGAAACAAAAGCTCATGAGTGCATCAAAAGCATCACATGGCCACAACACGAGAAATGTGAACTCCCTGCAGCATTATCAACATTGGCATGTCCGTGATGGGCATGCCTATACATCTACTGTTGCCATGGTGAAACATTGAGCTTTACAAGCGATGATGTGGGCTGCTATGGTGGAGGGAGGAGGACGTTACAGTAATGTTATTGTCAGGAGCCGGTATCAGATCACAGATTATTGTGGTAAATGCCTCGACCAGCAGTGCAGCAAAGGAAGACACAGATGTTCAGATAAACCCAGTCATGAGTTTGAATCTATTATATACTATACTATACTATATGACAAGATGCTACATATGATTATGCATCTATGTTCATCAATTAAAAGAAATGTGAAAATCCCCTACAGTCACAAGCAATGGAGTCTTCCTGTATTTCACGCAATAAGCTGTCAATCTAAGGCTACAGGTTCAAATCCCAGACAGGGGTGAGTCACTTCATATTTGTCTGATACTTTTTCAGACAAATAAACTTTTTCAGACTTCTTCAAAGTTATCAACTTTGGCCAAGTGAAAATCATCTGAAGTCAAAAACAATTATATCTGTAGCCCACAATCATATCTGAGGCTACAGGTTCAAATCCCAGAGAGCAACGAGTAAAGTTAGTATTTGTGAGATACTTTTAAAGGATATCATCTTCAAGTTAGGTGAAAGTCGTCTAAAGTTGAAAACATTATAATATGTATCTACAGCTCATGTAGAAAGATGACTGACAATTACACCTTAAGCTACAGTACAAGTTCAACCCCTGGAGAGTATAGTATGGGATAAAAAAGGCTCATAATATAGTATGTGGTCAAAAAAGAGTCATAGATGAAGATGAAGGAAGTGGAACTTATTCTATTTTAAAATCAAGTCTCGACTCATTATTTATTGACACAGTCACTGACCAAACCATAAAAGAAAACAGTAAACAAGCACATTCTTGTTTGAAAGAATATGCTTGAATGTTCTGACTCTCATCCCTTCTCATCTACAGTACAACTAAAAAACAAACTCATGCAACATTATTTTCTCACAGCGGAGACGACTATTTATATTTCTCGGGTTCAAATTGAGATGTAACCCACGATGCATCTATCGCAGCTGCCTGAGGAGTTTGGGCAGACACGGCGTAAACAGCCAATCACTGGCAGCTTTCGCAGGTAATTTGCAGGAGCTATTTGTCTCAGCGGAGAGGCAGCGCGGAGCCCGGCGCCACAGCGGCAGGGCAGCGGGTCCGCAACGCGCCGCGAACATCTGGATTCGGAGTGGGCGGCCGGAACTGCTTTAGGTTCCGACACACGGCGCGCTGAACGAAATCCACTTATCATGCTTATGTAAATGCTGTTTACCCGTCACTCTGAGCCCAGTTTAGCCTCTTACACACACGGGAGTCTTTAGGCAGAGTTGACTCAGGTCGGGGGCCCGTCTGTCACGCTTTGGTCCTGTTAGCTCCGGGGGCGCTAATGAATCATGGTAAGGTGATACAGCAGCAAGAGCCCAACGCCCACTCATGCAAAATAGGCAGCATAGAACAAAAGTGACCCTCAGCATGGATAAAGCACCAAATGCAGATGACTGAACACGTATATACTGTCTTATTGTGAAATATCTTTTCATTATTTGATCTTTTATGTTATAATTAGAATCAAGGGAAACTACGCCTTCCTATAAACTTTGAGGGTTCATTTCCAGACAGGTACCACTTCCTTTCATTTAGTGACTCACCTTTTCTGTTGTGCTTGTTTCTCAGCGCTGTTCTTGATGTATAATCCCAAGGTCTCCGTTTGACGCACACGCTCATCAGGATGGTGAGCAACAACAGTGACATTTACTGGCTGAGCCCAGAGCTGCATCCTAAGCAGCGACCGATTGTGTGGCGCAACGTGAAAACGCCAACGTATACAAACAGCGGAGCCGTGATTCGGCTCGGTGCCTCTTAGCGGAGTCTAGATTACTGCCAATCAGTGGCCTTTTGTCTTCAGTTGTAATCAAAACGCGGTGATTGAGTGGGACCAGTCAAAATCTTGAATGCTGATTTCTCATTAATACCTGCCACAGCAATCTCTGCAGGGTCTGACAGTGAGCAGCAGGGGAAGTGACTAATCTCCAAGACCCACATTTTTATTAATAGGACTCATTTTCTGAAATGCTGGAGTAAAAATGACATGCGTTCACGCTCTCTAATCATGGCTTTACCCGGAAGGTCTGCAGGGGAATTTAAGAATATCACATTTAATGGAAATTGGATTACCTTTTAGCTTTCATGTCCTTCCAACGCACGCTTCATTTCATTTAACTGTCTGTGTGATGAAATAGCAGGGAAAATAGTTTCTCAGCGCTGTCAGGGAACAAAACACATCAAAAATAAAGAGTGACAAGAAAAAGGAAGGCTGAGGTTCATTCAGTCGAACAGAGGACAGAGTCAATGTGGTTTCAATTTGCAGAAACGACCCAGGTAGTGATACGAAAGCACAGACAGCAATTTAATACAAGGAAATATTCGGTATAATGAGTTGTTGATAGACAGTGATTTAAATAGAAGAACTCATTTATTGAAATTTGTGCAAGGCTACAGAATATGGAACGAAGTCTCTGCACGGCGACTGTTTGTTCGCATTTGAAACAAATCTGTTTTGTGTTTGCTTCAATTCCTCCTGCTTCGCCCCGAGAAACGGCTCAATGCTGATTCTCTTCAAAGACGCTCCAAGTTGCTCTTTGCCTCCAACACCTGCGGTGGCAAGCGTCCCCCCGAGCTAATTAAAAGATTACACTACAGTACGTACAGTAGTGTAGAGCAGCAGGCGGCCTTTGTTGTCCGCTACAGGCAGATTGAAGCGGGTGCAGCATCCAATCGCGTCCATCCGCGGATCCCCACCTCCCTGAGCTCCCGGGTGCTTGTTTGCTTAGTTACGTGCTCACTTGAAAACTCCTTTCAAATCATTAAACTTTGAGAAACACAGCGAGGCTCAAGGCGGCGTTGATGACAGGCAGACGAGCAATTTACCGCTAGTGGGGACATAAAAGTCTAATTATGAGGGCAGAGACGCCTCCCTGTTGGACTCCACAGCGCCGTCAGTCAGAGTTTGGACATTAAACCTTGTTGTCTAGTGAACATTGTTACCATGGATACCGGTTACTGACCTTGCAGGCCAATAATTAATTAATGATGGTCAACAGTAGACGAAGTCTGGGACTGTAAAGAGGGTTTATTTAATTTTTAAGCAGCTACTGTACATTCATAATGCATGGCCTGTTTTCAGTCACAGCGTGATGGACAAACGGAGGGAAACAGCTTCTACGCTGCACATGCTCACATTAGCAATACGGAATGAGCACAGATTGATTTAGGCGGATTTCAACTGCCAGCAGTAGCCAGACAATGGGTCTAGGGAGCATTTGAAGACACAGGGGTCATTCAAGATGCTGCTATCCACTTTACACAATATATACAAGAGTTTGCTCAAATCTACAGCTGACTTTTACAGTTTGGGCAATTGTTGATTCTGCAAAGAAGAAAAGTGTTAAAACCTCCCAATATGCTTTAATTGCTTCATAAAACATGCTATTATTCCTCTTTGTGTACAAACAGAAAACTGCTCGTCTCGCTACAGTAATTGCAGCTCCAGATGTGACACCTGTGATGCTGACACAGTGTGGACACGCTTTCCTATTGTCCGTCTCTCTTTTGAATAGAATCGTTGCAGAAGCGCCACTGGGGCGGTTCATTGTTAAGCAGCACACACATCTGGCGGAGCGAGGGGGATATAAGGAAACTGCATCGAGCAGAACAGAATGGCAGGTCATTAACTGAACCAGTGGAACATGCATCCGGGCTTCGCTGCTCTGACCTGTCTCAGTAAAGGAGCCTACATGAGCATTATCACATACTCCATCGCCCAAGCTCACCAAGACCATCCTGGGACTTCATGCATGTATGTGTCAGTGCCTTAAGGTTGGACGTCCATGCACACAGTCACCTTGGCTGGTTGGCTGGTCTGTGGAGGGGGAAGGGCAGGACCGGGGAGTTATCCTTGACCTTGGTGGTTTTCATTATGAGCAGTGACTCAGTGTTCACGCGGTGTGATGCCTGTTAACCCAACCCAGCAGTTTGATGAGAAACATAAGGAAACAGTGTGATCGGGTCATGTGACAGATTAGTTCAAGCAGTTCAAGCTGTTGATGGTTCAACTAGTTCATTTTACTTCAACGTTCCGTTAACAGTGGTTCAACACAGGCCTTTCAAGCTCACAGTCCTTTATAGGCATAAGTGTTTGAAACACCACCATCAGAAGCTGATGCAGTGCCTTTCTATTCCCACACAGTCTCACTGATTGATTTACTTGCTCGCTGCACCTTGAATCACTCACTCACTGAAGCTTCGCTGTAGATGAGCCGCTGGCTTGTGTTTGTCGCTGTCCGTGGTGCTGAAACCTACAACAAGTGGCTACAATCATGTTGTTTTCTGTATAATAGGCTAAAGTAGCCTGAATGATCATCTGAATAACACGAGCTGCATCAAGTTGTGACCTTAATTAACATGCATTAAATGATTACTGTATTATGCCTCTGCGACAGCTCCGTGCTGACAATGATTGCTGTGATTTCACAATCAGAAATGAATTTTCTCACTATGTTGCTAGTCAAGGATTTGAAAGGACGATTTTGGTTGTAGTGATGAATATTTTTAGCATTCAGTTTATCACGTAATGACCTTTTCTGAAAGCTAAATGATTAGATGTTGATGCAGCTCGTTAGCTTTTTGTTACCCCCCTGCAAAGTGAAGAGCAACTGAATAAAAACAAGGTTTAAAGCCAGAACCAAAAGCAAATGAAAAGTATAAGACTTCCATCAAATATTTACTTCATCGTGACATTTTGGTCCTGATCACAGTAGCACACAGTGTGCATACAGTGCACTGGCACTGAATTACCATTAGAGCTGTGAAAGCCCATCACTGGGTAAAATGTTAATTACTGCTAAATGGAAAGAAGCCTCCCAGTGGCCTGTGCTGAATGGAGCGTCATGGCATGAATCAGCGGGTGAGACAGAGGATTTATTATACACGCGATAACTCAGGGGACACAGTGTGTGTGTGTGTGTGTGTGTGTGTGTGTGTGTGTGTGTGTGTGTGTGTGTGTGTGTGTGTGTGTGTGTGTGTGTGTGTGTGTGTGTGTGTGTGTGTGTGTGTGTGTGCCCTCGCAGTCACAGCTGTCACGAGGATTCAGCTTCACCCCGGTCACCTGTTTGCTTTCAGGCCATTGTGTGTTCCCTTTCAATTTCAGTCCGCCCCGCAGTGGATACAAGCCATTTTGGAAACTGCTGAGTGTATCGAACTTTTCTGCATGACTGCTGAGGAAGAAAAATCAGCTCATCAGAAAAAGCTCTCAGGGGCTTCCAGACAGGCTGAGACTGGGACTGGTCAATTTACACCTCCAGAAGGTGTTTCACACTTGTATTGTCTCTGCAGTGTGACAGTTTACTGCTGCTAAAGTGCTCTCCAACAACAAGGATGACTTAGTTCTGCATATGTGATGCCTTCGCTGACGCTCTTTGCCTGTAAGTATTATTTAAACCATAAGTTTAATTGATGGAAGGTTGGTGATGGTGGTATTTCACCTCTAAAGGAAAATAAAAGTGATCTCAGCAATGCACTTTAAAAAATAGCTCAGTTTCACACACTTCAAAACAACCCTATGCATCAGCTGATCCTTGTGATTAATGCTAGTAATATATGTTAATACTAACAAAAGATGATCAAATGAGCATGTCTCCTGCTTAGCACCATGGCAACAACGCTCCAACACTAAATCCCGACCATTGTCAAGGTATTTCTATTCACAGTTGCAGCCTGTCGAGCTCCGTGAGTATATTTTAAATATTTATATTTAAGCAGCCGCTGGGTGGAAGGTCCGTGTTATTTTTCTTTACGTCCGCAGCAGTCGGACAGTGTTGGTAAAAGGCCAGAGTTCACGCAGCAGTGATTGTTTGCAAAGCAAAGACTGGTCTGAATCACTTTCCCATTTTAATCAGTTCAGCTCCTGAAACTATTATGGCAGATTTGTTCTTTCATCACTGTTTGCTTTCCCCTTTTCTATCCACCACCATTCCCCCTCTGCTCCCGTCTGCCACCGCGCTGTACATCCCATATTTCTACCCTCAACGGCCCTATGATTATTTCTTCCCTCACAGCCCTCCCACAGCCTAAACACACACGCGCTCATATCTCCTTTTCTGCGCCTGTCTTAGATTTTGATTTGGGTTCGGCCGGGCCATGTTTGCTCTCTGCCTTGTCCTCAGCAGCCAATACAGAGAAAGAGCAGCGTCGGCTGATTACTGTTTGTGAGATGTGTCCGCGGGTCCATGATCTCACCGTGCTGGAGAACGAAGGGCGGCGAAACACTCACTTCCTCCCTTCATCGCCCTTCTGCTTCTTCTCCATCTAGCTGCTACTCCCACTCCTGAATCAGACAGGGCACAGCGGGCTGTGATTCTCCTGGCAGGTGGGTGGATGCTTCTGACATTACAAGACCATGAGACATTTTTGAGTGACGTGAAGAATCCATTTGTGAATGTTGGAGTCTGGAGTGTCATAAACAGCCAGTGAAACATGCCACATTTCAATAAAGATATAAAAAAGAGATATGAACTTAATAACCTGCCTTCAGGGCTTAAGATTGACCTCTAATAGTGCTTGCAATAATACTTTTTGGCCCGTTTGCCCAGTTTAAATGCATGAACAAAGGTGGAGCACGGTGTCTTTCCCCCTTGTGACCACAACATATGACAACAACAGATACATAGCATTCATTTCAGGCATCTGGTCTTGTTTTCTAAATGGACAGTCGTACAAACGCTGAGCAAAAGCAACCACAAAAACCCATTTTCTTCCTCCTTTCTTCTCACACAATGACCTTTGTGTGGACCCTGCCAACTTCAGAACCGATCAGGCAGCGTGGGTCCACTGGGGCCACTGTCCATTTCTGTGCGTCTGGCAGGCTGCTGTTGCCCTTTTCTCCTACAATTGCGCCTCCATTTGAGGCGAGTGATTGTTGTGGCTGCGCCCGGGGAATCAAATCCGTGCCCTTCTGCTGGTTTTACAGCCGACGGACCGTGGCGCCGTTGGCTGGGCCTCGTCGCCAACGAGGAATTGAACGCCGCCGCCTATTTTGACTTGGCCGGACAATGGGAGCTGGTGTGAGACTCTGAACATGCTGCTTTGCTGTGTGTGTGTGGGAGCAGCAAAAGGCAGCAGGTATCATTCCATAAACCTGGTTGAGCTGAGTCTATTTAACAGTCGTTTATTATGAAGGAACTGCTCGGGCTGTTTTTTAGTATTTGTCTTGGGCCATTTGCTTATCTCCTCAAGAGGCGGGGGAATAAGATTAAGGTGTAAGGATGTTGCTTCGAGCAGTGCCTAGTTTCTGTGAGAGCTGGTGGAAAAAAACTATAATTGGTTTCCATCCTTGTGGTTATCTCCCATGTAGATGAACGCCAAGATTTACTGAGGGGAGAGGCAGCGTTTCTGCAAAAGTAGATTCACAGAAAGAGGGAAAAATAAAAGCGTCAGACACAAAGAAGTGAACAATTTAACGACGGCTGCACCACGGGAGCGCTGCGCCGAAGGTCCTCGTGTCTGGGAAGCTTTGTACCAGTCGTTGGGACACGCGAGATTTAAATGTGATCTGGCAGCGCTTGTTTCCCCTTGTAGTAAAGGACTCATCTTAAGACGCGTGACAGCAAGAGAGAGAAGACAGAGGGAAACACAGATGAAACCAGAAACAGCGAACGGAAGATTAAAGTGGCGGAGAATAAAAATGTGGAGCGTCAGAAATGTGAAAACATGAGTGGGGAAGAGAGTTTAAAGAGGAAGATAACGCTCAATAAAATATTCATGAGCATTTTTCTCATAGTCATTCATGCTCTGCTGCTGTTGGTGATGATGGGACCTCGACATCAGAGCCTCTGCTTTCTGATAAGCACGCGTCCATGGGCTCCCACACGCACCCAAATCTCCGGCGTGGCCCGGGCATCCGGGCCCCGGCCGCACGGCGCTAATCCCCCGCCTCCGCTTCGGATCTCCAGCTACAGGGACCCGGACCGTCTTCTTCCCACCCCCCAAACGCCTCGGAGGCCTCCGAGCTTCAGCGCGATGGGTGTGTAATATGATCAGGCTGGAGCGGAGCCCTCCGCCACTGAGGACAGCTTGCTGGGGAGATAATTTTCAGCGAGGGAAGTCACTTCTCCCCACTAGGACATGATGGATTGCATGTGGGTAAAACGCACAGCTCATAAATAATGCAGGAATGTGTGGCTTTGCTCATTCTCCAAGTTTTGAAGTTTAGATCACTCCTTCCCACAAACAAATATCAGAATTGTCAAATCCTTTCCTGATCCGTGTGTGAGACACCTATGGCAGCTTGAACTGTTCCACTAGCTGGTGTTGTGGTTGTGGCTGAATCAGTGTAGTACGAACGGCACTGACCCCTTTCTAAAGCACACTCTAATCAAGTGCTTCATTCAGGAGCCAACCTTGAACGTGCTGTACTCTGGCTGCCATGTGCAAATATTATTGGTTTGTAGAAACACTCGCGTTGGACCTGAAAGCATTGAGGCTGTTGGAACTGTGCTGGTGTGAAGCCTTCGGGCTGGGATGCTGTTTAAAGAGAGCAAAACATGTAAAAACGCTGATAGAGGTCAGAGTCAGGACAGTGGGAGCATCCATGACATTCAGCAGCCGCTACCTCGCCCAGTGGCACCCTGCGCCCCATTGTGGACGTCCAGACCCTGATCCCCATCGCGACCCGCGTCCCCTCACTGGCTCCTTCCTCTCACACAGCATCCCGTTCAGCGTCATCCTCTCTTTCATTCCCACTGTATTCGCTGTTTGACTCCTGCGTTCACCCTCATTCAGCTCCCCTCGCAGCTTCCTCAGCTGCCGGTGCCATTCATTCGTCTTCACGCGCAGGTGTAACCATGGCGACTGGCAAATAAAGCCGCGTGGCGTCGTTCGGCGTCCGTGGTCGATATATTTGCTAAATGCGCAGGCTCTGGATGCTGTGCAGTGTTTCTATGCAGCCTGTGTGCTATCGGCCTGATCTGTTGGTTACTCTGACTTTAACAACCCACAGGTGAGCTGGGATGTGGTGAGGAGGAAACATTAGCCCGAGACCATGAAACACAACCTGAGGAGCATGGATTCAGTGCTGACCTCTAAAACTCTGACATTCCAGTCACACAGTTCACACAGACACACACACGTCAGCGCTCCACATCTGGTAGTTACACAATTAAATCCTCCGTCCCAGCATGCGGCGTCGATACCAGACTGAAAAACACTAATAATTGCAGGCTTCGCGTCCAGTTGACATATCGCTGATTGCAAACAGCTCAGCTCAGATTACGGCCAGAGGCACAGATACAATTGATTTCCTGCACACCTGCAAACAGCATCCAGCGCAGAGTTCACGCCTGTGAGCTGCCATATTCATTTATCAAACTCGGGCTTTCCTGACTTACTGTGTCGACCGCTACAGTGAAAAGCAGTGAGACGCCGGCGGTTTCTCCCATCATGAACCCCCCCCCCACTGCGTCTTCAGGATGATTAAAGCAGCATCAACATCTGTCTGAGCCACTGGTGTTGATTATATGTGACACGTGTCAGAGTTGTATTTAATGTCACTATTTTAAATATCTATGATTAAACAACAACATAAACTTTGTGGAAAGTTTTGTGCTGGTTTCCCTTTTCATTAACGAGATCAAGTGATTGGAAAGAGGCCTCTTTTAATTGTTTCTGTTTGATTTATACCAAAGCACAGAGAGTAATTAAAAGGCAAACAGACAGAGGGAAGATAGATGGAGAGTTAAACAGTCAGAGAGTTTTTCTAAGTGGCCAAATAAATCACTCAGATCCATTATCGTTTATATAAAAGTAGAGGCTGAAGACGTCCGTGCATATTAACGCTATGAGTTGAGACGTTCACTGACACAACAGGGCAGCAAAACAACACGACGTGAAGAATCTCTCCCCTGGAGCCTGGAAATAGCCCATCATCTATTTTTCTACCAGCGGGACCAAAGCGTTTGATGCTGCCTGTGATCGTCAGCCGCACAAACCACCGGAGACGCGCGCGATGAAATGCTGCAACTGTGGCACAGAAATTGAAACATCTTCAAAAAAAAAAAAAGTCGCTTCTTCGTCCTCGCTTCTTGTGCTGTGCATTAATCGGCCGGGTCCGTTCTCCCCGTTACACGCTGTAGATAACCGTGTTTACACAGGGACAATATCCGGTTACACATATTCTACCGGCACCAGTGGAGCGGGATTATCTCGGCGCTGACCCACGTGCTGACCCGCTCCGTTAACCGGTTAAGCTGAAAAATGCTGAGTGGCTGATTCTGACGAAATGGGATTTCCTTATCACCAGGAGAGGACTGTGTCACCAGTAACAGATGACTCTGTCCATTTCGCTCTGTAATTCATTTCCTGGTTTCCTTTTTTTTGCCTTTGCACTCCTGTCTGACAGGTGAGACAGATAAAAGAGTGAGAAGCAGCTATTTGCCGAGGGCCGCCGTGCATCTCCGCTTCACAATTATAGATTACACGAACGCAACGGTAAAAACAAAAGTCGGGGGTTGGACTGGACACAAATAGCATCCGAATTTGATTCGCACGCGTTTTGTATATTAACATGCAAATGAGGTGGATGATAGACTTTTAATATTCAAATTCACCGAGCGCCTCCGCAGCGGAATCAGCACGAATGAATTATGCTAAACTGCGGTGTTTATAACACAACATTTGCATTACCGTAAAGTCGCTCGCGGGGCGCGTGCGGCTCCGGCTCCGCCGGCGGAGCCTCCGGGCCCCCGGCGGGCCGCCGCGGCGCCACCTCATCATCTCCGCTCCCGCAAACGCCACCAACCCGCTGCGAAAGGCGCAATTCATAGCCCCCGCCGTAAATGATCGGTCTACTTGGCGCAAACTCCAGGTGCGGATGATTGACGGCGCGTGCTGAGGGGGAACGTTTATTTTAAGACCTCGGGAACCCACTTATTACTGGTGTGGGATCCTCCTATTCTAACTATCATTCACTGATGTTTCAGCTGTATTAGTGCGGATGCGGCTCCCTCCCCACTTCGTCACGTCGACGCTCCGCTCGCCGCCCAGGCAGCAGCAGTCAGAAGCCTCCCCGCCGCTGAAGTTGCCGGTCAAGGTCATTAGTGAGTCATTACCTTCCCCTCCTCTCACATTTCTCAGCGCTTTAATGACGCGTGCGCGCACCTGCCAGCAGACAGAGACAGGCGAGTGAAAAGTCACCCGTCTCTTTTTCTGACCTCCTCCCGGGATCTCGCTCCTTTAACTCCCCCCCCCCCCCCCCCCCCCCCCCCGTCCCCACCCACCCATTAATGCCTCCTCTCTCCTCTCATTCTCTGTAATGTTGACTAGCTGTGATATCTCTCCTCGCCTCCTTGACATTGATTCGGGTGATTTAAATCCTCCAACTTGTGACACGAATTACCTGTAATTTACAGCCACCCCTCTATTTCACTCATAATATGCTCTGCTGAGAATCCAATGTTCCTTCTGTCTCTCCCTCCCCTCGTCCTCCCTTCCTGTTTCCAGCTCTTTGTTCTCCTCACATCTATTCCTCTCAGCCTCTTCGCACCCGCACCTTTACTACAGTACGATTTATAGCCCCGACTGCTCCTTGTAGCGAAAAAAGAAACCCTATGGAGGCGCCGGGTGAACCCTGACAGAGTCCTACCCTGCTTTTCAATGGGTGCCGGGGATCTAAAGCTGCCAATGAATCATCAGCTCTGCCACTTAAATAGACAAAGGCTGGATCCATCAATACTCAGCGAAGGATAATGTTGGCATACATCACAAGAACGGCCCGCTTTACTGTAAAACCCAGGGTATTTGTTCCTCCTCTTTATAAATTGATCAGTGTCTCCTTGCAGGGAAAATGCTTTATTAACTCGGCAGCTGCTGAGGGATCTTGTTAAGTTTTGGGAGCTATTTCCGTTGCTTTTGCTCTCGTCTGTTGATATTTGATGCAATTTGTGACAGCACGAACTCTGCCTGCGGTTTAAACAGAGGCGGCGATTAACACAAATACAGAAAAAGGGAAGATTCTGGATCTTCCTATGAACCCGGGCTCACGTAAAAAAAAAAAAAAAAAAAGTAAAGGCTGCTGGACGTTGTCACAAACCAACGGGCGGAAAATGTCCTCTGTCACTTTAGCGTCTGCAGGTAGATGCTGGCAGGAACGGCACTTTGAGAACAGAGGCTCCAATCACCTCTGAAATGCGCTTCACAGCTCAGTGGCATTTGAACGCTCTCTCTGCTTAGACAGCTAGAAAATGATGCAGACAAAAAGGAAAGCGAGGCGTTCGGGATTCTTCTTCCGATCCACTCTCCTCCGTTTGTTGTCCTCACTTCAGTCGGCCTCTCGCCGTTCTGTTTCTGGTCTCCCTTTCAGCAGGTCGCGGTGTCTCCGGCCTCGATTGTGAGGGGGAGACCTTGTGAACTTCAAAGTTATGGCGGTGATTGTGCGAGAGAGGTGAATACTGATGGGTAAAAAAAAAAGAAAAAAAGAAAAAGCTTCTCTGATGGACTGTGAGGATTTGTTTGGAAAAGCACAGCGAGTCCGTAATAAAGATAAAAAATTGAAAAAGCAGTTCAAGCAGGCGAATCTTCAAAAAGTCTTTACACTTCTGATGAAAACATTCTAAATATTCTCAAGGTAATAACAGTTCGCTGACCTTCAGATGCTGATTAGAAGAAAATGCCTCTTTTCGGAGAGTGAAGCCTTTAAACGCGGCGATGGAGACGCGGCGCAGGCGGCGAAGCGCGTTCAAAGGAGAAACGGCTCAGGCAAAGAACGGATCCCTCACGGCTTCACCTCAAACGCTGATGGCACTGGGAGGCACGGTCCAGATCACCGAGTTTGAAGGTCTAACGCGATTACGTTAAAATCGCGAGCAGGTAAACAAAACGCTTGACATTTCTGGTTTCATTCGCGCTGACCTGTAATTTCCAGGAGACACAGGGGGCGACGTGACGTCTGCGTGGAGTCATCGCTGACCTTATTTAGGCCCGAATGGATCGCACACGCAGGAAATTTCATTAGTGCCTTAAAAAGTTCTGTTTGTTCTCCCCTTAGATGCTGTTAGATTAGATTGTGCATAGTTAGATGCATTAGAGAGATGAAACCTCTCACATCAATATCTGGCAAAAGTCTCATTGCACTTAATGCATGGCTGCGATTTTACCTTTTGCATCTGAGGCCTCACAATCGTTCTGCTTGAATAGGAGGCAATTGAATTTCTGTGTGTGTGTGTGTGTGTGTGTGTGTGTGTGTGTGTGTGTGTGTGTGTGTGTAGGGGGTCAACTTGCCATGATTATTGTTATTGAGACATGCACGCACACACTCCTTCAGACGCCTACACAACTTTAATCTCCATCGAACTGTTCGCCCCGTGCTGATATCTTTTATGCTTTATGACCGACAATCAATCTGGTGAGAGCTGGTTTCAGCACCGACGGGATTAAAGTGTCCAATTGGAGTTTTCCTATTCTGCCGTCATGGCCCCCGGAGGTAACAGCTTAATGCCAGCGCCGGTTTCATTATGTCTACGGGTTGAAACTCAGCCAAGTCATATTAAGGATTTGTTATAAAACGTAATAGTCACATTTTTTGTTTGAACCTTGGATGTTCATTTACTTTCTTGTTCTGTTTTTAGTTTTTCCCCTGAAGCTAATTGAGTTGAATCCCAACTTCTCCCCTGTTGCAGTGACTGATGGATGAGATAAGATTCTTGGAGTTGACTCACCGGAACCTTGTCTCAGCTGTGTGGCTCCGACTGCCCTTCCTTTGACCTCTGACTGACTCCTTGAGGAGATTTTAATTACTTGCTGTCGTGGAATCTTGTGGATGAGGCCTGTGGTGACCCATCAGAGAGCTTTAATGAGAGGCGGGAGGTGATGGAGGGGGGATGAGCTGTAGGTTCAGGAACAAGACGAAACCCCACCACCCAGCCAGTATTACACTGCCTGTCAGCACAGTGACGGTGCGTTTGAGGCTACATCCAGCCTGGAACGCAGTAGCCGCACCGATATGAGTGAGACTAGTCAGCCGATAACGCGCAAAGTCAAAGTTTCGCCTCTGACTTTTAGTAAAATTCACACTCAAAAAAAGCAGCTTTATCTCTGTCAGAAGAAATCCCCATCGCTGGGGAACGTGTTCATTTTGAAAACCTGCAGGGAGACCGTACGATAACAGAATATGAATAGGGCTGATGAATATACGTTATGATTATGTTTAAATGTGAATGAGGAAAATTGGATTATGTCACAATACTGCAGTACAAAAAAGTCTGACAATGCAATAAAACAGTCCAAATATTCCTACTGTAACTATGCAAAGCAGCTACTGTACAAAATGCTGAGTCAGGCTTTCAGAGGTGCCTCCACCAGAATAGAGAATTTCATCATATCTGTAATATCTGTTCATGATGCCGAACTCAGATGCACCTCATTTCGTTTTCTCATCAGAAATGCAAATAGGACATTTCCTGTCTGGAGAAACAACAAAATAAAAAACGAACCTGAACTCTGTCTGCTCCTCTGAATAATACATCATCAAAACCTTTTTTATCCACTCAGCTAATGACAGAACAAGGCGCCTCATGCTCACGAGCTCGAACCTCAACGCGGCAATTCCTCCCCCACATCCCAACAGGCACGTGTTTGCTTTTCTCTGACCGTCTTGGTGTACGATGCAATTATCTATGCATAATTTCCCCCTCCGATATGATTGATGCCGCGACGTGCGCTCGGCGGCGTGCGCTCGGCGGCGTGCGGGCTAATTCAAGTCAACGGGAACAATTCCTCTTCATTAGGGCATCGCGGCGGCGTCGGCAGCGCGAGGCGCCCACGCTCACGCAAAGCAACACCTCTGCCACGTGCGCTCCTCATTAGCGCCGCGGAACATGCAGCATCGGGGCCCAGAAGTACCTGCCAGCAGCCGCATCCTCCATAATGGAGGACTCCGACTCTCGTGCTAGGACCAGATGTTGACTGGAGAGTGTTTTTAATCCGATCACAGCGAAGCATATTGGCCGACGTGTTTCATCAGCGTTACGCGCTGGCAGCGACGACAACAGACGGTGGTGTTGTAGCAGATGCAGGCCGAGGCTGCAGCACTGGAAACGCTGCTCTGTGAAGATAAGTGATAGTCACAGTCTCTTTACAGAACAAAGCGGCGTCTCTTGGCTGCGCCGTGTTCTGTAGCATGTGTTGGCCTCTAACATGAAGGGGAACGACGGGAATCACACTCGCTGCATCTTTGGCTAATTGGACTCACCGTTCACAGAAATGTCTCTCCACTTTATATGGTTGGCTGTTATAAGGTGAAAGATAAAGACAGAAAAGAAAATATAATATTAACTAAAAATCACTGCTTAGCACAAATATAGAGCAAACCAAGGAGCGAGTACAGGTAAGTACTTAACCAACAAAGAAACAAACCTCAGAGAGACAACAAAGAGCCACAGAACCACATATCACGTGTGCAACAATACTGAACATTGATGGTCTGTGTCCAGAGAAATCAGGGAAAACAACAAAGTTGTGGTTGAAAATTATCATATCCTACAACGCCCAGAATGCACTGCGCTCGGACGAATCTAGTGATTGGAGCTACCTGTCGTTTAGCTCCGCCCCCCTCTCAGACTGGCCGGAATAAATGATAATTCCTCTGCATAGGAAATATGCAGGAATCTAATTGTCTCTTCATTCTTAAATATTACCTGCCATAGTAAATTGGTAAAAAAAGTTTTCTTTTAAATACCGCAAACACAGGTGAAGCCAATTACAAACAGGAAATGACATCACAGCCAAGACAGGCCCGAATGCCAGACGTGTCTGCAGTCCGCTAGAGAAGCAGACTGATGGAGACTTGAACTGAAAAGGAAACTGTACAAACCGCCGTAATGAACATATTGTAGCTACAAAAGGTGTCAGGAAAAAATCCAATCATTTCCTAAAACTCCTGCCGTCATCTGGGTGTAAGGCGAAACCAGATCTCAGTAGCGTATTGAAATTCAATTTAATTTTATGCCCGCAATAAAGAATAGATTTGTCACTGCATGGTTCAAGGCATGGATTATATTATATCTAAAATATGTTCAGCAGACCTACAGATTTAAAGGTTCCTTTTTTATGTAGGCTTACTAAATGACACTAAACATCAGAATGAGGAACATATAATGAAAGATGCTGTTGTTATCGCCGTCACAGAAGCCAAGGCTGCAGCGGGAGCGTTCTATTAAAGGCAGATTATCACAGTGATGCTTCAATAAGCCGTCGGAGCAGCTTAGTCTGTCTATAAAAGCAGCGTCCGCCGTTACGCAGCGCGCGGCTCCAGTATATAATTTCTTTCCATTTACATAAAGTGCTCGCACGGGAATGTCTAACGGCGCGACTCCTCCAACTTTATGGAAAAGCCGCTTCCTCTGCAGACCTAATTGTGCACTTTATACGGTGACGAGCGACCGTCAAACGCTTGATAAAGCAACGAGAGGAGAGGACGACAGCCACCTGATGTGAACGTGAAGTGGGAAAAATATTAATTTAAATGTTTACAGCAGCAGTTCAGTGGACGGAGCTCTCTCTCTCTCTCTCTCTCTCTCTCTAGAAGAGGTGAGAGGTCTCACACAAGTGGAAAAACAACCAAAGCAGGAATTTATACGTGCCACAAACCCCCAGGTCCTGAACGAGCGGATCCGTCCTTTTGTCTTGGAGTAAAAGGCCCGTGGGATCAGCACAGTGGTGGGATGAATAAGGTGTTGCGCCTGACACCAGCCGACTCCAGTTAATAAATGGTGTGCTTGATCTCAGCCTGGCTCTGCAATTGTATTTGGACAGTCTGATGAATTGGGGACCAAGCGCTGTCCTCACGTTTTTCCTGAACAGGAGTGATGATTCACGTTGGCCGGCTCGGTGCCGTCTCTAAACTGTGGCTTCTCCCACGGCAGCGGGAGCCTTGAAGAATTCTGAATGCAAGACAATGGGACGTGTTCAAATCCACCGGGTCCAAATGCGGACAAAATGGCTTCTGATGCGCGAGGCTGCGTCGGGTCGCGGCTTCAAGGCTCACGGTGCAACGGACCAGATTGTGGCATGTTGCGATTGGTTCTAAAGCAACACGCACATATGTCCACTTCATTCGTCCCCAGGAGGGTCCAGGGCATGTGAAGGACACGGCGTTCTGGCCCAGGCCTCGTATTCACGGACGGAACGAATACGCAAACGTCACATTCTGTTGATTTTGTGTCTGAACACAAATGTTCAGCGTCTCCGCTGTCAACAACAACAAATAGGTTTGCAGATGCAGATGCAGATGTGCTTCTTAAATGACCTTCACTGTTGCATAAGCAACATGTCTCCCATTTTGCCAAAGCACCAGCAGGAGCCATCCCAGCGCCTTTGTGCTGAGGAGGAGACGGATCTGTGCTGAGAATAGCTGGTGAATGGTTACTAAACAGAATGCAGTGCGTCTGTGGCGGCGCCAAATTACTACCTTCTTACATGGAGACAAAACATGAAACAGCGACGCTTGATTTGTGTGTGTCTCATACTGGATGCATAATGCATCAAAAGCATGAATAATTTACATAAACTAGTGGAAGGAATCTGTTTGGTACTCAGCCAACTCTCCTCTTCTACTTCCACCTAAAAGGCTGCTTTTCTTTTTTGCAAACACACACACACACACACACACACACGCACACACACACACACACACATACGCACGCACAGCAAACATCCATATTGGAGAAACAGATGGCAGACTGGGTAAAACTGAGTGTCCTATCCAAAAACACACTGTGATGGAGACGGAGGTTGCCATGGAAATCAGGAAATGGAGCGATTTGTTAGATTCCCAGGAGACGACACAGTGGTCACTCGGCAAAGTCGGTCACATCTGTAAATATTTCTGTTCAGCTGTGGAGTTTTACACAAGTAGGATTTACATTCTAGGATGGGGATAAAGTAAAAGACAATAACTAACAGGTTAATGGGTCACGTCGGTCGTAGTAGGAGCTACTATTAGGCACAAATGTACTTAATTTAACTTAACGAGGCATCTCATAATTACCTCACTGTTGGTACCTTGCTGCCACCAAGGAATAGTTTGAGTAAAACTGGAGCTACTGAAGCCATTAAAGATGAAGATGAGGGTGCTGGGTCCAGCGGGTCGCCGGGCCTTCGCAGGCTCCACTCGAGGAGCTGCTGCCTTTCGGCCCGTGAGAACGATTTTCTGCTCACGCAGGGGGAGGCGAGCGAAATATGCGGCGATAGACTGTTGGAAAAGTGTCGTCGCTAATGGTGGAGGCAAAGTTCCCACTGTGTGTATTTTTACACCCCCCCCCCCTTCCACACACACCTCCATCCACAGTGCCATGTAATGTCGGATTTTAATCAGAGGGTGGTCTGCTGTCGGTCCTGCGGCCGTCAGCTCCCATTAACAAAAAAACAAAGACAGAAGAAGAGTGTGGAACACGGTCGGTTGCTAGGAAACTGAGCATCATTATGACCATCCTGGGTGTCACCATATTTGGTATATAGAGTGCGAAGGTTCATGTTGATTCATGCTCACGCCTGTTCATTCAATTAGGTTTAACTAAATGGAAATGGCTACTGTGTAATGTCCCAAATTGAACACATTTTCATTTTGATTGTGTAATTATTAAATTGATTACTGTGGTGCAGCACGGTAATGTCGCTCTTAATTGCTTCCTACTCTAGGTACGAAGTTAGGCAAACATGGGCAAATAGAACTTATTCCATTTGCAAATATAATGAATTTTTAATCTCCAACAAACATTTAAATCATTGCTGCAGCTGTGAAGTTCCAGTTTTAATGACCACACATCCTTTACTGTATCTCCATCAATGATAGTCGGCCTCTCTTCCCCTGGTGATCAATAACATCACCTTGTCTCCATCCTTTCACTAGAAGAGGGGAGTAAAATTTACTTTTGCCAGTCACAAACATGAACCACTGAGCTTGTTTCAGGATATGAGGCTCGACTGTCCAATTATAACCTCTCTGTTGTTTTCTTCTCTGTTCTGCTGCTTATTATTGGCCGATCAGTCGAAGTGCGCGTAGTGTAGCGTTATTGCCGAGAAGTGATCCCTTTAGTGCCAATAAGACATCTGTCAGGGATTTCTCTGTGGCAGGCGTCCCTGCAGGTAACAGTGTTTAAGCTTACGCGCAGATTACAAACACATGGCGCGGAGAGAAAGGAGCGAAAGCGGTTTATTGTGAAAAGGAGGACGCTGTCAGGCTTTCTGTCGTAGGCGCAAATCCCTGGTTTCAGGGCCTCGAAGACTCCGCACACACACGCACACACTTCGCACTTCTTCATCACATCTGTCAGAACTTCAGTTGCTCTCAGTCGTCATCTGATTACATTTGTCGTGATGAAGTGTTTGTTCCACATAACCAATTTAGCCGACACATCTGTACGGGGGGACGTCACCCGGTTATAGTGATGGATGCAGTCTGGGCATGAAATCCAGCAATCCTGCTCTGGAGCCGTAAGCCTCTCGGAGCCTCGCTGTTACCACCGGGCGAGTTCCAAAGTCCTGCTGCAGCGCGCTGCATTTGGCACGTTTATCTGCTTGGGATCAAACCGGGCGTCTCGCGGCTCCGCTCTGAACCTCCCCGTCGAGTGCTCCGAGGCCTCGCAGATGGCCGGAGCTCCGGGTCGTACCCGTACGCTGGTTCTGATGCTAACACGCGCTTCATGGTCAGCGTATGGGGACACACGCCTGCCAGTTTACTCCTAAGTATGTTATTGAGATGCAAAAAACCGTGGCCAGTATCTTGCTGGACTGCACTGAGCCATCACTGATTGGCCGATTGCTGCTGATTGTGAAATGGTGGGAAGCGGAATAAACAGTAATAATGAGCAGCACACAAACACTGGATGGGTTCTAATAAATAACAACACAGCAGCCGGTGCGTTCAGTGCCCGCGAGGCTGCTGTTAAGGATGAAATGAGGCATCTTGGGGTTAATTAAAGCTTCTAATTGCATTAAATGTTTAGCGGGTGAGGAGGAACTGACAGCCGGGCGTCATCTGGCACGTCGCAGCGTCGTTTGCATTCCTCCGAGTGGACCGAGCTGCCGCGGCGCTGTCGCGTCCCGTCTCTCGCCGGAGAAGGAGCGCGTCGCTCCTCTCGATGAGTCCAACGTTGAGCAAAGCCAGTCGGCAAATCTTAATTAGCTACAATCAGAGGTTTATGTCAAAGCTTTCAAGGAATCTGATTGGACAGGATGACGCCAATCGTTTGCTACAGTGAATCCATCACTGTGCGATCTGAGCAGCTGTAAGAACTCAGGCTGTCAAGCGTTTTGGTAAAAACCGGGAATCAAATAAATTAAATCAGCCTAAAAAGGTCTGGTCTGAATATGTGGAAGCTAGAAAGACATAAACAGTGAAGTGGTGAGAAATATACAGCCTATAAAGACCAACACAAGGTATTATAGCACGAATTGGTAGTGGAATGGGGAGAAGGACAGTATGATGGGAGTCAAACGATTCTCAGGACGGTGGGAGGCTTTAGAAAAATCCAGGAAAGTGAAGGCAAAAAACTGTCACTCGTCACATCCTCTGAAAAGAGAGAAACCCGACTAGAATCATTAAGGCCACACTGATGGCAAAAAAAGAGAAAGTTTTTTAAGGGGGAATTGAATTTTCTACAAATGCAGAAATGAATCAGCAATAGAGCTGAACAAAATGTCCACCCAGAGGCTTTCAATTCAATTCAGGGAATCAGCTTTGTATTTTGAAGCATAGAGGAAAAAAAAAAGAGAACCCTGTGAGGAGGTGCTGCAGGATTAGCGCTTTGAAAGCAGCAGACATTTCTTTTCACGTGTTTCCAAATGGGTTTAAGCTGTCGGCTCACGGGAGCGCTTCATATTACCATTAGGGTGGACCACAGATTTAACATTACCTCCACCACAATACGAGTCCAAGAGCAAACACGCTGAGGCCACAGTGACGAGTGTGTGGACTCACTGCATGAATACATCCATCAAAGACACGACAGACACTCATATTTTCAAAGCTTTGCTCTTTACCAACACTATACATAATATGAGGGTCGAGTTGGATACAAGTTGTAGTCTGCAGACTCTAAACGCGTCCGTGCTGTGATCCACAGGGAGTTGTGGCGTCGGCAGCTTGGAGAAGTCCATTTTCCCCTCTAAAAGGACGGCGTCGCACCTTCCAGCTGTTCCCTGAGGCATCGCTTTAACCGTGCAGAGACGGAACAAGGTGGGATGACTGATGAGTCATCTACTTCACCTACCGGTGTCTTAACTGCTAATGGTGAACTTAGTTTGACCCCAACTGAGGCCTTTCACTAGAGCCAAGCAGCTATTGAAACAGGTGGGTCTCAGGGCGCGTTCCTGGGGACGCTTGGATTGACGGCAGAAGAACTTTAGAGACAATATGGTGGACGGGGGAAGCGCAGCATCGGGTGGTGTTTTACTGTCTATGAGAGGTGGCAGAAAGAAGCTAAAGGTCATTCTTTTAATTGAGACGTACTGTGAGGCTGTTCTCATAGCAACTGTGTAATATAGTCATATAGTTAAAGGGGGATTATTTGGGTCTTACCTTGGTATATATCAGCTGTGTTTTAGTTCATTATTAGCTACCACATTTACACTTTTGTTTCATATTTTATTAATATTCTAAACATAAAATATTATAATGTGAATCACTGGCTTAAATACATCATTTTAATTGTGGAGTTTATCTTTGTCCTCCTTGTATTTATCTCTCAAGGTTTGTGAAACTACTTGAAAGGCAAAACACATTTGGCTGCTGGATTCCACTTATCTGACAAAAAAAAAAAAAAAGCAGCGGGTCCCAGTGGCTCAATTTGCAGTTGCCTGTAAAAATGAAACAGGGGGAGGAAGGAGAACTTCTGATTTGCTGAGTGTATCTCCATTCAGAATGTCACACCGCCCCTGGCAGCCCGCGTCCCATTTCATACTCGGCGCCGCCGCATGTGGTCGGGGCCCGGCTAAAATAGCGTGCGGACACTCATCAGACCAGTCAAAGGACTATGGAAATTGCGTTTCATGTGCGTCAGAACAGGTGCGGCTGCTTTAAACGCTAGGAAGGGCTTCAATAGGAGACGCGGGGCCCGGCTGAAATCCAGCCTTCATGTGCGATCACGGCCTCCTGAAGACGATGATGATGGACATTAGGAGCAGTTGTTAGTCTCAGCAAGCGTTTTACAAAGAAATGTCATCAAGTTCCAGGTCACACTGACCAGAAATCATTGCTTTTTGTGAATATGATATTTTATTCTTTTTGTCGTTATGGCAAAAACCTCACACACTCGACAGGACATTATTATCCATGAACGTGATTTATTTTTGCTTTGGGTCGACAGATTGAGACTTGTTGCTGGCTACACGTCTGTGTGGCCTGCTTTGGATGGATGGCGCATACAGTATGTGCTCAAATTCAGTTCACACTTGGAGCGACGCCTAACTCACGCTGAGATCAGAATGCTCTGTAGTCTGAATTAGATCTCTCAAAGCACTCTTGGTGGAAAAACATGGCGTCACCACTAACCGCTCAGCGGGCGCCATAATTGAGCTCTCACCCGGAGCCTGTGATCTGACGGAGCAGCCTTCACATCTGGAGCAGAACAGAGGCGCGGCTGCCAATCAGGCATTTTATATTCATACGTTCCTTACACTGATCTTACAGATCTGACACCATCTTCATATCGGCCCTTATGAGTCCTGCTCAGATGCAAACGTGATTCATTCAATCTCTGAAGTTCGTCAGAATCGATCCGTTCATATCAGTGACAAAGCTACATTAAGTAAAGTACCGAGCTTAATTGCTTAATTAATTGTCTTAATTGTCTAATATAAACATTTACTTCACTGTTTGTGATTCAGCAGCTGTAAATTTAGGGACAACGCTAAATCAAAACATGAGTAAAAGTCATGAAACTAAAATTCATAGCAGAGTGAAAAAAGTATTCCTAGGCACCATGACACTCCACTAAGTCCACTGCTGGTATATTGTGTTGAAGACTAGGAAAAAAGCTGTAGTACAGTGAAGAGAAACCTGAAATCTAACAGTGTCTGTGTGTCAGCAGAAACTCGCCGATGCAGCAGGACAATGACCATAAACACTGAAGTAAATCTAGCACAGAATGTCTTCAAACCAAGCAAATGAAGCCTGTTGAAGCGCTCCGGAGAGAGCCCAGACCTTAACCGAATAAAAATGCTGAAGAATGACCTCCGGAGAGCTGTTCTTATGAGATCTTTTAAGAATACAGCTGAGCTGTAGGAGTTCTGTGAGGTGAAAAATGGCCCGAAAGTCCCTCTGAACAGTGAACGGGTTGAACTGGAGCTAGAAAATGTGATCATTGGAAGATCATTGTTGTTAATTCAGCAGTGATTTACTATGACATTGCATCACCTTGTAATAATAAACAATACATCCAATATTAAAACACAGAGAACCAATAACCTACAATGCAGAAAGACTTTTTTGTGAGAATAAGCTTCGGTAATAAAAAAACTCCTCATTCCATGAGAAAGTATCAGGCGCCGGGTTGCTGTCATTACCTTGACTTGGTAATGACCAATAGAGGCAGATAAGTTCAGGATGAATGCACCAGTGACTAGAGAGTCTCTACCTCTGGATTAGAATGTGCTTTGCATCTGAAAGACCAATCCTGCTGTAGTGACACTCAGGAGCTCTGGCATCCTCTCCTCCACAAAATATACAAATATACGGACCACTATGGAGCAATATGGCCGCAGATAAGGCGCTACCTCCATTTTATGTCCATACAATCCTATTACCAGCACGGAGGACAGGACACCTGCAGCTCTACAGACCTTCACAGCTGACGGCCACTCTTTCTGCAACTATAAAAAAAGACTCAGGTGAGGTCACACTTGTTCGGCTGAGGTAGTGCAAGGCGATGGGGGATTCACGGCCGTGAGCCCGGACTACGCTCCACTATGGGGGTCGGGCAGCAGACACAGAGTCCATTAGCACATTACACGGCCCTCTCAGCCGGGGGAAGGAGAAAAAGCCATCCAACATCCCATTCCACGCTGCCACACAGATTAGAGTGGCCTTAATGCGGGCTGCAGTGTGCTGGCTCCTCGTGAGAGGCAGACGAGGAGAGCAAGGAAGGGACAAGTGGCTGAGGCCATGAGAGAGTGAGCGAGAGAGAGAGAGAGAGAGAGAGAGAGAGAGAGAGAGACGACCTCACAGAGAGGAATTTGGTTCTCCTTTGTCTTAGTTAAGGCAGATGCTCTCCCACCTTGAGCCTGGTTTCTGTGCTAAAGGGAGCGTTTCCTCCCATTTGTGGCTAAAGGACAGTGGTTGGGTTTCTATTTGACCTTAACATGTTGCAATGTCTTCAGTTGATCCCGTTACCGGACTGGCGACTTGGCCACGCTGTGCCCCACCTCTAGACCACAGCTGGGACAGGCTCCAGCTGTGCTGTGGTTTTTATCATGCTGCACGTGATTTAGCAACAGAGAACAGAGCGCTTCCATATGTCTGGGAAAAAAAAAAAAAAAAAAAACGGGCCAAAAGTCAAGATAACAAAACTGATGGAACGCATATCTCTATTATTCTTGCTTTATCAGCACAATGCTGCAATTCTAAAAGTGTCGATCTTGTCTTTTTATTAATAGTCCCTGTGATAACAAGTCTGCGCGGGGAGGAAGTGTTACAGCGCTTCTCCCTGTGGGAAACACAGCACATGCATACACGTAGCAGGGCACATATTGCTGCTGCTGTTGGTGGGTTTCTGGGCCACAGCAAGTGCAGATGTGTCTATGCATCTGTCTCGCATGATGGATTTTGCGGCTCCCAGTTTCGCGAGTTTTAAGTGCGGCTAAGATTCAACCTTGAACCATCGAGTGAAGGCGGCGTCTCAATAACTCCAGAGCGCTTTATCCCTCCCTGCGTATCGCTAACTCGTCCTCCCCCATCTCCTCGTTTGTTTTTGTTTTTTTTCCTAATTTGCTTTCATTTCGCTCACTGTAATGAAGATTTCGCGAGAACAAACATAAAAGTGCAGTTGCCTACTTTTATCTCCAAGGCAGCCTAATAACAGCCGGGGGCTTAGCATCGTCACGACGGCGATAACACAAAGTGCCTCTGAGGCATTTAAAACTATTCATTTCATAAACTTTTCCACAGAGCCTGTTTGTGTCTGGCGACGGTTCATCAAAGAATAGGCTCCGGAAGACGCGCTTCTCCTATTAATTTGCTTGAAATCCTAGAAAGATCACTTGTCCTCATCTGAGGATGTTGCTGGAGGGGACGGTTGACGGGGGGGAATTAAAAGACCAGTGGATGTGCCAACGGTCTATAATCAGGTTTAATGTACCACAGCCTCAGCATGGAAGTGACAGGAACATGAGACGGTTCATTCTCCTCACTGAGCTGTCAAACAGAGACGTATCCGTTGACCCTTTGCACTGCCTCTTAGTAATAATACTTCCTCTCATGTACTAAAGACATTTCAATATAATGTTTGTCACCGGTGCTGTAATGAATCTGCTGAGTCGTCGCTGTGGGGTCATGAAATGAACCATATTTACCCAAAGTGTCAGGACAGTAATTTGCCGTCGTCTTTGGGCTAATGCTCCATTAAACGAATCAGCGTGCATTCGTAAAGGTGGGATGACACCTTATAGTGTTGCTATAGTGACCAGCTCCCCTAAAGCTCATTTGTTGCCAATATCCCTGTAACTGTCCCTTTGTTCAAACACTACTGGAGGAACACAAGAGTTTTAACTGGAAGAAAAAGACAAATGGAAATGAGCTTGAAACCTGTCAGCAGTGTTTTCTTTCTCGACATCACTTCTGGCGGAGCCGAGCGCAGCAAACATCTCGTAGAAGGTTGTTTCTCTGTGTGTGTGTGTGTGTGTGTTGTCTGGGAGCACTTACTGCAGCCAAGAGACGCTGCTCCCGCCTCACCTTCACAAAACCAGCGCGCTTCAAATTTAGCCCACAACAGAAGTTGACATTTTTCCCCCTCCTAAATTTATCCGGCCGCGCAGATCCTCCCGCCTCCCGTTCCAGGCGCAGAGCACCGGAGGCGCGTTCGCTCCTGCAGAAGTCTGTCACTTTCCATGAGATGCCCCCCCCCCCCCCCCCCCCCGCGACTGGCTCCAAATGCCAAGCGAAGGCAGGGGCACCGGGGAAGCACCTCATTTTGTTTTAATCATAGCTCTTACAGATGGCGAAGGGAAAAAAAAACGAAGCTTTGGTGGTCGTGTGCCCAACCGGGCTGTGCTTCATAACTAACTGGATCCTCTGGAACTCTAAATCTATAATGATCTTCTGTGGATTCTCATCAAAGCAACCGCGGAAGAGGAAAAGTCATGAAACACTGATTATTTTGGATTCGAGTCGATGCCAAGATGTCTGCATGATTAAGCTATTACTGGGGTAATGTGTGTGATTTCTGTTGGTGCAACTTGACTCGGTGTTCTCATCCGAGAAACGCACATTTGGAGTAAAAAGCATCGAGAACAAACAGCAGCAAAAAGAAACAAAACGGGTCCGGTCCTGATGCCAGAGCTGCTCTGTAAGGTGGCATCCCCTCCAACAGGCCCTGTCAATCTCCATCTGTCACTCAAAGGCCTTTTCTTTCCTGATGATTATTTTTGTAAGTCAATGAGAAAAGCCAGCGTCCGCAGTGAAGGCGAATGTGTGAGACGAGGCGCTGCGGTGGATTCGGCCGCCGCTCGCTTTAAAAATAGCCTTACGTGTGAAAAGCCATTTAAATGGCTTTGGCTTGTTCTGGGCTTGTTCCTGTGGCGTGTTCAGCTTTTCACACACATAATGGGGCAAAAATTGCCTCTGAATGCTCAGGGATGAGGATTACGGATGACAGGAGCGCTGGGGGACGGAGCTGGCGTCAACAAATAAATACCTTGGTGGTTTTTTTTTTATTAATTCTTCAATATCAATATTCTGCTGATTTAGGAAAGTAGTAGTTAAACGATGGTACATGACACATAATAAGCATTATATTGTGTGGGGAAAACATTAGGTACTGTATATGTAACTGTAGCCTGTTCTTATCAGAACTGAAATATAATTAAATGAGTTTCTGCCCGGCATCCTGTGGGCTCGGAGTCAGTTTTTTTTTCCAAATTACCATATAGGCTTCCAGAGGGAAGAGCATTGCATGAGGTCAATCTCTGGACAGTCTCAGCAAACTTCTAGGCCGGATGATTGCTTTGTGTGTGTGTGTGTGTGTGTGTGTGTGTGTGTGTGTGTGTGTGTGTGTGTGTGTGTGTGTGTGTGTGTGTGTGTGTGTGTGTGTGTGTGTGTGTGTGTGTGTGTGTGTGGCGCTCGCAGCATGTAAACCCCCACCACCACCCCGAGATGCTCTGCAGCAGAAAACAATCTTATCTTATCAACTCTTTGCGAGGCTTTCATTCCCAGGAAATATGATAAAAATATAACATGAGCACATAATAAACACGGTGACACGCCCGCCTCTGCCCGCGTGCGCTGTGGATGCGTTGTTCTGATAAAAAAACAATAAAAGTTCATACAGTTTGGTTCTCTATGTAAAAGCTGAGAGGGATAAAAAGCAGGAGTCAAATGCGAGTTGTGGAATAAAGTGGACCCTGCGTTTCCGGTGCAGCCACTGAATTGAATGTTCCATCCAGGATGTTCCGCTGTGGTTCACACCCAGTGCTGGAGCTGTTCATTTTAATCTGAATGGAAGCCTGGGACGCCTCCCACTCCGCTTCGTTGGCTCCTCCAGCAAGATTCAGTTATTCTCTTAATGTTTATTTTGCAGGAAAAAGCTTAATATGCAATCAACATGTAGCTACAGGTTGTTGCATCCAAACTTTACGCCTTCTATGAATGTGAATGTGTCCGGATTCTACTGGCCGGACTTTTCCATTAGCTTTATTCTACTGGGATCACCGGCGCCTTATCTGGTGCTATCGACAAACAAGCAGCTGACATTTCCATAAAGAGCAGAGCGCGCCCACAGCAGAACTTTAGCTTTCCGCCGCTTCTAGCTGCGCGCGGCAAATTAAGGCCGTGAATCGGGCCGGATGTGTTGCCACGGCGCTCGACATCATCCCAGCGATTATCCGCGACGTCACTGGAACACGCAACACCTCTGAGTGCAACAAACAAGAGGAAGGAGACACCCAACGTCTGCGATTAACCCCCCCCCCCCAACGACAGGAGTAACGGCTCGACAGCTGCGTTAATCAATCCTCATCTGGAAGAAATGGCAGATTTACAATATTTACACGGAGCCGTGCTTTGTCTCCGTCTGTCTACTGAAGCGAAGATGATATATAAAAAATTGTAATTGATTTGTTTTAGTGCAGATGGCTTGTTTGATACGATTCTGTTTCTTTCCCCGTTTACTGCCATTGTGATGTTGACAGAGGACAAGAGACACTAACTATTTGTCTGTAAGCTGGTTCGAAGGCCTGTCTCATCCTTTCATGTACCAGTTGCCTCATATGATACCACAGCTCACGCTCTAATAAGCCAATTTCGTGTGTAATCCTGCTGCATTCTCATTCAACTCATTCCCATCCACCTTGTCAGTGGAGCTTTCGCTCGGCTTCCGCCTTCCCGTGGACCCGTGTTGCCTCCGCGCCGCAAGCTGTTTTACAGAAAAACTCATTTACTCGCGGAGCAATCACCTGACTCGCCAAACTTCCCACCTGCTTGCGCTGCTCCCCTGTGTGTGTGGGAAAACATAACGCACCCCGGTGTTATGCATGGGCCGACACAAAGGCTGACATGTTAATTGAATTTTCAGAGAAAGGCCTTTGACAACCAGATTCTCCGAGTATGTTATGGGAACTCCCAGATAGGTCTTATTTCCCACATCCACCTGGGGCTGAGTTATTCAGTCATCCTGGCGGGTGGAAGGCATCATCTGAAACATGTACCGCTCCAAGCACAGCGCTCCTAAGATGTGCTCTACATTTGAATTATGGTATATTTGAGAAGTAAATTGTGTATTTAGTGCTGACAAACACGCCCTCAGATGACAAGGGTGACCTTTGACCTCCTTTCCTTAACATTACACTACATAGACTTTGTTGCCAATCATCGCTGAAAGGATTTTTTCCCTAAATAAGTAAAAAGCCAAAGTTGTTGAATAAACTTTTTTTGCAAACACAGGTCACATGCCATGAATTTTGTATTAATGTGAGAATGAGCTCAGAGCTGAAACTGAGGTAGAAACCAGTGAAGCATGATCCTGATTCGGTGCCATGTTTGTGTGTGTTTGTGTGTGTGTGTGTGTGTGTGTGTGTGTGTGTGTGTGTGTGTGTGTGTGTGTGTGTCTCGGCTGGTGATTAGACCTCCCTGCCTCCTCCTCGCTCTGTGCTGCGGTCCCTCATTGTGCATTCTGACTCATCTAGACGTTTCTTTAGATGTCTGTCTACAATGGAGGTGACTCCAGTAACCGTGAGGTTCTTCTGAAAGCGGCTGCACTTTGCATAAATGTTTTAAACCTGACACTCCGGAGTTTTGTTGACATCAGCTTAACAGTCACATTGCCTAAACATGTTCCTGTGAGCTCAATATCACACATAAATAAGACTAATCCTTTTTCAGCATTTACTCATTTGAGATACTCGTTTTTCAGCCAATTAGTATAAACCAGATTTATCATGGATTTCATGTCTTGCCCCAAACATTTTGATTATCCACTACCTGAGGTGACTGTTTGGCACAGTTATCAAACACAGACAGCCCACGACAGCTGCTATAGGTATTTTCAAGTACTCTCAACTGTAACATTTGACTAATGATGATACTGCAGAAAACTGTGCTTTGATCTAAAAGAAATAATAGTTTCATAACTGAACATTAATATTTATTGTAACATAAATGCATGTGTTACTTGTTGACAGACCTGCAGTATCATCTGTATCGTTCCACCATCACCTGCTCAAGTGATGCTGTCTTTCTTTCAGACGAGCCGTTTCTCATTGCGAAACAAACCCGAAAAGTCACAAACACAAAGAGGACGTCCACGAGCAGAACCGGGCAGAGTCTATTCAAATGCTTCCCGGCCTCTTACGTGGAGCTGATAACATCACCCCGGAGCAATGATATCTGAAAGTTTGAATTGATGCTTTGACTCCTCCATGGGGAGACGCATGAAGCATCAGCTGTGCCCTTTGACTGACATTTGGACACACTGCTCTACTGATTACCTACCGCCAGGACTGTATTCTCTGCTAATAGGGCAGAAGTGACATGCTGTTCATTAGCGAGGCCTAGTAATCAAAAGGTAGACGGGTCCTCATTAAACATTTGCCAATCATGGGACGCTTGGCTGAGCTACTGGACACTGAAATGAAGCCAGGTCCCGTGACAGACACCCTTCTTTTTGTTGTTGCCATGTCAACCAGAAGGAAAAAATCCAACTAAACTGTTCATGGTCTTGTGCTTTTATTTTTTGCTTCCATGCTGATTCTTAATCCCTGGAGAAGCAGATTTTCATTTCTTCAAAAGAAGCCAAAAGTTATTTTGTATCACTTAATCAATTTTTGGATAAAAATGACACTGAATAAAAAAATGGCAATAGTAATAATAGAGGTGCCCATCTGTGTAACTGTTCCAGCAATATATTTCCATAAAGATAATTAAATTTACAGTTTAATTAATTGCCAGGGAGACTGTGCAGCTACAATAATTATAACGCGCACAGGAGCAATTACTGCTCAGACTCTTTTCCAAACACCGATGGCTCATTTGTTGTTCCGCGCTCGCCGGTGTGTGTGTGTGTGTGTGTGTGTGTGTGTGTGTGTGTGTGTGTGTGTGTGTGTGTGTGTGTGTGTGTGTGTGTGGTGTGACTGTGCAGCAGTCTCAGGGGGGAGCTGTCGGTGGCCACGCCGAGCCGCTGACTGGCCGGTGGCTCCGGCGGCGCCGAGCAACGAGCGACAGGGCGTCGAAGAGCCACACGCAGGCGCTTGAGAGCGGCTCCCAGCAGAGGGTCCGCGCTGCGGATTACACGGCTTGATGCAGGAACGAGGACCACAGACTGGTGGAACGAGCCTAGAAAAGAGGGGGCGCACACAGACCCCCCCCCCCCCCGGGGCAAACGAGGCTTGGGCCAGGAATCATCCCCCAGAAGCCTGACCACCATCCAGTCTATCCTCACTCCAAACATACCATTAATTTGAGATGATGATGATTATTAATGTTATAATTATTATTATTATTTAGATGCTGTGTTTCACATTTCATTGAGTTTACATGCGATTCTGCCACCTCTGCTGTGGTTTCGATTCATAAACCCACATATAGCGTAGCAAAGCCTGGAGCGATGCCAGGAGCATCACAGGTTCACTCATAGGCCAACGCCGCTCTACTCTATAATGCCCTGAACGCCTCATTAACATAGTGAACACTGAGATACAGTAAACAATTATAGGATTTATTTATTTTACATCTACATCCTATTAAAACAATTATTATGTATCATTCTAACGAGTGACTAATAATGAGTAGTTCTGTATGAAGACATTTGCCTACTTTCAGAGCAATGTGAGATAATTAACTACATCCATGGAAGTAAAATGGTTTGAGAAGTCAAACATGCAATATGACATGCAGTATATGAAACACTAAAGACAGAGTAAGTGACTTTTCTCTGGAGAGAAGTAGAATTGTTGCTGTCTGTTTTTTAAAGCAGGCCAAAGGTCTCAACAGGCAACAGAGAAATTATTAAATTGAGAGGCTTGATGGATTCCCAGCAAGGCTTATTAGCACAAAGCCCGCTACTGTAAACAGAAGGCGTAAAAACAATTAATGTTTTACACGGCGGCGAGCGAGGAAGAAAGCGACGCCGTAGCCGCTCATCTTAATTAAACAGTGGCTCTGAAAGACATAGCTGGCGCGTTTAGATGTGTCTAGACGCCGCTGGTTTTGACAGTCGCTCTCCAATAATCTGCCGCGCCGCAACGTTAGCGTAACCTCCGCATACGAAAGCGAGCGCAGGCTGGAATTCAAAGAACCAAAACAGCAATTAAAGGCCGTGCCGAGCTTCCGGCTGTCGTCCGGAGAGATGACGCCCGTTCCTTTGTCTGTACGGATGGAGGCCGGCTTCATATTTGCTGTTTACAGGCGGCGTAATTGTGCTTAGTGTTCCACAGGTGAACCTGCAGCCGCCGCCACACGGAGGCGAGACTCTCACTTCCCAGCCATTGCCCTGAGACAACGCTTCAGCCGGAGGGTCATGAATACATTTATATATTATTTGACGGAATTTACCATAACTTTGGGCAGATTCTCTGTAACTCGCCTCGTTAAGAATCGTTTTGCACCTTGGTTTGTTTTGAGGGGTGCCGTAAACTGCAGAGCTGCTTAGTAACTAAACTACAGAAATAGCACAGCTGCTGTATATTATTGCACAGAGGGCAAGAGGGCGTTTACAACTACATAAAAAAATCCTGATGATCTTCGTCATCATCATCCTCTGATGCCAGGTTGAGGCTCTGCTTCTGTCTGAAAACATATCTGAATCTGAGATTTGTTCACAAACTGCTTAAAAATGTCCACTATTGGCCATAATGACGTACAGTTAGCTGACCTCAGCTGAACAGCAAGGGTTGCCAGTTCTGGGAAAAATGAACCCCATCAGTTTCTCACTTCTTAACCATCACCCCACTTACAGCTGAGAACTGGGACGGTTGGGAACTTCTGCTACCTTGGTATTTGCTGCATTTAGGTTCCCTGCACCAATTGTTTAGCTGCATTGGAGCTGAGGCTGATGTGGAACTTTGAGCTCTTCCAAACTTTTCCCCTCTGTTCCTCATTCGTATTCCCTTGTGTTACCGACAGATAAGACGGACTGTAGCTCTTGTAACTCCAAACACGACGCAAGCGCCTTCGAAACTCATCTGGGAGGAAGGTGCTGGATGAAACCGCAGGTCTCCCAGAATTCTCTGCATGCGCCTGCCGTTACCTCGCCGCGCCCGCCTCCCGCCTGGAAACGGGCCACGGCGCCGCTGAGCCCAGGGATATTCATTTGCAGCCCTAATGTTGTGTGGAGGAATTGGAGTCATCTCAACACAAACAAATTGGATCTCGCGGCTCATCTGCGACGCGAGACGCGCCCGCAGGTACGGCAGCGAGCTGAGCGACCGCCTCCGACGAGCGGCCGGATTCCGACATGGCGACGCTTTGAGCGGAAGGAGGGGAAACTGTGTTTGATATCTATGATTGATAGGTTTCTGATGAGGTGGACCTGGATCCATTTGTCAGATATGATTGCTATGATATTGAATTGGGGGGGTGGAGTAGGGCGGCGGATACGATGGAAACTAGAAATACTGACAGGCCGCACACAAAACAGAGCACGTGTCGACATGAAGGTGCGATGCAGAACACAGGTGCTCCTCAGCTACGGGACCACGTTGGAGCCTCTCGCTCGCCGGCGATTCGTCGACCTCTTCCCGTTTGGCGCCGTGACGCGCCGGTTCAAACAACCAAACGCGGCGTGTGATACATGAAAGGGCGGCGGTGTGTGAAGCGCAGGTCCTCTGCTGAAGACGTGGGGGATTTTTTCTTTAAAGATCAAAATGACTAGATTGCGGTCAGGACTCCACTCGTGCTGATTTAGATCCCAGATAATGATACGGGATTTCAGGTCCGATGCCTGGGTACCTTTGAAGTTCCTCCATGAAAATGAACTGCTTGAACTACGTATTAACCAACCAGGGACTGAACTGAACTTAAAATAATAGCGTTCATTTGAGCATATTATCATACTCATTAAAGAGTTATATCATAGAAATTACAAATGACATCAAGTATTAACATTTAATGTACATGTTCATGGATTTTCCCTATAATAAACGTTTAGCTCCTTCTTATTCTATTGTGCCCTATTTCTAACCCAAAACTATTAATGAGCAAGTCTGGGAACTGTTTTGTGTGAAATATAAATGCTGCTTTCTTGGGCGTTTTATGAAGAGGTGTTTACATTAATAAGACACTGGTGTACAATGCACTGTCTGCATAATCAGTTCTGTAATTAAACGTCGACTGGTTTGTTCACATAAGAAAATCCACGCAGTGTATGATGCCTTAACCTCTTCCTCTTGTGAAGGGATTTAGCTGTTACAGCTAAATAACCAGAGAGGCAGAGAGAGTTGTTGAGTAGGAAAAAGTCATATTAAATTTGTGCAGCCGCTAAGTTGCTGCAGAAAGTCCATAATTAAAGTTTAAACAAACCCAACAGGGCTTAATAAATCAAATCATACACATATATCAGCATCTTGAGTCCAGGCTGTTGAGACGCATTGCTTTCATTGTGCTAGTGTTGGGGTCAAACTGCAGGACAGACATTGTGACGTTATTGTTCCCCACTTGAACTAATCAAATCAGTAGCTCACAACAGGCATCGCTGCTCCACTCAGTGACTGTAGTGGCTGATTGAGGCACTTTTTGTAGCTGTGAAACACTTTGCCTCACCAGAGATGACCATGACTTTTAGGGCAGCGTGCCCTAAAACACGCAAAAACTGTAGGTCGCAATTGAACAGGGGGTTGTTCACGCTGGACGCTACTGGTGTTTTGCAAGAACAAAACAAAAAAATAAAAAAGAAAGAAACATCCGCTCTAATAATAATAATAATAATAATAATAATAATAATAATAATAATAATAATAATAATAATAATAATAATAATAATAATAAATAAAAGGAGATTAACCTGGCTCACAGTGAAAAGTAAAAGTGTGGATACGGAGAGGGAGGACGCTGTATTCTCCCTGTGCGCGCGCGGCGGAGAGCACTCTCTCTCTCACTCTCTCTCTCCCTTTCTCCCTCTCTCTCTCTCACTCTCTCTCTCACTCACTCTCTCTCTCCTCGTTTGCGTCTCTGAAGCGGGACTCGGCTCTCCGTCCGCCTCCCTCTAAGAGACGGCGCTTCAACTTTCCGAGGACGCAAACACCTCGCCGACTCACGGGCTCCGACAGGAAGACAGACCTCGGCGTCTACTGAGGGGACACATTACGAGGTTTGTGACGGCGGCGCGTCGCCGTGCGGAGACCTGTTCGCGCGGAATGACGTCCTCGGCCGCGAAAGTGTGAGAAATGTCTTTCTCTGCGGGCGACAGCGTCAGCATCCCAGCCAGAATGCGCAGCCGGGAACAAGCGAGCGTCACCGTCCTCCGAACAACATCTGGATTGGCAACAATTCAAAGGTAGGAGCCGCTCGAGTTTATTTTAGGTGTGGGTTCGCTTTTTTTTTTCGCCCCGGCGCGCGCGCGCCTCGTTCTTTGTTTTGCGGCTGAAGTACAACGTGTTTCGCCGCCAAGTCATGCTCGCGCGTCGGCGCCGAACAGAAGTGAGAGTTGAACGTGTCGCATTTGAGAAGGCGCGACGGCGGATGCTGCCGCTACAGAACTCCGCGCGCAGTTTCCACCCGCCGTGAATTCCGTCGTCGTGCGCTTGTTTCGACTGAATTATGCTGCTGGCGTGAAGTCACCCGTGGGCTCGGCACCGTTCTATAAAAAGATCACTCATTCCACTTGGCCAAACAAAGAAAGCCAAGAAAAACCTAACAAAGACCCATAAAGGAGTGGTTCACGCTCAGGGTCTCCATTCGGGATGTCTGTTATTCTACACAGGAAAACTCACTGCTTCTCACCACAGCATTCCATACTTGTTGGATAAACATTCAGACGCATCCTTTTCTGTCTGTCTAACACACATGCGGGTCTTGAGGATGCAAGTGATGTCAGGGCATGAACCGCAATTCTAATAAATGGAAGCGAGAAACCTCCGTGTTAAAGGTTGGCCGGCGTCCTTTATCATAATCAATTGGCAGTGAAGACAACCCCCCCCCCCCCCCCCCCCCCCCTTCCTGAATCAATTAAGCACCCGGCAGACTTGGTCATGGGTGCTGTTGACGGGAACCTCTATTTATATTACTCTGACTCATCTGGGTAGAATGTGGAGTTATCGCTGACGGACACTTGCAATGATCCGACGAAGCACCAGGCAGAGATAAGAGCGTGGCGGTTGAAGGCTCGCCTGCCGGTCCGTGGGGTTCAGCGTTGAATCATCTCCTCAGATAGATGTCAGTCGAGGCTGCAGACGCAGCAACGCGATCTAGAATCGTTTCAAGTGGATTATGACATTTGCACGCCGTCGTCTTTGATGATAATGGCTCACAAAGGGATCCGTCAACGCGACATTAAGCCCATTACTCATTTTACCCTTTTCTGTTGCTTATTCCATCAGTGGACTCTCCTGCGCCGCGGCCAAGAGCAAGTTCAGTGACAAATGTGCCCGGGGACGTATTTGCATAACATGCAGCCGATGTGCGCTCATCAATAAACTACCTGCTGCTACCTTATTATGCACATTACACGCCAGCCACTGCTTCCCAAAAATGAAATTACGGGAAGATGAAGTTGTTGTTGTCGAGCGCGGCGAGCGGCAGATGCAGGAAAAGCGGTGGAGGCGCGCGAGCTGAAAGCAAGGGGTTAGTAAACACGGCGGGCGGATAGCACGCATTGGTATTCAGCCGCGCCCGCCTCGAGGCCTGGCTGATAATACGCCCCGGGGTCAGAGGTCGTCGGGTGATTGGCACCGGGCTGACGCGGGGAAATGGAGTGTGCTGACTGGGTTGCAGCGGGGGCCCTTCAGCGTGACTGGTGCGTTAGCGCCCCCCCATTCTCCCGCGGATGCTTACAGGTTGTTCGCTAACGCGCTAGCGCCTCGCGGGACGCCTGCGTGCGCCGCGGCGAACTGCTTCCCTCGCATCGGTGTCGGCTCTGCTTCATTTGCTTTCAGCTGCACCCTCCAGCTCTCGCTTTTTTTTTTTTTTTTTTTTTCCTCCACCTGCTGTCTACTAACACGCCCAAATGCACCAAGCCGGAGAATCACATACAAGCATGATCTGTCTTCCCTTTGCCCTCCTGTGGCCCTGTCACTCTCTGCTTCCCTAACAAGCACAGCCACCCACTAACACACATGTACAGTTTGTAGCAAAACACCTCCCGACAACCTGGGCTATTTCCGTGCCCCTATTGCTCAGCGTGCAGCGAATAGCTTATTCGCACTTTAATTCTCATTTGCTGGAAAAGCTCCTCTCTGCACCGGCAGCGCGGCGACACCGAAAAGATTCCTCACAGCGTTCCTAAGTAATGACACGAAAAAGTAATCCTCCGTCGAGCAGAGCTGGGGGAGCGGGGACGCGCTCGGATGGATGTCGTACGTGCAGGACGGCCCCCTCGCGGCCCCCTGCGGCCTCGGGCCTCGTCAAAGAGAGCGAGTTTATTAGCATTGATCCGTCTGACACACCTGATCCAACGGTCTATTAGGGAAACCTTAATGAAGAGAAAATAAATATAGGCCTTAACGTCTTTAGCTGTCCTCGGAGAGCCACGTCCTGATCGTTCGGCGGTGTGTCTTTGAAGCTGCGAAATGCCACCGTCCAATCGAAACCGCGCCAGTAGAAGTGATTATAGTTATCTCAGCGGCGCTTCGGCGCTAATGCAGCATTGATGTTCCAACGCTTTTTGTGGCCCAATTTATTTTAAGTGTCTATTGCTTTGTGGCATTTTGTTTTTTCAAAATCAGTTTTAATGACTCATCATTCCTACACAAAAGGCTGGAATTCATTTTAAAGCTTGAGCTCAATTGAAATCTAATCAGACTTTATTCATATGCCTCAGTTTCGCACCACACTAGCGGGCCTCACGGCTTTACAGTGGCTACAGCCTACGCCCTCCTGATCGCTGTAATAAGCAACAACAACACAAGAACTCTCAATGAGAAATGTTATCGCTCCTGTGGTTTTCAAGTTACAGCATTTACCTAAAGGACACAGTTGTAGGGCAGATTTAACTATGGGACCTGGGTCTGACAGCGTTCTGCCCCAGAAAAGCAGCAGTGTGTAACACATGGCAGCAGCATCCACGGGACAAAGCCGCCTCAGCACCTGCTCATCTTCACTTTCTCATAGGCAGAGTGCCCACACTTTGAGTCGGCGCACCCGAGAACTGCAGGAGTGAGCGTTCCTCGGAACTCCGGCGCGCGAGGACGAAAAGACTCGCTGGAGCGGAACCGCCGCGTCAGCACGTTCGCGCGACGGGGAGGAGCCGCGAGAACTTTGTTGTCCGTCCCGTGCTTACTGGGCTTCAGGAAGCCTGGTAGCGTGGCACTTCTATTTTATTCATAGAGCAGAAAATATGGGAAGCAAACAAAAATCCATCACTGGGGGGGGGGGCAAAGAGAAAGGAAAGTTTGGAGATTAAACAAGTGCGACGCAGAAAGGACAGGTCAAAAGATATTATGAAAGATCTGTAGGAGGAGGTTTAATTTGGTCAGGACACTAATAATAAGGATGGGGATAATACTATTATAATATATTGTTAAGTTATTAACCTTCACTTCTCATTCGTGTAATGTCATTTTCACTGTGTATGATATTGTTTTAAAGGTTTGGTCCTAGGGCAGAACGTCAGTCAGACCTGTTTGTCGTCAGGACCCTAAGAAATAATTTGCTTTTGCTATTGTATTTCAAACACAATGTTGTTCAGGGTGATAACAAAAAAGCAGAGAACTCTGGGTAATTTCTGCAAAGTGGAAATCAGTTCCATGCACGTCCAAATAGTTCTGTTCTAAAGGCTTTATCTATTGAGTTGGTATTAATTGTTTCCAGAAGATGAGGAACTCACGCAGGCTGTAATTCACTGTAGCCCTGCTTGGTCTTTCCAATTCACGAACCAGGGTCGTGCACACACTTGCACGAGGGTCATCTATTGTGACACGATCGACCGCCGGCACCGCAGAGAAGACGCGGCTGTAACGAGAGCAGATCCATTTAGCAGCTGTGGCAGAACAGAGGCCAGCTGTAAATACTATCGCTATGGGCTTGGCACAACATGGCAACGAACCGCGGTGGCTTGGAGCGCCCATTAAAATTTCCATGTGTTTTCACCTGCATAAAAAATAAGCACAACAGCTCCAAATAAAATGGCTGTTTCTGTTTGTCTGCCATCTGTTGGATGCTCTTCAGCGCATTTGCATCTATCAGTTCATTCCATATTAACATACTCATTTGAATATGTGCTAGTCCTCCCATGCAGCATTTCAATAAAAGCCATTCTAACGGCGCCGGACTATTCACATTATGGGATGTGGGTGTTGAATCAATGCAGGGATGGGTTTTAAAATAAACATATTGCCCTGTGGCTCACCTCTGTAGATGGGAGCAGCTCAGATCACAGAGCTCATCGCTTCTCGCAGGATCTGAGAGGAAACGAGTGCTCGCGCTTTTATTAGAACTAAAACCCAGCCATGTTCCAGTTCAGCGCACCGTGTTATACAGCACTGACTTTGCCATCGTAGTTAGCTTCTCATCAGTGATGGTGAACACTGTGCAGATCCGGGTAGACGCCAGAGAATGATTCACACTGTAAGACGTGCGAGCTGCGCTGCTGATGATCATCCCCCGTTATTTAAAAGGAAAGTCTAAACTTTATTTTAACGTCGCAAGGAAAACAAACGCCAGAGATGGCTTGACACAGATGTGGGAGATTCCAGCCCTGTGGGTTTTAAGGAAGGCGTGGGAGGACTCATCTGATCCATATCAGAGAGGCTGATGACAGCTTGACGACGCCTAATAAGACGCAAACAAAAGGAGCGATACCTATCAAATGAGGTGCACAGACAGCACACACAGACAGAAGGCGGAGGAGATAATAATCAGGCTATTTTAAGTCCATGCAATGATTTGATGTATTGCTGTCATTGAACTGAATGTGTTTATGCGTCTACAGTGAGGAAGCAAATTAAACCTAATTGAATAGTCTGTGAGCAGCTCTTGACTTATGGGAACTACAGCTGAGCTTTGATCTGACGCGAGCGAGTGTTTGGTAAACTGTTACCTGCATATGAATGCCGGGCTCGATTCCACTCCCGGGTTTCACGTCTCGTCTCCCCGTTCGTTTCCTCCGCAGGCCCCGCGGCGCCGAATGCTGATTGCCATCAACTCCCTTACCGATCGGCACCACGTCTGCGACGAGCCCGCCGCTCCCGCCGCTCTCCCACCCCCCCCCTAGAGTTCACACCACTGACGAGGCCTCCGCCGCCGCCATGGAGAATCTCAGTGAACTCCAGAACCCCTTGTTGGACAAAAACAGTAAGCACATGGTCAACGGCTACGGGGGCGACATCCCAAATAATCAATACCAAGAAAACATTATCAATTACTTTGCCGGCAGAGGAGGTGGAGGTGAGGGGGGAGGAGGAGGAGGAGGGGTGAAGGTGACTAACAGCAACGTTGTGAGCGGCGGGGGGCTCAACGCCAACGGGAAGATGAAGTCGCAGCAGCTCCTGGACGCCACCTCGCTGCATCTGGCAGTGGAGGCCTTTTACCGGCCCAACTTCATCCTGTACAAGGAGGACAGCGGCAGCATCAAGGCTAAGGAATACAAAAGCGAGTGCTGCGAGACCACCTTCACGGAGAAGAAGGCCAAGGAGGCGTCCAACGCGGCCGGGGCGGAGACGCCCGGCGCCGAGGACCCGCAGGCCAAGCTGCTGGAGGACGGCGAGCACGTCAAGATCCAGACCGTGTCCTATGAGGTGGAGGAGGAGGAATACGTGGAGTATGAGGTAAGAGAGGAGCCGGGGCAAATAGCGGAACTTGTATGTTTAAGACTGAAGAATTCTGATGTACATAGTGTGTTTGTGTCACAAAAGAGCAAGTGCTCGTGTTCCTGTGGCGTCTGTACACTCGTATCATCCCACTTAAGAGCCGGGCTCGGCGCCTGGATCACGCTGGCATTTCACTAACCACAAATCCCATTTGATCCGCTGACCTCGGCCTCAATTCCCAACTCTAGTAAAACTCGTCGTTAGATAATAATAAATCACCCACGGCTGCCTCACACGGGGATATTAGGTGTTACAGTGCCCCGGCGCATTTTGGGGGATTTAACGGATCGGACAGGCAGAAATGGGAGTTGAGTTGGACTAGTGTTGTGGAAAAGCTAATGGACTCGAGTCGCCATCATTAACCTGGGTTTCTGTGATAAGCATTTGGCCCCAGAAAAGCAGATGCATGTGGGTCAGGGAGGGAACAGGCAGGAAAACACTCCACCATGCAAAGAAATGTTCAGTTACAGCTGGTAGACGCTCATAAAGAGAAGAGGAGACGAGACTATTCCAAGGTCTAGTGAACACATCATCACGTTTTTTCCACTTACTTCATTTGCATCAGCACAGAAGAAAGCAGCATCTTACTTCTTGTAAGAAAAAATGTTTCCGAATGCTTTAGTATTTGTTGACTGTAAACATTTTTATCTTACGGTATTAATGGGTACAGTAGAACAGCAATGCCTCAATTATACCTAAAAGTGAATTAAGACAATAGTGATGGTGTCAAACTGATAACACACACTATGCATTACGAACAACTGCCAGAGGAGACGAGGGTTGATTTACACTGATCCACAGCCAGTCTAGATGTGAACAACTGCAAAGGTGATTATGTTTTTGTAGGAAAGCTAATTATGTTTTTATGGATAGTGAAGGGCTACATATATCACCAGAAGGCGAGTAGCAGGCAGGCGGCTGGTGGGTGTATAATGCCTAAAACTGTCTGAACAGGGTTTGACTCAACGAAGCACGAGTTCAGCTCAGGCAAGAACAGCGTTTTGGCTGCGATTAGAAAAAGTTTGTGGTTCGTGTAGTCACGTTTTGTGACTGACTACACCTCAACCATCAAAAACTGTCTTCTGACTTTTTGCTGCCGCTCCTCAGCGAGTTTAGTTGATTCCGAGCACCAATCAGTTAACACACCGCCACATAATGGGATTCGCCTGATTCAGCAGCAACAAGAGTTGGGAGTTTTACACCATGTGGCTTCACTGAATCTGCCGTCTAATCCATAATCAGTCTAATCGCGTAATGAAGACAGATTCCGCCATCGCTAATCCATGTCATGCATGTTATCTGAAAAGTTTTCATCAGTACTTTGTAACGAGACGAGAAGAAGTTGTGACGGTGAAGCTTAGCAAGCACTTCTTGCACCAACACACCACTAACAGCTTGATAAAGGAGCAAACATGTCAATACAGTACAGCATTAGCAATTATGAGTCCAAGCATAGCTGCTAAAACTCGATAATAACTGTGATTAAAAATGTCTCCTTGTGCGCGTGAGACCAGAGACAGAACAAGCTTCAAAAAGGTTCATGTAAAAAGACAAGCAATGTTTAACCCACATGAATATGTATCTATACTGTTGCTATAAAAGTTTATTCTTTGTGGCTTTGATCGTGACACATTCACACAAACGTTGCTGTCATTAGTTCTAAGCCCATGTTTATTCTCGGGCACCGACTCTGGCATTTGTGCAGAAGATTAAAAGAAGAGCTTTTGCTTTGAGAGGCCGACGAGCCCAGAACTGGGCCTGTCCATGTCGAGGGCCTCAGTGCTGGACACCCAAGAAAAGCCCATCCATATCCTTCTATCGGCCCCGGCTCCGAGTACTGCGAGCGCTGGACGAGGGCCAAGTGGCCCTCGATCCGTCTCTGCCTCCCCCCCTGCAGGTGAGGCCGCGCTGACACTCAGCCAGCTCCATTAGAAGACGGAAAAAAAACTTTCTTTTTTCGTAGTAACGCCTTTTACTGTAAGTAACAGTGGCCCAATGACTGTGATGAGTATTTAGTAGTACTGTATGTATGGAACAATTCTCAACATTATGGAACAACAACTGCTTGGAAGTGATCATGACACAGAAAATGAGGCATAAACAGAGGAAATTTACAAAATGTTCACAGTATATTTAGACTTATGAGCCTCAGACGACACAGTCCTGGCTGAGGGGATTACGTACAGCGTCTATATTTCATATGCAGACACTCGCTGCAACAATGTAGCTAGAGGGAGAATAAAGTGGTACAAGACAGACCAGGGTGTGGGAATTACCCCAGGTACCTATCTCTGAAAATAGTGTTGGTGGCCTCAGACTGTGGCTCTAACTGGAGGTAATGAACCTGCAGCAATTGATTTACCTTGATCTCGACCACGTCCCACTGCTGCACGTCCTCCTCAGCAGCGTCTGGCTTTGCAGACAGAAGACTCTTCAGTGTCACGACGACTTAAGAATTCACTGCTGCTGTGGTTTTGTGTTGGCCGAAAAGGGGAAAATACAGGAACGGCTCGAGCCAAATAGATACAGTTTATGGATGATGTTGTAAAAACCTGGTCCAGATGTTCTTCGTTTAGCAGAAACTTGGTTCTTTACGTAAATATCAGGAGAGTTTATGACTGTTGTTTTTATTTGTCTGCCATCTGTTGCATTTCCTTCAGCGCACAGGATTTGCATTTATTATTAGATATCATGCTAAGATAATAATTTGACTGTGGCAGTCCTGCTCTCACCCCTTTTCTCTGCATGGCGATTGTGATATTTACTGTAGTTCATAGCAGAGACAGTATAGACTCTGGCTGTGGGTAGTGGAATGGGTTTCAGGGTAAACTGCCCTCTGCAGCACTGGAGATCTGACCAGGTTAGATTTCAGTGGTTATCTGTCCTCACAAAAACGGCAGGAATCCGAGCTTTTATGCCTTCATTAATTCCAAAGTGTAGTCATGCTTCAGCTCAGTGCACACACTGTTCCTTAACCGAGAGTCCCCACACTATATGTGAGGCCGTGTTTTATATTCCAGTGGGATGTCTTCTTCCGCGATGTCCCGTTTCTCATTTAGGGGCGAATGACAAACCCATCTCTTGGATCATTTCAGTTCAGCAGTAAGCGGGTCTGGCCGGTGGATATTAAAGCTCACTCTCCTCAGCTAACTGGGGATATTTATCCTGGAACCTGTCACTCTGTGGTGCTTGAAAAATAATAGAAATGTCACAACATATCACTGTGTTGTTGGAAAAAGACGAATCCTTGCCATTATAAACACCTGGATCTGGGTGTCTTCTTACCCTCACAGGCTCTGACCAGTTGTTTGTTTCTCTGTGATGTCACTATAAAAGTTCTTTGACTCACCTGTTACTTGGGTTTTGGACTCACAGTTGGCGACGTCATGAGTCACAGGCCTAATGAGGGCTCCATGTTGATCGGCCGTCCACACTGTCCGTCTGTCTATACCATCGCTTCCAGATCATAACTGGCACTTAGCGGCAGCAGATGGTCAAATCAGGCCCAAATCAGAACAGACGTGACAAAATCATCCAAGAAATTAGACAAGCTTCTTTTTGGAATGTGTTGTAATCAGTAAAACATCACACTACTGCAGTATATGATCACTAGTACAAAAGTGAACATTCATACAGGTTTTGTGGCTGCTCATTATTGCACTGGTCACACTTTGTTGACTCACGAGAAATCATGGGTGTTTTACTGTTGTTATGGATTTTTTGTAAACATAACACGCAAAAGGCTGTTGAGTAAAAATATACACAGAGGAGACTGTACAACTAAAAGAGAAGAGGAAATAGATAAAGACCCTCCTCAACCTTCCCACTGAATAAAATTCCAAAAAGAAGAGTAAAGTAGCAGCTCTGCCTCGCTGCCAGAACTCACTGGTGCTTCTTTAATCTTTGCCTGAATAGCAGCTCAGAGTATTAAAAATGAATAACGAGAAATATGCTTCAGTAATGCAATGAGTTTTGAATAATCGCAGCCCTTTGGCGAGGGGGGGGGGGTGATTACCGTACATGTTAAAAAATGATACTTCCATTGATTGTCCATCAGTGTGTTGGGTTTTCCGGAAGATGGATTTAGATATTATATTCACAAATACCCAAAGAGGAGACGTGCAATTGGTATGAAGGTGAAATATCTTGGGAGGCTCAGTCCTACGTCTCCTCCATCTTGCTCCATTAGTCGGGCAGCTTTTAAATGACACCTTCTTATTGGGGGAGAATTTATAATATAGTCTTGTCATATCTCGTAAATGGCCATAGGCTCAGCTAATCAAGTACCTGCTAAATTATATATGTTAGCTGCTTCACTCTAAGGCTGCTGCAATATTAGGCAGTTATCTTATTATTGGAAAGTTGGTCTTGGTTACTGTGGGTGAAATCATAGATCTTTGCATTTGGTTTGTTGTACATGCAGACTAACAATACAATAAATATTTAGAACAATATAAATATTTGTCTAGAAAAGACAAATATTTATATTGTTTAATATTTAATCCCTTCTTTGCAACAGCTTCTGGGGTCGATTGAGAGTTTAATGTCTAATTCAAGTACTTAAACATCTTGTAACAAAGTATTTTTCATACTGTGGTTATGTTTTTACTAGTGATACACAATGTTTAACCTGGAAAACAGCTTGCAAGCAGCAGCATTGAATACACGGAGCAGGTCCCCTTCCAGATTAGCTCACTCACTGTTCATCAAAAACTCAAATGTCTGTGCATTCAGCAACTCCACTAAACACAAACGCTTTACTTCCTACAGTAAAACATCTTGTGTCACTACACGTAGGTTCACATATATTTACCAATAGTGCAATTCACAGTATTCAACTGTACTATAAACAGGCTACTTTTAGCTGTCGCTGAATTTAGCTTGTGAATGACCTGAATACATATTTCCGGATAACATATCATTGCATCATTAGCGCAAATATCAAACATGAACAACACAAAAACTTTCCTTAAATATTCTAACTTTTTCACTCAAGTTTAACAATCTTCAACTCAGATTGTAACACGATACTACATGGAAAACAGCAGAACAGAGAGCGCAGCTCTTCTTCTTCTCTTTCTTTTTCATCTTCTTCTTCTGTGGCGGCGGTTTGCCAGCTCTAAATTCACCGTCCAGATTGGTTTTGGATTCAGGGCAGAGCTCCTCCCTAAAACTGCCACCCTGGTGCAAATGCCCCAGACACAAGGTTCCTACCTGGGTACTGCTCCCGTCCATGGCTCCAGCCAGTATTAGCTGTTAAAAATAAATAAATGTTGCAGTTTGTTGTACTTGTGTTCTACAATATGTAGAATATAAAAATAAATTACACACACAAGTAAATGTAAGGATTATGTTGTGTTCGGGAGTGGCTGAATGACAGTCAACAAGATCTCATGCATTGATTCAGCTGCTCGCGTTGCGGTGGATGGTTGGTGCCGTAAATCCCTCAGCCACAAGGGAATTCCTTTGATTCCTGTGCTCGACAACACACACGTTTTGCTTGTATATTTCAACCTGTGCGCGCAACACCACGCGAATACTAAACATGATGTTTTGTATTTCCCGGTTGTGGCCTTATTACACCGTCTTCAATTCCACCTGTCAACAAGAGGCCACGGGGCAATGCAGGGAAAAACAACAAATATTTAGTTCATCCATTCGCTACAGGTAGTACATCCCCGGACGACGGCGGCGCGTGCTCGAGGAGGCTGCATCGCGCCATCGAGGCTCTTATCATTGTGCTCACACACTCTGTGACTGAGAGCGTGTCTCTGAGGCTCCAGAGTGGGGCTGGACCTCATGGAGCTGCTGAGCCCGGGCGGCGTGTAAATCACAGGGTCTTATTAACCCAGTGCTAAAGCCTGTATTTCTTCTTACCTGCTGTCCCCTATGGAAGCGTTCGATCACATCGGCCTGATAAATTACGAACCCTTAAGACAACACCCAAGGCACATCTGGGGCCATGGATTCCTGCCCCAGCATAACAGAACATGAGCATCTGGATGGCTGTAGATGAAGTGCATGTTGCGGTGATGCTGTATAAGGATGCAGAGGGCACAAATTGAAGCTGCCTTAGGTAGAAGATGCTTCATGTACCATCAGTCAATCACACACTAATTTAGTATTTGTGCAGGATTGTTAATCCAGTGGTATTTATTATTAATTGCTTGACCAGTAATTTGGCTGTGAATTCATTCCTTCTGCAGTTGCAAACATCTCTTCATCATTTGAGTAGCCGCATATTCATGACTTTTTATTATTCCATTCAGTTTGTAATGTGTAATTTGTTTTGTGTCTGTGCAGTCGTGTCTCGCCTTTGTTCTTTCATATGATGCAGGCACCCGGTAAAAGAAAGTGCCAGTAAATTAGCCAAACATTTCATCTTTTGAATAGCTCTTCTAATAGGAGCATTTCCTGGTTTCCTCTGGCCAATTTTAGCAACAGAGGACTGAAGACAGGCTCACAGATGCATGTCCAGGTGGGACGACTATAGAAGCGGGTGGGGCCCCTTTTCTGTATGTTGTGGCGGCTGTTTGGTAGCAAATAAATTACACGAGGCCTCCTCTTGATTATGCTGTCATGGCGCAGTGGTGAAACCATCCATTAGGTCTTTGTTACCTGTCAGCATGTTGCCTCATGTTGACAGGATTTACGCCCCACAAGACATATTTGAGTGCGGCTCGCAGCGCAGCATGCATAGGCATTAGGACTTTCTAGCACACAAAGCACACACACACACACATGTACAACATACACACACACCCTCATTAGAAGTCAGGTGGAATAGTGGTGCACAGAATTGTGTTTACTTTAAATTACACACAGCCTCCTATTAAAGCCAAAAGCCTTTTCACGTGTTTTCCTGGAGTCTACTTTTTATGCACGACTCTTGACTCTTGATTAGACTTTATAGATGACGCTGCTTTCAGGGAGCATTAGGTGCAGGTGCAGGTGCATCGCTGGGCTGTCTTCACTCGCAACCATTAGCGTGGTTTATGAGCTCCGACTGTCCTCTGCACGCACGCACACGGTTCCACACGCGGCTTTACGGACCTGTCTGCGCTGACCCTCGCCAGGCCCTGCGCTGTCTTGCCTGACTGGCTCCTCCGACCTCCCTTTCTCTCATTACCGAACCATGCAGCCAGCATCCTTGGGTGATGTGTGTTTTTATTTTCCAAACAGCCAGAAGGCTGCGCAGATATTGTCAGTGAGCTCTAAGGCACAGAACGCAGCAGGGTTGGCTCTGCAGAGATTGCACTATATAGCGCTCGCTTTAGGCCATGAAGGCAGAAAGCTATTATGCAGAATGCAGACTTCATTATGCTTGTGTGCTGTGTCTTTCTTAGACGTGCGCACTGTATTATGAAAACAATGAAAACACATCAATCAGCTGAGCGGAGACTTGACTTTTAACGGGTTGGTGAGCTTGGTAATGCGGGGCGACGTGCAGATTTGGGGGCGGCGCAGACAAATGAAGTGCCGGACAAGGTTTCGCCCGCACGCATCAGAACCACCCACCGACTAATCCCCTCCATCTATCAGGCAGCGCCTATAAGGGCCGTGTGTTATTAAAATTAATTGAAAATTGTTTCCCCCATAAAAGCGAACGCATTGCCCAAACTCTCGCCGAGTCACGGTGATTTAGCTCGTAATACAAAGCTCCATTGTGCTGCACTGCTAACTGAAAGGGATTTAATATGTAGCCGCCTCCTTTATTAAGTTTTGTTTAGGGTTTTGTGCGATTCACAACACAAACACAGGGAGCCATTTTTCATTTCATGTGTAAATGTCCTGATTTGATCCTGCTCAGCAAAGTAAACAGCAGTTTGTCCTCTGCCTGATTTAATCCATCTCCGATTGATATATTCAGTCTAATATGTAACAACATTTTCTTAGCCTTGATTGTTTTTGTCTTTTCTTCATTTATCTTTCATGTTCCACCATCTCAGGATCATCCCTGCAACAGGATGATGTGTGAAGGCTGCAGCTTAATGGCTCATGTAGTGTAGAAAGCGTGGCCTCAATCTGTAGCGTCTTTTCATTACATGCACCGAGGGAAGAAAAGTCTCTATTCTTAGGCCTCACTGGGACGTTGGGGGGGGGGGGTCATTCAGGACTGTATGTGTTTTAGAGGATGAAGTGGTTTTAATGCACCAACTCCTAAATTCTGAGGCATATTAGTATCGTCTGCTGAGACTCGGGGCAGAGAACATGTGATGAAGGCTTGTGGAGAATGTGACATAGAGCGTGAAATAGTTTCATGAAGCTGCAGCGAGGAGGTGTGTTTGATTCATAACTATTTCGCATCCGAAATGAAGCGCACTCTCATGCGTTGCTTTCCTAAAAATGCCATCTGTTGTTTAGATGCCCAAACGTAGAAATCTGCATTTCTCAGAACTAATGGGAAACTACTGGGCCGTCACCAGAAGTCCATGAATACGAGCTGTGACATTACGTGGAGGCAAATGATCCTGAGCGCCGTGACTCACGGATGTTTTGTTTCCCATTACACAAATGCCTTTTTCCCCGGCTTCCATGAATGACAATTCTTTCCAATCAAGTCAAAACATGCACTCGGATTGTTCTATAAGGATCTATTTCATTTTGTTTTTCCACACTAACATAAGAACAATAACACAAACTGCCATTTTTTTAATAGAGCCACTCGATACAGTAGAAACCAAAACCACTGCTGGATGTGAAACTACTGGTCGGAGCTAAAAATGTAAAGTTTTCTCACTGGGCTCATTAATTGTAATATTTTGTGTGAGCCCGCTTTGTGTTGAGCTCAGTCCCTCTTCCCTTTGCAGACCGACTGCTCCAGCGACAGCGAGAGCGAGGACAACTTCATAGTGGTTCCACCCCGAGACCACTTGGGTCTGGCTATCTTCTCCATGCTCTGCTGTTTCTGGCCTCTGGGGATTGCAGCGTTTTACTTCTCACAGGGGGTAAGGACACACACACACACACACACACACACACACACACACACACACACACACACACACACACACACACACACACACACACACAGAAAATGGAAACTGTGCTATTCCCCCTCCTCACAGATTCCAAATGGCTCGCTTCTCTCCCAGAGACAGCTCTGTGGTTGTCAGGTTGACTTATCCTCTTTATCCTCATCCTGCTGCAACAACAAACACAGTCGTCACCAGTAAAACCCAAGGCTAAGACCTGGAGTCATGTAAAACGCAGGGCGCTACCTCCTGTCACTCCCATCGTTTGAAGGCGAAAGCAAACAATTTGCCCTTGTTTGTTCGGGAGACAGAGGAAGCTGCGAAGCGCACGTTTGTTAGGCGCGATCCAACATTCAGCAGGTGTATCTGCCCACTCACGTACAGTAAAAACCAGGGTGAATGCACACACGTACGCTCCCCAGTACTATTTATGACTCATCGCTAAAAGATTAAAGGCTATCACTTATAAAAATGGACTGACAGCTGACTCTCCTGCTGCCGAGGCAAGGACACGTTTTACTTCGGCACCCATCAATAACTCAAGGCCAATCTGTAATGGCCGCTTGATGCTCTGTAAACAGGCTGAAAGCTGCCTATGGAAAGACTATATAAATCATTCCCAAGGCTCTATCTGTGAGCTCCACGGTAGGAGGTGTTCAAAATGCTCAGATGAGAGAGGGCCTTTGAACTAGTGGCGTTTTTCAAGGGGATTGGAGATGAACTCAATTACCAGTGTGCCGGTGCATTAAAGGTGATGATCTCTCAGGCACATTAAACAGCCTCGGTGCTGCTGCAGTTGGGACAGCACTTGTGTGAAGCAGTGTATGGAAGCACACTAAAACATTTTTCAAGCTATTTTGGGGGAATTTCGTTTTTATTATGCTGAATGTCTTGGCTCTTTAATGGGATGGATTCAGCGTAATGCACCTGATGCATGAAGGCTTGTGAGGAATGATCAGAGATACAGGCTTTTACTCTGTGAAGGAGAAGGCACATTATTATCTAATGGGGACACTCACGCCGAGATTGCATGCGACTGGAGACTCATCAGACTTGTGGACAATCTTTATGTCACATAATTTATTCGGGGAGTTACGTAAAGGTCTCTGCAACAGCAGCAGCTGGATGGATCCCATGCAGAATCATCCAGGAAATGGTTTTGAGGATGAGTTTGTTTCGCTGGTTGTCGCCTGTATGATAATTTCAGCGAATGAGAGAGAGAGAGACAGTTTTAAGAGCCACCAGAGAGACACAGCGTCTAATTACTGAGCAGGACTTTCCAAAAAATGACTTCATATTCCCTGTTATTACCTTTTGTGCTTTGTTCTGTCAGAGAACATGATGTACTTCGACGGGCCGACGTTCCGAGCTGGAACGCCGGCGAACGGCACATAATGGGCGTCTAATGGATTCCAGCCGGGGCGTCCCGCTTCATCGCTTTAGCGGGAAACAAGTGCGGCGACGTCGCGTCAGTCAAGTGGCGGCATGGATCGGCGTCAATCGATTCTCCCTTTGTCCGCGTGGAGAGCGCAGGCGTACGGCGAACACGTCCACGATCGACAGGGAGGCTGCTCGATCACCTGCTAGCTCTGTCGTCTACTATGAATCCTTATCAAGAGCTGGAGTCTTATCTGCAGGCAGTAGTGGTCCGAGGCACATGAAGGCAGTCGGTGAATTATCTTGTCAGGGGCTAATTTGATTCTTCCTGGGTAATTATGGGAAAGTGATGGCTGTGTTTAGGGATGATTGGCTTTCCTGCCAACCTCCCTCATCTGGAAGGTTTCATCCAGGAGAAGAGTCGGGAAAAGTGATAGTGGGAGTCTGGGATCGTTTCGTTTTACAGCTCAATAACTCACTTCACTGGTCTCTTCATTCCAAGTTGTTCAGGACGCCGCCCAACTAAATGAATTAATCCTTTAGGGGGTAAAGTGAGGCCCTTAAGTTTTTTTGTAGAACCGCTGCTTGAGTTTGACTGCAAGGACGTAAAAAGCAAAATGTATATAAACCTCCCATTTTCTGGCCTGTGTCTCCGTTAAAATGGGAATGGGTCAATAAGAAAAGTTTAGGGATGATGGCGCATCAGCTGAACAATTTACCCTGAGGACGTTTACACACAAACAGGTTAGCGCCTGTAATAGAGTCGGTGGATGGCGGATCGATCCTGTTTCTGTCCCCTCAGAAGGTCGAGGCTGCAGTCGACACCGAGAGCTGCTGCTCTTAAAGGTGTCCACAAACAGACATCAATTCATATGCAAATTAAATCGCTTGTATCCAATTTGCTAAAGAGGGTTTTTTTTTTTTGTAACGTTTTCATTGTAAATAGTGCTGCGCCGTTAGGATTCAGCATTAACCACCCACGCCAAACCGATAATGACTCGAACGCTGCGGATGTCTTAGGAAAATGAGCTCGGAGCGCGTGATTGGGAGCGGAATTGAGTTTCAATTATTGCCGCTAATAGGGTGAGTGTTTTGTTTGGAGATGCTGATAAATGTTTCGCTCAGCTCTGAGGCATCTGTGCGAGCGCCGCCGAGTCCCGGTGATTCTCTTCCGTGATTATGCAAATGGTGCCTCACCTTACGTTATGTGGCAGCGCGGCGCGGGACAACGTCGCCCCGGTGGAGGCGACGGGATGAGATAACGACCGTGAGGAGGTTGAGCGCGAGTCCGTGTGCGGGAGGTCGTGGAGGAGGCGCCGTCGCACGCCTCGTGATGGTCAATTGACTTCCGATAATGCGCTGGAGGCCTTTTGCAGCTACGTCTGAGATGCAATCTTCCGTTCTGTGACACCACGTTTCAATCATCGCCTCAGTCATTGTCCTGTCAAGGGGATTTAAGGGAGCGTCCTCACACTGACATAAAGCCAGAGAGCTTCGTTCCACTGTTCTGTCCCCATCGCAGCAATAATATATTCAGTCTCTGACAGTCAAGCTCCTCAGGGACGGTTACAGTATGCGTTGAGGAAAGGATTCATAATGAATTACAGTATTTAACAAATGTATTCACTGGATATTAAATAAGAAGCATGTGGCCTTTAACTCAGGTTCAAACTGTCCACTTTCACGTTACGACTCTTTCTAGGATCATCCCTCCCCAAAGACCTCGCTGGGCGCGCGTCCCACCCCCACACAATGTGCTCCGTCTCATTTTCAAAGCAAACTCAAATCTAATTTCCCATAAGGCTCCGTAACAGTTCTTTTGTTTCGGCAAATTGCCGCACTGACATGGAAGCCGAAGGCCCTGCCGTGAATACGCGTCCTCTCTCTGGCTGGTGAGCTGGTGATTTAATAGCTGCTCTCTCCGGTTCCCACCTGGATTTATTTATGCCGGACTCTTAAGCACCATTCTGAAAAAACTTTTTTTTTAGACCAATCACATCAGCAAAGGCCTCAGAAGAATGTTAAATGAAAAAAAAAAATGAAATCAGTCCCTCATATTGTTAAAATAAAGAGCCTGAGAAACGTCTTCCTCCCTTTTAAGCTTGGTCAGATACGAACGTTGCATTTTATTCATTTCATTCCCCTTCAACAAACATAACGAGCGACTTGAAAGAAGCAAGCAGCAATTAGGCAGCGGCGCTTCCTTGGCCGTTTCCGAAAGGGCAGGTACTAATTGGCTAGAATCTGTGTCTCATGCGCACATACTACTTTGTTAATGCCCCAAAATATTGTTTAGCATCTGATAAAGCGACACCTCTGTCATAATATTCACATATTATTGGCAAAACTCAGCCTTCATGCTGTACATGATGCTGTATCCGTCCTAATGATCCAATGTGCTAATAAGCTGCAGGCGAAACAATGCGGTGTAGATGGTGCAAAACAACTGTGCAAATATGTTTTAATTGCAATTGGATTAAGTTTTCCAATCAAATGAATGACAAGTTGCAAACACAGGACAAATCTCATTTATTCTTATTCACTAATTGTGTGTTTACATTTGCATAAATAAAGTTTAACTACCTCAGGCTCTCCCTACTGTACCTACACCTGAACCAGACTCCTCTCACCGGCTCCATTCCAACGTCCTCTCACGTTTTAGACCTTTTAACTCCGCTCCCGCATGGAAACCTCCTCTGAGCTGCCTTTGTCTCAGATCTGGAAGTTAGCGAGGAAGTTGAAGGCTTGTCTTGACCTTGGTCTTGTTTGTTGGGAGCTCCGCTTCAGTGTTTACTCTCCCACTCAGCGCCTCTGTCAGATGCAACGTCCGCATCAGCGCAGGTGCTGCGGCTTCGGAGCGGCCTCAGCCCCTCTTAACCTCCGCCGTGAATAAGAAGCTCAGCCTCGTCGGCCGAACGCGGCAGCTTTTCCGCGAGGGCGCGCCGTCGCCTCACAGTTGGAAGGAGTGACCCTGATACCTGCGCGATCGCAGCCGCACACGTGACACGTCAGTCTTTATTGGAATGGATTCAACAGAATAATGAAGGTCACCCACACAGGCTTCATTTCAACGAGTGGCTGTCGGGCTCAGCTCAGTGGTTTGACTGGGAATCAGCAGCATACTGAACTACTGACACCACAAATGAATACAGTGATATCTGAAATTGAATAAAATATAGAGGAACTCTGGAGAGGTGGGCAAAATCCAAAACAATCCCACTCAAACAGTGGCCTCTCTTCCTCCATTTGCCTCCTGGAAGCAGGTATGTTCAAAACCCAACACAGCACAACCAAATTTAATTTTCACAAATAAAAATATAATATTTTGGGCTGCATCAGTAGCAAATTGGTACATGCCAATCAGAGCTGAAGGTCTGAGCAGGGCAAAACCATTAAAACAACATAGTTTAGACAGCTCAGACTAATATAAAATAATAATAGTACTCGTAATAATAAAGTATTATGTTTAGAGCTAAACTGATCAAAAGGCCAAATTAATAATTTATCACTGTAAACAACATGGACTCTAAAATATGAGTTTCTGTTGCTGCAGCAGCTTCCACGGCGGTTATTTAAGCAGGACTGTTAACACAGCACCACAGGGAGCGTCTATACGTCTGCATGAGCCTACGTTGGCCAATAAAATGCCCTATAAGCTTAAATACATGGTAGCTGCATCGTGGACCTGTGTGTTTATGGTGAAGCAAAGACTCCACAGATCCTGTGTACAGTTTAGGATGAATGCATGCAGCTCCGTTGGGCTTGAAAGGCGTTAATCGGGCGACGCATTATGATGAATCTGCTTTTCTGTCACGTGATTCATCAGCAGAGACGACCACCAACCTCGGCGCGTGACATTTTCGCTCTAATTGTCATTTTTCCCGTCCTGCTGTGAGGGATGAGCTCTCCTGGGTTCCGCTGAGCCACCCTTGAAAACTCCAATCCCTTATTTTCCTCCACGTTCCTCCAAAAGAAAAAAAAACACTATAATAAACAAGCTTCTGTCATTATGGGTCTTTAAAAAAAAAATGGGTCGTTTTTTCTCAAGAGCTCCCTCCATCACTGTTTGTGACTTTCTCTTTCTCCCCCCCCTCCCCTCTCTAGACCACCAAGGCGGTGAACAAGGGGGACTTCCCGCTGGCGAACATCGCCTCGCGACGGGCCTTGTTCCTGGCCGCCCTCTCCATCACTATAGGCACCGGCGTGTACGTCGGGGTGGTGGTAGCTCTCATCGCCTACCTCTCGAAACCAGGACACATATAGCGGGCGGACGCGCCCCCCGGGGAGAGAACGGGCCCCTCTGGGGAACAGAAAGGCTCCTGCAGACTTTGAGGAAAAGTTTTGGATGTACAGCTTTTTTTTTTTTTCCTCCCGTCCTTTCTTTTGTTTCAGCATCTGTCCCTTCAGACCCTCCGTCAGCCAAGATTAGCCACAGTGACTGGAGCGAGGTCAACATGGAGGCTAAGAGAACGGGGAATTGGAGATGGACAAAGGTTGAGGAGTAATGAAAATATTCCGTGCCGGAGCCCAGTTGGCATCTCATTGACTGAGACTTCATCCACATTGTTTCTGGTTTTTCACTTTAAACAGAAAGACGACTTGAACTTCTTGAACCCAATCAATAACTAAAGAGCAGAGTGTAAGAAATCTCGACGCCACTCATGAACTAATTATGTGTTGTTGTTGCAACGGGAGTCCTGTCGCTCGTCTGCTGCGCTCGACCCCCGGGGACCGTGTGTCGCGGAAGAAGACCATCCATGAAGTTCGTTTTAACTGTGACGGAGGAGGGCTTTGAATCACGGAGAACGATTTCCATCAAAAGATACAACTCGAAGAGGTTTTCAAAAAGAAAAACTATTAAATGCAATCAGTCATTCTGTGAAATATGCAGCGGCATGAACAACGAGAGGAGCCTCAGGCCTGTATTTTCTGTCCGTCCATCAAACACACCCTGAAGTCGAACAGAATCTCTTTGTGTTACATAAAGTTTGTCAACATGTGTTTGTGAGTTTTGTCTTTTTTGTCTGTTTCCTGTTGTTTTTGAAAGCACCTTGATTAATCTTGTAGCCCATCGAAGCGGCCGCGGGGTCAGAAATTCAGGGGGGGGAAACCGCATCCGGTGTCTTTTTTTTTTTTTTTTTTCTGCCTCTGGGAGCGCGTTGTGCAGCGAAGCATCCCCTTCGCAGTGGGTGAGGAAGGTATAAATCAGGTGGGTAATGTTACTAAAAGGCAGGTCTTACATATCCCCCCGGGTGCTGCACGTACAAACAAAGTGTAGCAGTCTGGCAGCGTTGAAGTTAGTCATAATAAATTATTCTCTGCATGACTCGAGCGATGCCAGCCGTGTACCGCTACGCATGATTGATTGGATTTAGAACTTGTTTCTGTCAGATCATAAAAAAGCTTAAATTAAAATTGATCAGGCTTGCGAAGGGGCTCGTATTTTCTGCAATACTTTATCTCACATTCGTCAATTTCGACTCCTGGGACGTTCTCGCGGTAATAAAAACGAGAGGCGGGGAAACGCGCGGGGCTCGTAATTAGTACAGTTTGGGCTTTTATTTTGGAGATTAAGAGACAGACAGATGCTGGTTCACGCGGCGACGCTTCGGGCGGTGACACGCGCTTGGTTTTTCCCCCCGCGCAGGTTCCGCATTAGTCATACCTGACATTTACGGTGCACAATTAGCTCTCCGTAATGGCTTTTTCTGAAGGAATGCGTACTCTCCGGAGCACAGCCCTAAAATAGCACGGCCACATAAATTCTACTAATAAGCCACTTTTGGCATCACTGGTTGCTGTCAGACCCTGCAAGTAAACAATCCATTCACACGTCCCCGGCTTTGTGGAACATTTGAAAATAAATATGAGTCGCTGCGGTTGCGCTAACGAAGAGCGAGGATCACATATTTGGTGAAACAAAGGTGAGACTGAGGTATTATCTTTGATTTGAAGCCCACGATGTCTGGCCTTATGACCTCTGACCCCCTGGGGGTTCATGAGCTGAGATTTCTTGTCATGATCATCACTGTAACTATCCTGAAAAGCTCTGTAGACTTCCATCTCCTGGAGGAAGTTTTTTTATTACTAGTAGTGATGAACATGCTTTGTGTTATGTAGCGTGCCATTCAAATGATACCTTCTTAAACTGGCTTCTTTGGGAACCTGGTATTGTGCAATGTGTTACAACAGTATGTGACTTCCAGTGCTGCTGTTCCTTCTCCTCATTGTGATGAGCTGACGTACTCATCCACGCAGAGGGGTTAGCAAAGTGCACTCCTCAATGCCAGGGTGTTAATGCTCCATTGTGTCCTGCTGAATTAATGCATTAAAGAAGCTGTTGTTTTTGTTACGGTTATGGTTTGGATTTATTTCTCATGGCTTATCTTGAAGGCCACGTGTAAATAATGCAAATAAACGTTCAGATGTGCAAACAAATAAATCCCAAAGCGAGGATGTCTAAAAGACGACATGATTTTTCTTGGTGGTTTATGCAACATTAAGCTTCTGGGCTCTTGTGTGTGAAAGCGGGAGTAAGTGGGACGCTGGAGTTTGCGTTAAAAGTGCACACAAACACAGACTGAGTTGTGGGGCGCAGGTTTTCGCCACAGCGAGGCTGAAGATCGGCCCAGACGTTCAGCTCATAGCCGCTCGCGGTGAAGCGCACCTTTTCTTTGGCACCGGGCGCCTGTGGAGGATAAACGCTCAGCATTTCACACAACGCAGGACAAAGTGCCGCTTCATACTGTGCCTCCGTATTATAGCGATGGCCACAGTCAGACAGACTAACAACAGCCATTATGCTTCATAGCAGCGATTCCCAGCCTTTCACGTCTGACGGAACAGATTTCTCTCACACCATCACACCTTTATGTTACATTCATCACCAATTTGTCTCATTACTTTCAGCGAACAAAGCCACTTGTTCAACAAGGTTTCATCTGCTATTAAGATCTGATGTATCAGAAATGACACTAATGGCGTCAAGGGGTTTAACTTCAACAGCATGTTCTTACCCTTAACTAAGCAAAGTCACATCCAGAACTGAAGCATTAATACTTTTACTGCATTTCGACAACGGAGGAGCTCAAGTTACAGAAGTGAGTCACAGGCTGATGTTTTCGTCAGCAAACATGCTGCAGACCAGCGTCGAGATGCTTGTCGAGTCATCGGGGGGGTGGAAAGCGCTCATTTCATGCAAAACAATAGGTGTGCGCGCCGCTGCCGTCGCCGTGGCAACAGGAAACGCCGAACATAAACATGCAGATTGGAATAACAGGCATTTCGGTTCAAACGGAGCCGTGTTTGCTCTAGCAAACAAGCCGGTAAACAGGGAAATATTTAGTTCATCCTCTGAAGTTCTGTCGGGTTTTTGCAACAGGGACTTCACGTGTTGAAGCCTGTTCAGGCCTGTTATTATGCAGTTAGAAAACAGAACCGTCGCCAGCTTTCAATCATTTCGGGAGAGATTGGTTCTTTTAGATTCGAGGGGCAGCGCTCCCCCGGCTGCTCTCATCTGCGGATGAGTCAGTTTTCATCATTTCAGCAGCCGCTCCTCGTCTGCATTAGTGCATCACGCCGGAGATTATCCTGGGAGAGAAATGTGTCCGCTCGTATTTGCTGGCATCAAGTTGCTAAGTGGAGGCTGCAACACTAGACCGCGGTGTTTTGCTGCAAGTGCAGTTCCTGAGATTGGTTATTGTATTTCACTCAAGGATGGTGCAATGCCTGGAAAACGTCCACTTTCTAAGCCCCGGCGCTCAACCCACACACGGCAAGTGTGTCACAGGTTCCAGTTGTATTATTCGCAGGTGGATTATGATTAAAAAGAGACGCAGAACTAATTTTGTTTTAATAAGAGCTTACGTGACACGTCACCCTCGGTCATTGTTTCCTGCGTTTGGCTCCTCTCCCTCGCGAGCAGCGCTTTCACTGAAGCAAACACCGGTGGATTCAGACACATGTACCGACAACAGCCCGAGAAAAAAGGCGCGTGAATGGAACCGAATTTGATTTCAAACGAGGCTTTCTTTTCCGCGGGAATACATAGTTGCCCTGACAACCGTGAAAAGCTCCTGGTTTCAAACTTCAAGGCATCCTGTGAGGATTCACTCCAGCGAGGTAAGTGAATGCTGTGTTTCCTTCCAGCTGCAGACTGGAAAGAAACCAGACCAATGTCACATTAAAATTAAACATCATGCTCATTTCCATTATAAACAGAGTGGCTCGCAGCATCGAAAAGCTTCCTGGACAGATTCCGATAAAAAACTTCCGATAAAGAGGCTCATCCAGCTTACGTGACTCATGCACCTGACGAAAATAGCTCAGTGAGCAGGTGCTGGTTTTCAACACGCCTTGACTTTGGAGTTTAGAGGACTGGGAGGAACTGAGCGTCTCACAACAAAGGCATGCAGATGTTACCCTCTCTAAACGTTGGCTGATAAAATTAACCAGGCCTCGGGCTCTTTGGGCTCCGTTTCCAACACGCTCCCTAAGGCTACAGCTATAGATCATGAAGCCATTCTCGTCATGAAAAGAACCCCTCACACAAACTTTTCCCATTTCCTAAGTGAAAGCTTCTGCGGAGCTTTACCTCCACAGCCTGTCGCTATATTTAGACAGGATATTATTTGCTTTCCTTATCTCCTTCAATAAGAAATGTTCAGTAGGGAGAACGAAAATTGCCTCTGCTGAATATCCCCCTATGAGAAAAACTGTCCCGTATTTGTCACTTATTTATGAGAAATCCAGAGCGACAGCCATCACGGTCATTATTATTTTGTTTGGCAGCAGTCAAGTGAATATTGCAGATATGTGGAGTCAGGACTGCTCCTAGCGACGTTTCAGGCTTTAGCAGAAATAAGCTAGAGGCCGGTTTATTGTGGGACTGGATCCCTGCATGAACCCGAGCAGATGCATGAAAGAGCACTGAGCTAAATTATGCAATTATGTATAATTTAGACACAGGTTCAGCTCCAGGTTTCTTAGTAAAACACCTGGATCATTGTTTTTATGGAAGCGGTTTCCTTTATGCAGACTGTTACCGCTGCTGAAGAGCCAGATGAATAATGCAGGTCAGCCCGGGAACCTCTCCAACAGAGGATACACACTTTCTAAAACCAGCACGTGCAGCTACTGCTGCTGCCCTGCTCGACTCGGAGAGTCGAGGAAAAAAAACAACAACCCAAAAACCCTTTCAAACGCAATGAAAACGAGGGATTTCGTGTTTTCACATAACTGCGGCTTTTTTATCCGGCTCCACTTGTTGGTTTGTCTGTAAGCAAGAGGAAGAAAGCGAGCGAGATGGAACTAATTTTATGGATTTTGAGGCCCTCAGGAGAGAGCCAGATCCCTCTGTAAAGATTTATTTATCAACGCGAAAGCAAGCGAGGGAAGTGGAGTCAGAGATGGAAAACATGCGATGCTACAGAGGAATCCATGTCGAGCTATTTTAAGTCGGGCAGAGGCAGCAGCTGGGCGGCTGAGGAGAACCTTTTTTTGGAAGAAGAGATGAAGGAAAAAGTCGACAAAGCACTTGCTTTGGAAAACAAATTATATAATATTCATGTTCATGTATTTAGCTTAGGCCTAGAATAGAAGCTGTGTGATGTCTTTGTTTTAAGTGAATGAATTGCTTTTTAAAAGGCAACAAAAGTGTCTTTATTGTTGCTTTAAGGTACTTTTCATTTCACGTGGGATCAACCAAGCGGTGTTTAGCCGTCCACGAGGTCATGAACCTGCTACAACACAGGTTCAACAACACACATGACTAATGGTTCAACGTTCCACGCGTTTTTTTAATCAGTTGCCGGCGGCAACAGCACCCGTCCGCGCGTTAGCGGAAGTGAAAGCTAATCTCCGTTTGCCTCCGTATTGGCTTTTTGTGTGTTTTCAGGGCTGCCTGCTTAATAAACATTTACGCTCCGGGCAGAGTCGCAACCGTCTATGAAACTCCACCGCTGTCGCCCTCACGTATAAATGGGAGCACCCGAGGCCGCCTGCTGCGGGTGCTCGCCGACAGATGCCGGCTCCTCGGGAGCTGCCTTTTTCCTCCACGCCGGTGACAAAACAGCGGAAAAGACTTGGACTCGTCTTCTTGTCGACAGGATTCATGCGTTTTCTGCCGGCGTGGGTGACGATTACAGAGACTGTGTGTGTCACGAGCGGGATTAAAACAGAATTTTCATTAACGGAAACACTAAAAAGGGAATCAGCGGAGGAATGAAAGCGGCTCGGGGCCTTTTGCAGGTATGGCAGCGCTGCCGCTAATCAAAACCAGCAGGTTGCCTGCAGTCGTGATGTATGGGGCCCCTTTTGCCTCTATGGCGGCGTAGCACATGTTAATTGAGAGCGTTTGAATGTCTTGGAGGCAGAAGCGACTTTTGAATGTCAAGGTTGCACGAATCCAACTTCCAGCCGGTTGAAGACAAGTCCGCTATTTTAGTCCTTTCTCACCAGAAGCATGAGGATCCTCACATATATGTGGTCATTAAAACCCACCGTGGGGTGTGAGCCAATTAGGAGAGAACCCGTGCCAGGTATTCACATCTCTATAATAAGGGAGTATTAAAATGCCACTAAATGCTAAGAAGGATGACATCCCTGCTCCCGAGCCTCAAATCCATCCACTCCCTGCATCTCCCGCCGGATTCTGTCACTTTAATGATTCCTCAAAGATTAGATGAGTGACATCTGGACCTCCTTGTCTTCAGCGCGCTCCTGATTGATTGAGTGAGCAACATCTCAGCAGGAGTTTTATTACAGCTCCCCTCAGCAGACAGAGGCCTGAAGCGGCTGCGCAACAGGAAACGGCGGCAGCAACGCTGGATATTGAATCAGGAGGCTGTTTGCATGAGGCTGCGCTCTAAACCCCGCAGCTTCCAGGGTCATCGGTTGCCGGCGAGCACGGGCGCAGGTACCGAGATAAACGGTACGCGGGCATAAAAGGCGGGCGGCTGCTCACACGAGGCGACGCGTGTCACCGGGGGGATGTCACTGATGCTGTTTGACCTTTAAGCGAGACCCGAGTGGCAACAATCAGCTGGTGGCGGTGGGAGACCTTTAGAACGCGCTCGCCTTGACCCGGCGAACGGAGCCGTCGAGAGGAGCTGGGCGGGCTGTTAATATGAGGCGGGGGGCGCTTCAGAGTGAACGGCGGATGAAAGAGACATGACGGCAGAGACGGGAGGAGATGGAGAGGAGGGAGCGCGGCCGTGTGACGGACAGGTAGTGATTTACTGCCGTCCTGCTTACTCCGACGCCGTTGTCTCTGTCGCTAATTGACAGTCAATTATCTCCCGACGGCAGCCCCGTGCAGCGGCGAGCCCGTCCGTGTAAAGGCTGTGTTGACGTCCCCCCGGGGCGCGGCCCTGACGCCGGTGACAAATCAATCCTGGCTCGCTGACACCCTCTCCTCGCCAGAATAGAGGAAAAAAAGGCCAATTGTGAGTGATCCACAACTGGACGGCGGGAAGGTGCTCCTGGATGCGGAGGCGTGGCTGATCGCGGGGCAGGCTGCTGTGTTTTATTGTGATGTTTTACAAGAACGGGTAGCGGTGATGACAAGGAGTAAGAGAATGGATGCGCTCTTTATAACAAATGTCAGGCGGCTCGGCCCGCTGCGCTGAGTGAACCTGCACATCGGGCATAATGGAAGAAAGCGCAGCTGCAGCTGCAGGAGCTGCTAAAAGCTTCCAGCCTGGTGGGTTTGGTGCATTAGGAGACTGTCGGCTGGTCATTAATTCTTAATTTGTGTCATCCAGCTGTTGAGGTTATGTTATAAAAACTCTGATCCTGGGTCAAAGTGGCCGCGAAACCTTGTGGCGACAGAATGGATGTATGGAGGAGGAGGAGGATGATGATGATGAAGGAGGAGGATGGAGAGAAGCTCAGTGTGTGTGTGTGTGTGTGTGTGTGTGTGTGTGTGTGTGTGTGTGTGTGTGTGTGTGTGTGTGTGTGTGTGTGTGTGTGTGTGTGTGTGTGTGCGTCTATGGTCCTTGAGGCGCTGCTCTGATCCCAAGGTTTCCTTCAGAGCAGCTGTTGTTGTAGGTGGCTTTTGTTCAGTGAGCCCTCGCCTCCCGTCGTCGATGAAAAGACAAAACAGCTGGATAACGGCTCGTAGTCGACTCGGAGCTGGGAGACGCTGCCGGGCGAAGAGAGCCGTTGCAAACGCCCTCCCGACACCTGTCCAATCAGCGCCCGGGCCGCGGCCAAGCGCTCTCCATCGGCGCCGCTGGTCTTCAGGAGCTCTGGGCTCACAGGGAACCGCTGGTAATTGGCTTCTGTTTGTTTCTGGCCTTATCAGTGTATTACTTTCCGCGGATAACTTAGAGCTAATTAATCGGGGCGTGGAGGGAGGGCTGGGATTTGCCTTTCTCTCCCGTTCTTGTTCGTTTGCCCCTCCTTCGTCTAGAGCCTCGCTCTTCTCACAGTGCTCAGCAAGCCCCTTCGGAGCCGCTGGAGCGCTGATACGGACTCGGAGAAGAAGCAGAGATAAACGCTGATATTCCAGGTTAAGAGCCTTTGCTTTTACACGTCTAATCCCTTTGTTTTTTCGGGTGCCCTGCAGCATCTGGAACTCATCTGAATACAGATGAATGCTTACATTTGATTTGAATCTAGATATTTCATTCACTAATGCCCCGGGAACTTCTTACTCCGTCCGTCCTCCCTTTCATTATTAGACCCATCCGTGAGTTCTGAGCCTCTGTGTGGTCATAAATATTAACGAAGCATCAGGATGAATTCTGACCTTTGTTCTGCGATGACAGCCTCTGTAGAGTGGTTCTAATCCAGTCTCTTCCCCCAGTGTGAACATTTCTGGAGCGCAGTGATCCTTCACCTTGAATTTGGAACCCAAAAGCTTGCACTCATATCACTGTTGCTACAACAGGTGACGCTTTGGTCAATGGGGGTAAGAAACAGTCACTTCCGTCATGGATGATCGTAAATTCTAACAGTTTGTAATAAGTGCCAAAGCAAAGCAGAAGGTACTGCCCACAGATGTCCCCTGAACCCCCCACAGTTGGCAGCAGGCCCTCCCTCCAGCATGCGCGAGGTTGTTTGTGTAGTATCCTGCCCACGAGCCCCGTCACAATAAAAGCACCACCAGCTGCTGTGAGATTCTCTGGGAGGCTGTGTGTTCTGCAAATCCCGCCAAAGCACAAAAGACACAAGCGGAGCGTCCTCCTCCGGGACCCCCGGGGCCCATCGGTGGAGCCGGCGAGTACCTGTGCACAAAGGGAGAACTCATCCTGTCCGTGTCCAATGAATGTCCTGCGCTAATATGGCTTCTAAATACCGCTCAGGCGTTTTGGTGAGGTCACGCTGTAGTCAAATTTATAGTAGAATAGTAGAAGAAGAAGAAGCCAGTACTAGTGAAGAAGAATGTGATCTTATAGTCAGGACAATATAGAGATGGACTTACTGGCTAAATGCCAAAAGGGTTCTTTTTGGAAATCTAAAGCTATGACCAAATAATTACATTTGGGGATTCTTTAATGTTTCATTAACAATTGGGAAATTGTGCCTGTGGGAGTCTTTTATTATTTAAACAGACCACATAAAGAATTCTGACACATTTCTTTATAGATGAATCGTATTCTTTTGTTCTGTCCCCACAAATCTGTCTATTTGACTCTCAGCCTGCAGGAGATCGGCCTTGTAATCGTTCCGTCGCCCTCCTCCCGTCGCTTCAGAGGCGCGGCGTTTAAAAACCTGCCGTTTCAAACGTCCGTCCGCTGTCTGGAGATCATTTGCCTGATGCCTCACCTGGCGGGGGGGCGGGGGGATTATTGGACAGTGAGGGGGTCTGTCTGGCTGTGCTGACTCCGTGGGAGCCCGGCTCTCTGCATACACGCGTACTGGGGTCAGATGGCAGAGGCTGCTGCTGGTTGCAAACACAGGCCAATATGTGGACGTGACGTGCCTACACACACACACATGAATATTAATATGTACTTGTACATATTATTGCCTGTGTTGCCAGTACACTTCACTGCCTAGTTTACTTTTAGAAACGTCATGCCTTCCTTGATATGAGACGACGTGAAGAGAAGCATGAGAAAAGCAACTACATCAGACTTGACTTGTCTGTACTTATCAAAATAAATATCCAGCAAATGAATCAGAGTTGAAAATATTCACTGCCAGCAAATAATATATGCTCTACCCTCGACGTGGATGCAGCGGTTCGGCTGCATTTAGCTTTTCAGCATCTTTCAGCTCATTGTTTTGGTTGGCCGGGGTTTCAGCTGCATCACAAAGCTGTCGTGAATGAAAAATGTTTAAAAGCAGCTAAGAAAACAGTGGAAAGGAGAAAAAAAATAACTTACTGAGGTTCAAATGGGGAAATATTAACCCTTTGAGGTTGTGTCTGGTTCTGGTGCGGTGCACTTTCACCACACGATGCCCGTGTGCTCAACATCTGAATCGTGTGCAGCTTTGCGTGAGTGTGTGGAGACGGCAGCTGTGATGCTGTGTGGGTGCAGGTGGAACATATACTGCCTGTTGTTGTTATGCAGGAGAAAGAGAGAGAGAGAGGGATTGTTATGGCAATGTATGCAGCAGGGGTTCAGCCGGGGCTCGCATCAGCTGCATATACATCATCCGCACAGCTGGAAGAGCCCACAGTCGTCTGTGGAACGAGCTGTGGTGAGCAGCTCATCTCCGGAGCCCCTCATCTGCGTGCCAACACCGACACGATGCCTTCAGGGACCGTTGTAACTGAAAGTGTGACAACACCTTAACAAAAACCCTTTTGATTTTAATCACCTCATGGACGTGATTCTGATTTTTCTCCCTCGTTCAATCGCAGCCTTTCCTTCAGATTCCTCCAGTTTATTAAAAGCCGGATCGATAGCTTCTCCTCTGAGTGCTGTGTGAGCGCGTGACTGTAGGTGTGTACGCGTGTGCTTCTCGGCTTTCTGTGCGCGCGAGCGCGGGGCCGGGCGACCGCGTGGGTTGCGGTGCTATTCAGGGCTAAGACGAGGAGCTTTCGGATGCGGAGAACGAGCCCTTTATTATTTTCTTACAGAGATTTATGTGCAATCTTCCACCGCGGCTCAGCGGGGCCTGATGGCGGAAGGCAGTAATCTCAGCCATGGATTTAGTGCCGGAGCCTAAGAGTCAACAACCTCCCCGTCCACAGCATGCGATGAATAACCTCAACTCATTGTTTACATTGCATGTCAGCATTGACAGCTAGCATGTGAGACGCTAAATGTCCACTTACACTAGATTTAGACACAGGTCCTCGGTGTCTGAGAGGCTGTGAGCTCTCATTTCCATGTCCTTTCCTGCAAACATGTGTGCTTATTCCCCAAAATCCACTAACTTTGACACAAAGTGAGCACTGACAAGGTTATTTTAGAATGGGAACGCTCCCCGCATCATTAGCAGTCTGAATCCGTTTCTGGGGAATGAATATTAATTCCGAGTTGGTGCTATTTCCTCAAATAATTTATGTACATAAACAACAGATGGTTTATGGAGGAAGCTGCGTTTCTTCAGCACAGACATCGCATAAACTTGGTGAGCGCTCTCTAAAACTTCCAGCGCCGTTATTATAAATGGAGATGATCTTCGGAATCACCTGCAGTAAACAAGCGTCTGTCTGCAGCTGCCTCGGCTCCCGCCTCCTGATTATTCGGCGCCGCTCTCCGGACACTCTTCCACGCGTCTACCCTGAAAGCCACCGGGACAATTACGGAGACACATTGACACAAGAATGCAATTAGAGCGTCATTAAAGGATAATTAAAAATGCAGCATTCATAATCCCAGCGGGGCCACCGGCTCGCACCGCCAGTCGACAGGTCTGTAGCCACACGCAGGCGCTGAGCTGTCAGCATCATTTCTAAGGAAAAGCTTTCAGAAACAAATAACTCCCATGCATCTGTCAGGTATACTGTACTATTTCTACCTCTAGATGGACTGTAAAGAAATGGGAAACATAATTATTATAATTACTTTAGAATAAACTGCAATCATTTTGCTGATTTGTGGACTTTTATTGTTACCTGTCATGTATTTGAGAATAAACATTGGAAGCTCTTAGATCATTCTGTTTATGCCGCTTTAACCCGTTCTTTTTTTCAGAGACCTTTCTAATCTAAACAAGATATTATTTGCCCACCTACTGACCAGTGTCAGCCTCGAAGCGGTTCGGAAGTAGAAAGCGTGAACTGCGGTTCTCAGTTTCCTACATCATGTTGTCGTAGGCGTTCGCTTTGCTTAGAAGGTTATTAGGGCCGTTTTAAAGTGCAGTGGCTCCGCTGACAGTTCAGCTCATCCTGCGGAACCCACCGTTTCAGCTCAGTCGGGAAAAAATGCCTGAGTCCGTGCGCACACATTCGGGCCCACATGACGTGCACATTGAGAATATTGGCTGTTGGGGAGCTTGTGCCACAACATCAAGTCTTTGCCAGTTACCTGCTCTGTTGACTGTTAAACATCGGGCTGCAATAACAGTGGACCTTGGAGTGGGGAATGGCTCCTGCTCTGCCCGTTTGGTTATAAACAGTCTCTGCCTCATTTCACACTGCTCAGATCGTCCTGTTGGGTTTTATAGCTGCTAGAAATAGAAACATGACGGTGAAGCAACATGAACACAATTGTAGTCTTTATCAGTTCAATCAATGTTCTGCAATTAAATCATACATGTTAATTGTATAAAACTGATGTCACTTATGAAGGCACTAAAACCATCCGTAGCCCTCAAAGAAGACGATCAGACTCTATAGATGCTGTATGAGCTTGGAGATCTTAAAAAAGAAAAGGATAGCAGGACTAACTGTGATTTTCATCAGGATGGCCTTGGTGGGAGAACTGGTGTGGAATGGGAGCATGTTGCCTCCAAGTTCAAGCATCTAGACGAGGAGGTATGTCGGGTAATCCTGAAATAGCAAACATCATCACAACAACAAGGCATTGCAGGAAGCTTTGTGGGGCAGGAAATGGGCAGAGCTGAGCCAATTCGAAAAGGCAAGAAAAAGAGGTTTCATGCACAGTTGGGCTGAGCGCAAAGTTGACTACTCAGCAGAAGGGCTTTGAGAGAGGGGGCGAGTAAGGTCAACTAATAATGGATCATCTGATCCCTAAAAATACAAATGATTAGAAGACATTTTACAGCACTGCAAAAGTGAGGAAAGAAAAGTCCACACTTAGTTAAGAGTGGAAAGATATAAAGATTATACAGGTGGCGAGCTGCAGGGCTGCCCCAGCCCCATTAGCATCACCACCGTACACTGCTGCTAAGCCCTGCCTCGGGGGCCTCCACGCCGCTCCACACGTGTGGCGCCGCTAGGCTAACACACATCCGCTAGGCTTAGCGTCCGCCTGGTAACGGTCGCGGAAGTGAAAGTCGTGGGTTTCGTCTCGCATTTTATCATGTGGGGGAATCCTCTGTTTATAATGTATCACGGTGACTGTTGTGGACTTAAACCCTCAGCCGCCGCCCTTCGAGGGCGAGGGCTAATTGCTAAAGATAGCATTTGTCGCGGCATTTGGTTCCTCTGATGTGCCACTAAAAAAGTATATCCACACGGCGGTAATTATTGATAACAGCCTCGTCCTCTGCTGCCGCTCTTCCGCACACGTGGACCCGGCGGAAATGAACGGAGGAGGGCCTTCGATTTGCAGCGTTGCCGTGTGTAGATTGATTGCCAATTACACAGGCAGCCGGCGCTCCCCGCCTCAGGTTTAGGGACAGGTATTGACGCCCCAGGCCTCTCGCCATGCCTTTGTCTGGGATCGTCTGATAGGGTGTATTTGTGTTACCGCGAGGGCATAGAAATGAGCCGTTCTCTTATTTGCACTCCTCTGTTCTCTCAAAGGGAGCTGCTTTGGGAATGCTAAACAGCGTTGCTGTATCTTCAAACGGCGACACTGGATTGATCCCTTGAGCAACAGAGGGCTTCTCCATCAAATCAGGGATCAATTTAGCCTGACGCTCCACCCAGCCTGCTCCATCTGAGAGTGGAACGCGGGCCTAATTTCACATCAAGATGCAGCCTCCTGGGATTCTTTACTTCATAATAAGTTCTTCAGAGCTTGAGATTAGACATATTTATTAAAAACATCACAATGGACAGATCCAAGCAGATATGGGAGTTGATTGGAATCTCTTTGTGCCTTTTTTTGCCTTATTAATGGAGGCAATGACCAACACACTTACAGTTACGGTTTTGGGAAAAGCTTTGCAGCTACATAATGTCAGTCAATTAGTGCACTGGAATCATGGAATATTCAAGTGTCTCTTCAGTGTAGGGCCCAACTTGGGTTGGCGAACTGGGAGGCTTTTGTAGTGGCTTTAAGTGGGTTTTTCAGGCGCCGCCGTGTCAAAGAGGTTTTTACCAAACTTTGTGAAAACATGTAGGAGTTGTAAATGTCAGCCTTTTAGATTTGGATTTCTATTTGCAGAACAGCAGGCTAAAGTACATGACTAAGTGTTTAATAATTAATGAGGACGTGCTTGTTTGCATGGTAACAGCTTGTAGCAACCACACCATCATTATAAGTGACTGTACTTGTGACTGTGCATATATTATATATTCATATTCATCATATTTATTGGCCTCATTTATCAAAACAGTACCTGAACAGAAGACAATGTGGAGCATGATGTAGCATATTGTGTTGTGTCATCATGTGTGATGCAGCTCTGAGTTCTGTTTAAAAGGTGGAGCAGCTGATCCTAAACTGTAAGTGGAGGATGCTTATCTCACGTTCCGATGCTCCTTGTGCTTGTGTCATTCACTTCCTGCCATAACTCCTGTTGAGCTCAGATGGCAGCAAGCGGCTCCTCCACTGCTCAAGTGTTCGATTTCTCCTTCTGAAGCTTTGTGTCTCCGCCGTGACACTTGCGGGATGCAGTACACGGCAACTTTGCATTTCTTAGTTTCCCTGGAATCTGATAGTGCTTTGAAGTTGGGAGTTCTGGTTGATGAAACATTTGAAGGTTCATTTGATGGCAAAAGCAATTGCTTTTTATTCCCTTTCTTTTTCGCTGTGTATCTGAAACCATTGCTTTGTTCCTCCTTGCTCTTGTGTGGAAGACAATAATGCCTTGGTGGATATGCAGCACAAATAAATCATAGGTTCTCGGTGTAAACAAAGGCACCGGATAGGCACAGTCAACAAAAAAGGGATGAAAAGAAACATTACTCTGTTCTTACGTTTGAAATTCCTGCGAGTGCTTCGTGGCACACATCCCAGCAACCGACTGATCGCTTAGTTCAAACGGTTCAACAGGTACACAGACAAGACAGTGATTTCTGTGGGGAAATCAGGGAATAAATACAGGCAACAGATATATTACATCCCATTAAGGATCACATTCTAAATTTGTCATTTCCTCGAAAGACTTTTGAAGGAACAAGAAAAGTCAGTTTGATGAAGTGGAGGGTTTGATTCTACGGCGGCTGGAAAGTTTCTGCGAACTCTGCTGTATGTGTAAGAAAACGGTGTAAAAGTAATTGCTTAAAGCAAAAGTTCTTCTTCTCGTCTGCTTCCCCGCAGAGAGCTCGATGGGATCGATACCGCGCTAACATTTGCACGGTAAATATACAGTCAGCAGTAGGTTTGCTTAGCCCTGCACAAAAGATCATCTGGCTCCGTCCAACACTAATAAATGAGTTTATTCCCCCAAATGTCTGTCGGTACATAATAATGTCTTCATGGAGATAGTCTTTATTATTGTTCTTCCTCAGAGTCAGGAAGGTGATCTTACTGACAGAGACGCCTTTGACTGATAGTGAATGAAGAGTCAATATCTGATCAGACTCGACACAATGATCCTGAACTCTCCTGCTTCATTTGATAGACAGCGCCTAAAGGATTCGTCGATTACCTCTTTCCAAGCTAATAAATTTGGGCAGGTTGACGCCGGAGCCCACGAGGGACACGCCATTTCACTCAAAGTAAATGAAAACAAAGCGACTCTCTCCCTGTCGGCGTCGTCTTCCCTGCACCTCCAGCTACCGTGGCTGTATTTAAAGCAGCGGGCGAGCGATTGATTTTGAAGCTGGGAACACGGTGAACTGGCGCAGGGCGGCGGTAATCGAGTCTGGAGACGTTTCACAAAGCCCTCACTTCTGTCTCGGGGGGGGAGTTTTCAACCAGGTTCAACTAGTCTTTGACTCTGAGTCTCCAGGGCTTCCTCTCCCCCCTCTCTCGCCCCCTCCCACCCCTGTGGCACCTTCAACGTCTTGGTATCTGTCATGTGTAACTCTGCCACAATGACACTGCTGGCAGCCGTGTGAGAAGTGAACCAGTGACACACCTCCAGCAACTCGGCTCATTTATCAAGTGGATGAAAACATTCCAGAGCCATAGTCATATGGTTTCGTCTATGTGCTCCCGTACTTACAGAGTTGTAAAAACATTCTGGTTTGTGTCAGAGTCAAGCTTCAGAATTAATTTACTGTGTATTTACTGAAAATTTACTTTCGGCCTCATATCTTATGTGGTCATCTCGCATCAGCAGGAACCTTGAGGAGTCTTCGGCTGCAGCTTTGTGCGGATCTATTTCAAGGCTATTTGCCCATCCCGCCCTCTGACCCGCCCGCTCGCATCCTGCATTGAATCCACCACCATCATGCATCCTTAGACGTAGGAGTCCAGCCCGGGCAGCAGATGGATCTCCAGGAAAAGGTCAAGTGTTCAACAAGGCCATACATCTGATCAATGTGCCCGGGCAGAGGAACAGATGCTAGATTAGAGCAACCCTTGGCTGGACAATCTGCCCCCTATACGTCAGCCTGTGTGCCACGAAGCAGCAGCAGCGGCGGGAGCTGAAGTCCAGAGGGGCAGCAAGTGAGCTGGAGTTGGCAGAGGTGTTGTTGATCAGAGGCTCTGACCCTCCCGCATGAGAGGGCCTTGGCTACTTCCTGAACATGTTAGGACTTTACATGGATGAGCTGCACGTGTGAACGGGAACCCTCGGCATTTCCTGCATTTCCTGCACAGAAACCAAACGGACCTTGTCCCGCATGCAGACTGCCTACAACCAAGTCTGCTCCCTGGATTAGGTGGGAACACACACTCAAATGGGTGATGAGGGTTTGAATCACGAGCATGTGAAAGCATTGCTGGACTCATTGCATTTTGCTCTGCAGTGCGGAAATCTATGCACGTCGCTGAAGCAGCAAACCTGGAGCAGCCCCGTCTACTTCTACTTCTTTAATCCTCCTTCGTGCACTCTCTAATATACCATGATTAATTCACATTAACTTGATCTCTGTATAGATGTGCTCTGTAGGTCTCTGAGCCAACGGGAAGCCAGACTCCCATGTTTGAATAGTGTGACGCTTCCAGTAACTGCTTGTTCTCAGTAAACCTGCTTGTAGCTCGTTCTCCACCCAGAAAGACATTTCTAATAGATCAGAGGCTCCCCGACGGGTGTTAATATATCCATATCTGACCACTACTACATCAAAAGTTTAAGTCCTTCCGAATATGGTCCAATTCTCCAGATACAATCAAAGGGTTGTGCTTTTAGAGCAGGCAGACGAGCAAATGCACTCAGACAGAGGGATGTGGGTCTCCTCCGCTGTTGTGTGAAATATTACGGACCTGATTGGAAGTGACACAGCTATAATTCAGCTTGGTGAGAGCGGCCAGATTCTGCTTGGCTCACAGGCGCACACAGACCATATGGGTACTTGCGAGCTACAGCTCATTTTGCTCACATTTCCGTCGGTTTACTGTATCTCAGCGCTGATTAGAGCCGCGAGATCGCCTCATCTACAGGGCGGCGGCCTGTCGGCGTGACGACGGCGCGGGGAAACGAGCCCCGGGCCGAACGGAAGGTGCAAGAGAGGCGGGAAGAAGATGTGTTGATGGTAGAAAAAGTAGAGAAAGTATCTTAAATAGTAGTAATCTAAACAAAAAGTCATTGATTTGTATTTGGTCTAAGAGAAAAGTGCTGAGTGTCCAAAAAAATGTTCCTTGGATCAATTAGTTGTTATTGCTTTGTTATGGATTATGCTGCAGGAAATCCATAATAAGCATTTTTGTGAGTGTAAATAATTCATTCATAAAGCCTCCCCTACACACACACACACACACACACACACACACACACACACACACACACACATACACACACAGCTTCGCATACTTCACTTTAAGAGTCAAACTCTCATAAGGGCTGTTGTGTAGAATGTTTAGCCTGAAGGTGAAGCGTATTTCCCTAAGCCCACGTTTAAGATCTTCTTAGTTCGGTAAATTTCTTTAATTATCACAATCCCAAAGCCGCATGACTGAAGCTCCAGACGTTTCTCCAGCTAAAACAGCCGCAATAATTCAACCTAATACACTAAGCGAAGGACTTAAATTGACGTAGGGGACCGAGCGAGGGGAGCTGGATTTACCAAATCTTTTATTTAAGACCCACAGTCATTGTGGGCTCCTTGGCTGTAGACAGATGTTACCAGCTGCTGTGGACGAGACCTGAATCTTCTTCGCTTTAAACAAATGCAGCCATGATGCAAAGTCTAGATCACTATGTTACTGTGAGTTCAGGACAGTTGACCTTTGACCTGCCATGTCAAGAGGAAGCTTCTGATGCTCTGGATCGTCTCACACTCTCGCGCGTATGAAGCTGCTTACACACTGGAAACCAGCAAATCATCACTGTCACGAATGGAAAAGCTCCCGTTTTAAAGTCTTTGCTGGGACTTACTAACGCACGGCAACCAGTTATTACCCAAACTCTAATTTCCTGTCGCCGCTCCCTGTTATTCCCCAGTTCGTCACTCTCCCCCTCTTGGGCCGAAGCAAAATCTAGCAATTAGCTCTTATCTCCTCATTCTGCTGACAATAGCTCACGCCGAAATGAGTTCATGGTTCATGGTCGCGGCGCTTTTAATCACAACCCTGGACATTAGCCATTAGGGGAACCAACAGCTGTGCTCGCGCCGACCCAGCTTACAATGGAGCGCACGCGGCCATTATGGGAGGTTGATTTGGTGAGGTGGAGGTTACTAATAAGGCTCTGTTATTAGCCCCGGGAATCAAAAGAGGGCATTAGGGCTTCCCCGTCATTTGACAAGCCTGATAATCCAGCTTTCAGCCTTCACCCAGGAGGACGCGGGGACAATGAGCCCTGCGGTGTGACAGGAGGGTCACAAAGCCACAGCTCAGGTAAAAGGCCGTCATTTATTGCATTTATGTATTTTTTATGCATTTTTTCCCGCTCTAGGTGAAGTTTTGGTTTGCTGAGTAGCCGTTTCACTATAGCGCTCGCATAATTAAAACGTGATTAATGAGGGGTTACGCATCCAGTGTGGAGAAAGAGAAAAAGGCTCATTAAGGGCTGGATTTCAGTTAAAGTTAAAAGAGGTTGTAAGCATTTCGAGACATATGCTTATTCGATTTCCCCCTGAGGGTTGGACAACAAGATTGATAGCCTCGCATCTTAAGTCCAAATGTGAAGCTGTGACTCTTATATGGTAACGACTGCGAGCCAAAATCCATTCATCAGAGTCTCTGAAGCTCATTAATGAACGAGTCAAATCCTCTTGTTTAATCTGAACAGAAAGCACAACATTGAAGGGGTTGTGGTATTAAAATTGGTTTTGCGCTGGACTGGTTGGGAAACTGATCATCCCCCTGTTGCCACAATGACAACCTGACACTGGTTGGACGGAGGCGCATGCAGGTGGAGAAATGTTCCCTTCCGCCGTCTTATCTTCGGATCAAGCTTTGGATGTTGCATGAAGGGATCAGACCTCTGCCTCATATCAGGCGGCACAACTGTGAAGGGAGCGCAGAGCCGACACAAAGGAAATAGGGATTACCCATCGAGTTCCTTATTTACCTGACCTTTAACCCCTGATTATCAAGTGTCAACACGTGGCAGTGGACCAGCAGCAAGTGGACAGTCTCTCATGTGAAGAGCACACATGCTGTCTGTACCTCCACTCATCAATAAACCAAATCTGTATAATTGACTCAGACAGACTGAAAAAATCAGTCAAGGGTTGTCTCTTATTGATTTACTCGCCGTTGCAGGTCAGTAGCTTTAGAGTGTGTGAATGTTTGTTTGTGACAACGGTAAACTATATTAAATCTAGGAAAATGATCAGCGATATATGGCAGCTGTTATTCAATTAGCTAATAATTTCCATCTCATCCTTGCATTAAGGAAATTCTCCCCTGCAATGCCTTCAAGGTTTGAGGCACATTTTGCATAATTAGGTGCACAAATTGCCCTTCGCCAATGGAAAATTCACACACACACAAAAAAAACCTCCTCGTCTCCTCGACTGGCATGAACAATGCAGAAGCTCGTCTCGCAAGGAAACTGAAGAGACGTCCAATCGTCAAGTTGGCCTGTCCCTGGCATATGGATGCAGCAAACGCTAGCCTTTCTGATTTTCAGTACGTCCTTGAAACAACGCTGCAGGTTTAACTCATTCTTTCTTTTGAGATTTTAGAAACGTACTAGAAACCTGCTTGTGGTTTGTAGCTTGGGAAACACCCCTGAGGTGAGCTTTATCGGACAGGTGCACATTTTTAACCCGTATCAACCTTTAATCTAGCATCTTACGTGCACCTCTGGGGTATTTGCACATAGTGATAATTAAAGGAAAGTAGAAGCGTCATGGCATGAAGTAATCCCTGACAGCGGCTCTACAGGCTCTTTTCCCCTCTATTCTCCTCCTGTGCTAATCTATCATTAAACAATTTGTTTCCCAGACGTTATCTGCTTCATGCGTTACTGGCTGCACTGTTGGATTATGTTTGTTAATGACGTTATCACAAGCACCCTCAGCTGCTGTTTTGCCCAGCCATAGTGTGTGTATGTCTGAAGTCAGCTTTTCCTACAAAGGACAAGGGAACTCTTCTAAAGAAAACCACTGCCACCTAGTGGACAAACTGCAGCCATGAATCCTGTTTGCTTAACAATCGAATAGTTGTGATGAATTAGAAATGAAACATTCTGACTCGTGAATGACATAAATGTATTTTCTTCAGTGAGAAGTTATAAAAACTTCCCCTGACTTCACTATTTGCATTTCAAAGCATTTCTGCATTTCCACTCATTGCCTCTTTTCCATTTTACTTAGACTCAGGTCAAAACCTGATTTTGAGTTCATACCTGCTCATATCAGAGGGTAATTGGCAGCAGACCGCAGGCTGGAGGAGTCCCACAGGTCTGTTTTGTTTACTGATAAAATTTGGCATCCTTGAGATGCCTCTCCGCTTTATCAAGCCGTCTTTCCGAGGCAACTGCAGTATGCTAATCCTTGAAGACTTCAGCTCCCACCTGCCAAACCTCATTATTTTCATGCTATTTTTGAGATAAACAATGCAGAGTAGCTCAGTGCCAGTGAGAGTTCCTCCCATCGTACAGTAATGGAGATGGAGATGGCAAACAGAGCCAGCGGCAAAGGAACAGGCTTCGTCTAATGTTGGCTCATGCCAAGGTCACTTACTTTTATTTACATTCTGAAGCACCGATCAAACACTTTAAAATGCTTTTTGTTCATTTATCCTGAATATTTAATTATCTTTAGCAGCATATGGCTCCTACTGCAGGTGACTTTCATGATAATGGGTACTTTTAAAATAAAAGTTTAACTCAAACTTAGAAGAAAATAAACTTACTTTGCATGTGGGAGTTATTCATCGATGTGTGCCTTTTTTTAACCTGTGCAATTAATTGGATTTAGTAATCACACAATTAAAATGTTCAATGAAATGTCATCAATGTGTTCCAAGTCATTAGAAGCAATATCTCGAAAACTGCCTGAGCTACACAAAAGAAGAAGAGAAATGTGACAAGGAAAAGGGAAATGAGTGAACCTGGACTCACAGCTGGGAGAGAGAAAGATCCAACCTCAGACCAACTGGACCTTTACAGAACAATAGCAGCAGAGATGAAACATGACTTTCCACTCAAATACAGAAGAGGCTTGTGTGTGTGTGTGTGTGTGTGTGTGTGTGTGTGTGTGTGTGTGTGTGTGTGTGTGTGTCTGCTATTTGTCTCTACCCCCGTCCTCCCCCGATCTCTTGGATATTCCTTTCCTTATCTGAAACACCTCTATCCCCATGAATGCAAATAAGCCCTCCCCCGTGTGCCGGGGTCCATTCCTCCCACTCTGGACCATTCCCTTCATTAGCATGAGCACAATAGCTAAGACAGAAAACAGCGAGCAGAAACCACTAAACCAGTTTCAGAGCTCATTACTATTCTTGAACCACCAGCTTTTCTATCGCGCCCTTTGTTATTCTTAAAAAACAATCACCAGGCGTCACGTCCTTTGAGTTACACTGCAGCTCCCTACACACGCTGACCAGCAAAGTGCACAATTTGACTTGTTAAGATGTGCAATTTAGTCAGAAAATTAAGGAAAATTGCAGCCGTTTACAGTTGTTACAGTTGTCCATGACAATGAGGTGATACAACAAAACACAGGAGCAAAGAAAGATCATCAAACCCACATGATAGGAGACTTGACGAAGCACAGAAAGACGTGGAGGTTGATGCTGGTCAATTGTTTATTGATAGACAAACCGGTCGGTACATTTGTCTAATATGGCAGCAGTGTCAGCAATTGCAAATCCCAGACATGTAACCAATATAAATACGTTGAGTATCAGAACTGAGTCTGTTAGTCAAGTGTACGACAGTACTGCAAAAGATAACAACAAAAACTAGCTTATAGGAGGCAAAAATTCTGATATTTCACAGAAATAGGTAGTATTGAAAAGGAATGCACCAAAAAATCTGCTCAAAAAGTACAGACGTCAAAAAAAAAGAAAAAAGATCTTTGACCATATGTACAAGACAATACATCCATCAGTTTGAAAGGGAGATTTCAGTGCAAATTCAGTTTGACAACAATCGATTTCAAAAAGGGGGCATGTTATTAAAAGAACCCTTTGTGCACCAAGTAAATCCCTGAGGTTTGTACATTCAATATCAAAAAGGACAAACATTGATAAAAGACAACTGGATGTCTGAAGGTTTGTCAGAAAACTAATACTGTCAATGAAAAAATCATCAAAAAAACGGTAACAATAAAGAAATAGACGTTTAGGCATCAGCCATCATAAAGTATATAAACTAAAAGATAAGGGCCCCAAGTACAATGCAAAGAGGGGATTAAAAGAGATAGAGCTTCAAACAAAATGCCACAAAACAACTGCTTTGAACTGCCTTTTGCCTGGAGGACAACATGCAGGGTTTAAACAGACCCACGACTCGGTTTCTTTTCACACACGTGCAAATGTCCAGGAGGGAGGAATGAGCTGCGGTGGCGGGGGAGCGGAGAGGCGCAACGCATTTGAATGCTGAGCCGGCGTGTTTAGCAGTACCCAAGAACGTAAGCGGCGTGTTAGCAACAAAACGCTTAAAGAGTTCAGTCAATCAAAAAAAAAAATAAAATAAAAAAAAAAATTACAAAGCTCATGAATCACCCGTGAATGAGTGACACGCCGTGGTGCAAGGCTCGCTTCCACATGTAGTAGGTGGAGCGCGGCGTCAAGGGGAAGTAGGACCGGAACTCCTTAAACGTGGGGAAGGATTTCTCCTCAAAGCGCTGCTGCAGGAACAGCTTGGCCTTGGCCTTGAAGTTGGCCAGCGCCACCACATCCAGCCCGAACATCTGCGGGTCCGCGGGCGCCCTGGCGTGGAAGGCGTGCTTAGGGTGCGGGCCGTCGGCCGAGGACACGGCGGGGGTCCCCGTGTACCTCGCGCCCTCATAGAACGGCACCGCGTGCTGGACCCCCACCCTGGGCTCCAGCGGGCCCGACCCGGTGCCCTCCACGCGCTGCTGCGTGCTCCGCTGGACGGCCGCCGCCTTCTTCCTGGCGCCCGGCTTGCCGCGCCACAGCCAGTAGAAACAAGTCGACACGGACGGGAACTTGAGCTTGAACTTTATCAGGGGCCACTTGGACTTCTGGACGTGCAGCTTCGCGGCCTCTCGCAGCCGTTTGTTATTCATGTGCGCGAGCTTGAAGCTCTTGTGGCTTCTCCTGCAGATCCTCGTTCGGGCCACGACGGGCTGGTTCCCATTGGGCGGCACCGGCGACAGGCTGTGCGGACTCTGGCTCTTGTCGGCATCGGAGCCGTCCTCGCTGCTGCCGACGCCGCCCTTGTAGCCTCCGTTGAACAACAGGGCCTCTCTCCTCCAGTTGTAGTAGGTCGATCGGGAGATGCCCGGAAAGTTCCTTTTGAAGATCTTGAAGGGCAGGGAGGTGTTCATGGCGATGCAGCTCTGCAGCGAGCGCTTCGCCTCCTGCATGTGCGCGACGTTCTGGGCCCGCTCCAGTTCCAGCTTGCCGAGGCTGAGGCCGAACATCCGGGCCACGCTGTCGTGCGGCTCCACCTCGTCTTGAGTTGCGTCGGGTGAAGACCAGGCCTCCTGCTCCGTGCTCTCCCCGGGGCTAATCTCCCCGGCGGACGATGATGTGGAGAAGTTCCCTCCAGACTTCAGAAGCTCGTGCTTCCAGTTGTAGTAGGACGACCTCGATATCTCGGGGAAGAACTTCTTGAACTGGTGCAGAGGGATGAGCCTCCCATCCAGGTAGCAGGACTGCAGGAAATACTTTGCCTCATAGCGGGCTGCAGACTTTTTGCAGTGCTCCTGCGTCTGCTTCTTCCAGCGGTAGAAGGTCCTTTTGGTGATGTTGTACTTGTCCTTCAGGTTTGAGTAAGACAGGTGCGAATCCCGGCTCAGGAGCTCCTCGCTCTTGATCGGCAACGCCTTGTCCCCCTCTGGACTCCCAAAGGTGAGACCACTCGTCTGGACTAGAGCCACAAAATAATTGGGCCTGAACAAAGACTCCGACTGCAGCTCGCCCGACCACATGATGTGGAGAGTGACCGGCTCCGACTCTTTGGGCCAGGTCCTGGGGCGTATGACTCGGTTGAAGTAGGGCCTGATCTTGAGGTTGAACATGGGGTAGATGGAGTAGATGTTGGACTGGAGGACCGACGCCAGGGCGTACACGTGCCACATGTTGGCATAGGAGCCGGGGAAGCAGGAGGCTTTGACGTCCGCATCAAAGATGGCCTGCAGGACTGCGGCGGGCAGGTTGAGCATGTCCTCGGACTCCTCCGCACTGAGACTGAAGCGAACAGCCTGGAGCATCATTTTCGAATCGATCATGCCGGACAGGTAGTAGCGCTTCCACAGCACCATTTCCACCACGGTCCGAACCTGAGGGGAACAGTTTCACTTAATAAAGTCTGTCTTGATGTTTTTTTTTTTTTTGATACAACAAGCATTTTAACCACAACGCTGAACCACGGCTCACCTGTAGTTCCAAGCTCAGTCCGGTGTTGCCCACCAACAGCAGGCTCACGGCATCGAACAGCTGGTTGCCCTCTCCCTTACAGTTGAGGGGCAGGAGGTCTCCGGGCGCGTCGGCCGGGTACAGGCCGTGAGCCGCGTCGTCAACGCCCGCCCACTCCAGGAAGTTCTGACACGGCGCCGTGGGAAGAGGGAAGGGAGCGAGGACCTGGTCCACCTCCGCCGCCACCTGGGTCAGAGCGTCCAGGCCGGAGCTCTCCGTGGCCTCCTGGAGCTGCCCCAGAACGGAGAGCACCACCTCGTTTCTCTGGAGCATAGCTGCAGAACTGCTGGGAGTTGCGGGGACGGAAGAATCACAGCGTTCCACAATGTCAAATTCTCAATAGCAGAGGAAACAACAGAAAACTAAAGTGCACTTCAACCAGAAATACCCGAATAAACGGAAATACTCGCATCCTTCTTACACTTAATCGCGAATGCGCAGAAAAATCCAAACACGCGTCACTTTAACTTACGCGAGAACGTTCTCTGCGCTGATTGGTCTCATATTTCTGCCGCGGGAACCAAAAAAAAGTAAATATTGGAAGATGATCCTGTGTTGAGAGAGATTTTATGGTGGAGGTCCACCAACGCTTGCATTTACCACAAATCCTACAGTGTGAAAATGAAACGCGGTCACGCGCTGATTCGCGGCCTTTGGTCCCGGTTTGGTTCGGTTCGGTTCGCGTTCTCGCCTCATTTTGGGGAATCTCGGTGCGCGTGCCAATACCGTGTTCACCACAGACAAACGAACCGCACCACGACGGAAAACGAACTTGAGTCCACTTCAGTCGAACTAAATCCTGATATCACGCGTATCTTGACGTAAAGAAAACCACTAAGTCCTCATAAATCGCACGCGCTGCTCCTCGTCTTACCTGAGCGACCGGGGTGAATTGCGTCGTGCGGGAACTCGCTTCCTCGTGTGGCTTCGCCGCTGATACTGTTGATCTCGCGCTCTGGGAGTTTCAGTCCATTGGTTGCGGGAGTGTCCTGTTCGCCGGTGAGCGCAGGAGATTTGGGGAGTGATAAGCAGCACCTCCCATCAGGAAATGGTCAATCGTCGGTTTACTTTTTTTTTTTTTGTCTCCGTCCTGAGAAACACCTCCCCCCTTCCCTCCCCCCCTCGGGCGGACGACAGCCAGGGTCAATTTCAATGTGAAGTGTTAACAAAAGCCTACGTGTGAGGGTCCGCGCGCTCGGCCAACAGGTATCGGTGCGTTCAGGCTCTGCTCCGTCAAAGCCAACTGCGGACGTCAACTTTCAAGGTTATTACTCAAGCGGCGTCCAAGGCAAAACATGAATGCACCATATTTGTTGTAACGTGGCAGAAGAAAAGAGAATTTGCGGCCATTGAGATTTTAACATTTTCTTATTAAGTTCAAAACTGCACATTTACACCCACCGTCCTCTTTGTGGATTACAGTGTTCAGACAGGCTGCAGAGGACTGAGTGGGTGTGTGGGTGTGTGTGTGTGTGGGGGGGGGGGGGTCTTGTTTCTCCACTCTATCACTTTTAACACCTCTTCTGCTGCCTTTTGCAGGATTCCAGTAATCAAGGCCTTTTGTTCCAGCCACGCACAACAATCCCCGAGCGCGTCCCCCAACCCCCCTCGGCCTCTACTGTAGACCCCGGCCTGTGGCTCTGCACCTACAGTATGCACACATTCACACGAAGGGGGGGGGGGGGGGGTTCAAGGCTTCGGCCCAAAGCTTATCAGCTGGTTGTGTGTGTGCAGTGGAAGAACGCAAGTCTGCCACTTGACTTCCGATATTACATTAGAGATAACACGTACAGACATCCTTCACTTATATATTACCACACATACTGCAATCTTTGAAGTAAATGCTTTTGAGGTCAAACTCCGTTGAAAGTTTCGAAATCAGGTAGCAGGACAAACAATTTTACTGTAAATGTTCAAATGCTGATGGTGACTCGGTTTATGGAGAAAGAGAGAGGTCACAATGGACACAACTTATTGATAGTGAAATGAAAACATGACAGGGCTGTGATGTGTAATGAGCTCCTCCGACAGTTTCTCCCCCTTCTTGTTTGCGTGGTCCCTCACCTTCCGCCCTTCAGACTCTCGGCTGAGCCGCGCCGCGCTGCGAACACAGTAGTGGGCCGGCTGCGAGGCATTTAAAATGCTAATGGGCCAACGCCGGGGCCGGCTCCGGGAGTCTCTCACCTGCTGTGGCTGTGTGTACTGGCAGGGAGAAGGCGAGCGGAGGAACCAGGCCAGCGGCCTGATGACAGAATGCCATTCAACATGCTCGCACGAGCACAATGACGCGGTCGCCCCGAAGAGCAGCTCAGGCCAAGTCGGGTTCCTGCCAGGGTTTTAGGTGAGCGGCTGTGCTTTTTGCACAACCAGCCCTGTTCTCTTTTAATCAGTGTGTTCTTTTACTCTGTATGAATAGCTAATGAGAAGCAAAAGGGAGGAAAGGAAATGTGGAGGCCTTGTTTTATTTACGTTGCCATAAGGAGATTTTGTGACTTTACCTTGATGTGACTTAAACCCACACGCTTCCATTTTAGAATTAAAAGTGACACATTTTAAATAAAAAACACAATAATATTTTTAAAGCTTTGTTTTACAGCTGCAACTTTTTTTTACACAAATTTCAAGATGATTTGATTTATTGAAAGTTTAAACACAACTTTGTAAGTCATGTTAGAATTGATGTTGAAAATATTCTTTATTTTTACAAAATATTCTCAAGCATATACAGAATAGAACTTTTGTATTCAATACACATTTAAGGATACCTAAGAATGCACCTGAGAGAAATGCAGAAAATGACAGATTTAGAATGAACTGAGTGGGGAAAACGGCCGTTATCGGACTGTTGGGACTAGTTGCATCGGACACACGCGTATTCAGTGGACTCGCACTCCTGAACCAACACTCTCTCAGAGCCAGCTGAGAAACAAATGTCAGCATAAATGAGATCATCTGAAGTCAGGACCTAAAAACACAGCATTTTATTAATTTTGAATGTAGCCAAAAGCACAAATAATGTGTGTAGGATTCAAATCTACTTACATTATTGGAAGTGTGTTGAACTGAACTGGGCTCGTGCAACAGCTGACTGTCTAATACAAGAACACACGCAATTACATTTAAATGCAATTGGTTTTCACCCATTATAAAGTTGACAAAAGTTCTTTTTTCTAAGCTATAGGATCAGGCTTGTACAATAAAAGCTAACCATGTTAACCATCCAGCAGCCTGTGACTCATCTGACCCCGTGACCCTTCATTTGCTAAAGAGTTTCCATACATACGATACCAGTGAAAACATATTAGCACACATCATGTAACATAAGACCACAGAGGTATAGTTGTGCAATGTGATGTAAGGAAGGGCCCAAGAATCTGCACAGGTTTCTCTGCTCAGACGTGCACATGAGCGGCGATTACCACACACTCGTCCTATAGCTTCAGGAAGTTTAGGACAACTTACTTCTTCTTCTTTTGTTGGTGACGAACACCGCGAGCGCCGCTGACACGGCGACGCAGGCCACGACCCCCGCGGCTCCCCAGGCGGCGTACGTGGGGCCACCTGAGAGGGGCAAACGGCACCCGTTTAACATGGTGAGGCGATGCTTTGCCTCCGTTGGCCAGACGCGAAGCCACGGCAGCTCAGCTGCTCACAAACCAAAGGGCGGAAAATACAAAACAGCTGATTTCCTTATTAGGATACCAATTTTATACTGAAAACTAAAAAAAAATCACTTCTTCACTGGATGCTGTTAATTACATAACACTCAATCTTACAACTAATGGAATTCTAAAATTTCAACAGACCATTACAGGGCTTTGTATGCAAGTGTTGTACATCATTGTACCTTGATTTGCAGTTTCCACTTGGAATCTTCTGCCACTTCTTTTAAGATCTACAACAAAAACGGGATTCAACATTAATCCATTTGCATTTACCAGTACAACTAGTCACCAGACGTGAGGTATCGCACCTGATGCTCCTACTGTCAGCGCCGGTGAAGTCTGGGTTTGTTCACCCACAGCAACCTGGCACCTAAATGTCTTGGTTTCAGCTCTTTGAAGGGACACGCTCAGAGTTGTGTTACAGCTCGTCCACTTTTTTATCTGATGTTGGGCGTCCTCCTGTACCGCGTTGCCGGCTTCGTCCACCCACGTCAGGTCGACCCATCGTTGCTGCTGTGTGTAGCAGTGGGTGCGTTCTATGTAGGTGAGGAAAACACACTGCAGAGATGCCGTTTTCTTCGACTCCGGAGCAACTGAGGGGGCAGAAATGCAGATAAAGGGGATCATAGCACCGATTTCTCATTATGTCCCCTATAAACTTCGATGTAGTCAGGTGAAGCACATCAACCCACACAGCCCCAACATTTGAATCTTTACAGTACTGCACTCACTCTGAGAAGAAAAGTCATTATTTCTTCGCCTGCAGTGATGATGTCCCACATCCTCGTCTGTTAGATTTGAAAGGTGCACGATGCATTTGTCCTCTGGCACGGCCCTCTGCAGCTCTCCATTACTCACTACAGCAACATATTCAGCTCGTGTGCCTTTGCTGATCTCCCACATATGGAAGCAGACTTCTCCAAAGCCCCCTTCACAGGGATATTTAATATCATAAGCCCTCTCACTAAATATCCAAGCATCTGCTCCTGGAAAGAGACGACAAGGTGGAAGATGTGTATTCATTCTGCCACAGAGTAGGATCACAGATTTGAACTCATAATTCTCTTACCTGTTCTGGTCAAACAGAGCAGAACCAGGCTCGTCGTTATACCAGTGGCTCCAACCATCCTGTGACCCGTTCACCCTGAAGTGGCACAGACGCTCACAGTCATTGCTCTTAAGATCAGCCAAGTGTGATGTCACTTCCTGTGTTTGCCAAAAGCATTCATCAGTGCTACAGTGCTACGCAATGTTCTTTTTGCATACGGTGTGTACAGCATGTCCTGTGTCAACAGGGATGACGTTGTGATGCAAAGAAGATACTTCAGTAAAACAAATCTGGAATATTATACTTCTATTATGAAAAAAAATTATATATGTATATATATATACATATATATATATATATATATATATATATATATATATATATATATATATATATATATATATATATATATATAGACACACACTAAACATATCTAAGCATATACTAAGCTGTATAGATACTAAGCATACAGAAAAGTCTAAGTATGCTTATTCTTAGGCATAAGTATAACTTCATTATTTCTGCAGTATGCACCAAAGTGTCCATATATAAGCTAAACAGTTTGAGAATTAAATTTTGAGCAGTATTAATATACAAATAAAAGCACACTAGACTGACCTGCAAAAAGAACAACGTTGTTGCAGTTACCACAGCTCACCAGTAGACGGTGCTGACGTTCTTCCAACTCCACTGTCCACTTCCTTTTTTATTGATGAAGGTAGTCGAATTTGCGTGACTTCAAGTTTTTATTAGCTTCCCCAGAAAAAACAGCATTATTCAGGAGAATCTCATTATGCAAATGTCTCATGTTATAGAACCAAATTATGTTGCATATTATTCTTTGTCTGTTCTTTGTTATCAATTATTGTTAAATTCCAGAAATAAAAGCACAATTTGTCTATGTCAATGTCTATCGTTCCAAACAAATCCATGAATTTTAAAGATGGTTCTGTTTGGTCCAAGCTTACTTGAATACTCCTCCTGATTAATAACTTAGTCACGGCTACTCTCTTTATGGTACCACAATTTATTGTCTGCACTTTCCATAACAGATGCAGCATGACTCAGGAGAGTGAGACCAGGTGTCGGCTGGTTTCTCTGCAGCACCCAATGGAACAAACACCAGGAATTTGTCGAATCTGTGCTGGATGTTCTATTGCACATGGTTATAGTTAATAAATAACATTCAGTAGCAGCAAATGTCAGATATTTTTGTAAAACCAGTGTATGTGGTATTTATCAACTTGTTATTACAGTACATTTTATCTTGTGTCATAATTCTCAATTGTCAATTCTTTAAAACACTAAATTGCATTTTACGTACGCGTTGTGCTGGAGGTGCTGTATAAATAACACCTAGCTGAAAAATTAACATTGAATGCAAACGTGAAGTGTTGTACTTTCCTGAGCCAGGGGACAGAATGTTAGAGAAAAAATTCAACAGCTGTGGAAGAATTATTTTTATTTACCCATTTGTACAGATTTTCAATGACAAATCTAGACAAAGAGGCTACATATGACTATGTTACAAAAAATACCCAGTCGTAGTTCACATCTCTGTAATCTGTAACAGTTCAAAGTCAAACTGTTCGAACAGAGACTTAAACAGACATTTAGAAACACTGCTTTAGACTGAGGCCAAAAAGTATATATATGTATATGTATATATATATATTTATATATATATAGATTCATGTTCAAACATGCATACTCTCACACACACTTCAAAATCAACACAATAATCCAGTTACATCCTGTGCATATTGCATCTTATCACATGCGTCACATCACCTGGACTTAATAGTATCAGTTAAGTTTGGGATCCAGTCTCCACAGCAGAGACAGCAACCGTCGCCTACGTTAACATTCTCATCAGCAAACTGCACGTAGGCCTCGGATGTTTTCTAGTGCCTCAGAGCGCGAAGCTTCACGCTGGTAGTGTGGAAAGTGAAGCAGCAGGACGTGCACTGAGAACACCTGTGAGCTGACACAGGCGCGTTACATTCACTACACTGAGGGGTTAGTGCTCGCTCTCCTGCTGTCTCTGTCACGGCCTTCACACAAATGACAGTTACGCTTTAATTGGAACTGACAAAGTTACAGGGGAGAAAGAAAACATACCCAAAGCCCACCTCAGATACTTACAGTTATTCAGCTACACACAAATACACACATGTCAGGAAACAGCTGAATTCTCCCATAGGGACAGACACTGAAATGCAGAATGGAGGAATAACTCCAAGGTCCTATAGAAGAAATGTCTGACATGACTTTATTTTCTATACACACGTTTTCTGAGGTTTCCCATGTCAGCTCTTACATTGTTTGTGACTACAAAGAGAGTTGTCAAGCAATTAAATATATAATATTTAATACCTCCCCAACAGTACCATGGTTCAAGAATGAGTAAAAATAAATTGCACTGAACAACACACAGCAGCTTTGTGTTCAACAGGGGCCATGTTTACATCTATATGATGCAAGAGGAGTAGGAATCATACAACAAATCGGGAGCATTTGAAATATAGGAGACATAAGCAGCCTCAGGTTGCAAATAAATGTAAGATCAACATCTTTGTATTTAGTTGCAACATGTACAAAATTTAAAACACAATCCCAAACAATGAACTTGAGTAGTGGGACACGTAATGCTTCCCACACAGCACAGTGTCCACTTTTGGTTGAGGCCCTTAACAAAACGGCAGCAAAGTTATAATAGCATTTACGTTTAATTTGGTAATTGCGATATGCCAAAAAATATATATATATATATAAAACATAATGAGGCCTACAATCCTGATTCTCACACGCATTGCATTCAGTCCTTGAAGAGCCCTTCAGACCAGTGGAGTGTAAACTGTGTGCCTTCGTTACGATCGGAGAATAGCTGAAATGTTTTTTTTTTTTGGTTGAAAACAGAAATGTGACCTTACCACGTGCTACATTACCTTTTCTCCAACTTAGCTCTTCAGAGGTGCTTTACCCTTCTTTAAAAAAATAAAAGTATTTATAAGGCAGGAATAATATGTCCATTTACATAAAAAATAGGTTACTCAAAACCATTCACACACACACACACACACACACACACACACACACACACACACACACACACACACACACACACACACACACACACACACACACACACACACACACACACACACACACACACACACTTGAGGTTAATATTTCATAGTTCAAGGTAACGATAGACCGAATTCAGTGTCTAAACTGTAGGAACCACAGTCAGCATTCAGGCTAATTTGCAAGTTTAGAACAGGTAAATTCTCAGCAGCTGTTAAAACCTCTTACTAATCATCTGAATGAAGTCTAATCCCTCCCCTTATAGTATTGCTAAAAACAATAGTTTTGAATAATTGTGAATTTAGGAACAAGCATTTATATAATGCTGGTGCTTCTTTCTGACCGGTCCGGTGTGTAACTGAAGCAGGCGGCATCGTCTTTCCAGGTTCAGGGTGAGACCTCTGCTGTGTCACAGGCTGGAGGGCTGGGCCTGCTGCTGTATCTGCGCGTGGTGACTGGTGGACTGCACCAGCTCACAGTCCTGTGGCCCTTGCTCCACTCCCCGGGCGTACATGAGGACCAGGGTGACGGTGGCGAAGGTGGCCGCATTGACGGGGAAGGCGCGCAGCAGCGTGGAGGTGAGGCCTCGCGTGAACACCATGTACCCCTCTCGCTGGACGCTCTGCCGCACGCAGTCAGCGATGCCGCTGTACTGGTTGACTCCGCCCACGCCGTCCGCCTGGAGGCGCGATTTGATCACGTCCACGGGGTAGGTGGAGAGCCAGGAGGCGATGCCCGCCATGCCGCCGGCGAACAGCAGCTTAGGGATCATGTAGCGGTCGTCGGGCTCGCAGCCGAGGCCGCGCGTCAGCACGTCGTACGCCAGGAAATAGACCCCGAAGCCGGGGGTCTCACGGATGAGTGTGGTGACCATGCCTCTGTTGATGCCCCACAGGCCCTCCCGGTTGTAAATGCGCGCCAAGCAGTCCAGCGAGTTCTTGTACAGCTTCCGGGAGGACTTCTTCTTCTCCCCGGTCCCCTGCATCTGCATGCGGGTTTTGGCCAGCTCCATGGGGCAGCAGATCACACACTGGATGGCACCGGCTGCTGCTCCAGCAAAGAACTGGTTCATAGGCGTGTCATGTCCCAGCATGCGCATGGTGTTCCCCTGGACACCGAACACTATAGCGTTGATGAACGTAAGGCCCATCATCGGGGATCCAATGCCTTTATACAAACCAAATACCTGCAGAGAGGGTCACATTGTTTGAGGTTTTAAATAACATGCGTGTGCACATACATAGGACTTCCCCACGTTAGCCCAGTTCCTTGTGTGCTGTTGAACAGTCAACAAAATAACAAATACAAACTAACAAATAAAATAAAACTGATTTTGTTTTTTGCATTGCCATACGGTGTTTACAACCCTGCAGGAAAACGAGCATGTTAACACCCATCGAATGTTTGTTCTTAGTGTTGCACAACGCTGTTTGTTTTTAGGTTACGGTGTTAACTTTTAACTGATATAAGGAGTTTATTTACATACTAGTCACTTATTCTAAACACAGTTCATGCCAGTTCGATTGCAGATCACTCTATCTCTGCTCACTATTTGCTAACTTTGTTAAATATTGAACTGATAATGTATCTTTAACTTTGTTGACTACTGATAAAAGGTAATTGCCTACAATTTGAAGCATTTCCTTAAATAAACCATCACCAGGTTGAACACACAGAGCAATACAGACGAGAACATTATTTGTTACAGTGCATCACAATGACAGTAGAGAGTCTGTGTAAAAATCCACTTACGGACTCCTGACGTATGATGGACTGGAAACAGTGAAAGGTTCCTCGATATAGGGGCTTATCAATACTCTGAACTTGCAAGCGGACCTGGAAAGAAACATCAAACTCTCAAAAACACTGAAACGAAGTAACAACTGAGCAAAAGTAGCCAGCTGTTAGTATGAATGACCCAAATAGCTAAAAATAAACAGGCATAAAAAGGATCGTTCGCTACCTTCACTGTATCAAATGGGTGTCCCACCAAGACGCCAGCAGCACCTGCAAACAGGCAGAAGTAATTTCACTCTGCATTAAACCATCATTCACTGTAGCATTTACGGAACAAGTTTAATCACATATGCACTTCATTTCAACTTGTTTTAATCAAACCCATTCGTGATTCCGCAAACAAAAGATTTGCAAGTAAAACACTGGGCACAACACACACAGCCATCTGGATAAAAGTAGTCTGTCTCCATCAAGCTGCTATAGACTGAGGATGCAGGGGGACTTCCTACACACACTGACCTCCTTTCAATCCATTTATTCTATCTGATACCCTGCCACCATCGTTCTACAAATGAACTGAATTGAATTAAGAATTCTATACATAATCAGCACATACCCACTATATGATTCCAGCTGATAAGTATTTTAATCAATGCAGCAGTATGCAACACTGACTATCATCATAACAGATAAAAGTCAAATGTCAAATTTAAAAAAAAAATTTTAATCATCATTTCATAGGTGTTTATAATGTAGTAATGTGATAGATTTAAAATAATAATAAAATGAAGTACAGTATTTGGAGATTTTTTATTTCACCTATGCCATTACAGTAAACAAACCACAGCATGCTTAACTTGCATAAGTAGTTGTAATCCAGGAACACAAACAGGCATTGGTGTCACACATGTGAATGTGAGCGGGCCAATGACCTCAGTGGACTGGTATGATGCCACAGAAGGAAAAACAAGCACAGGAGGATCTTGCATCATAATTTATTAGTGTCACCGCCCATCTATTAGATTAGGGTCTTATATAGGTTTGTAGATTAAAAGTAAACTTTGAACATGAAGAACAAACATATAGCTTTCTTTAGGTTAGAAGGCTTTGGGTGGGTGTGGAAGTGTGTCAGAGGGGGGCAGCAGGGTGGGAAGCCGCATGGTGTGAAATCAACACGGGGCGGGTCTATGAGGGGGTGTGTACTGATTCATGCCATTGGCCCATTGTGTTTAAGACTGTGGAAAATTTTGGACTGAAGCCCGGGGTTGCAAGTGTTGCTTTGTGACCTCTACAGAGGGTTTACACTAGTTCACACTAGTGAGGCAGGTCCAGTGGGTCTGGAATCTGTAGATCAATTCACCTGACAGACTCATTGCATTGGTCAGTAATAACAAATCTGACGATGCTCTTAGAAATAACAATATTCACAATCGTTGTCTATTCAACGTTGCAGCTACAGTAGAATAAGCCACGCGCCGCTTTGCACACACTTAACGTCAAGTGCAAGGCGTGGGCTTTAACCACATTACGGGATCGGCTTTAGCGCGCGCACCTGCCGCGGGGTTTCCAATGCGCACTGATAATCATGTGATGGAGTTGCATCACATTGTTATGGGTAGTGAAAGAGGTGCTTTGCTGTCCGGTGGTTAAATAAACAGAAGTGGGACAGTGGACATTTCGGGATGTGAAAATCATCGAGTTGGCATCTGTACTTTACAAAGTTATCAAAGAGCTCGGACTTACCTCCCATGCATCCGGCCAAGAAGTCCATCTCCGTCCTTCAACGACACCCAGCTGACGATGACTGAATATTACCTAGAGCTAAATGGAGATGGGTTTAAATGCTCTTTAATTCTTATTTAGCCCTGGACCGTCTAGTCTGCTGAGCACCATACACAAACCGTCTCTGGCGGTTTTAGGTTACTGTCAGTAAACGTCAATGTTAGCTAGCGCTGGCTAGATTTCAAATCCTTCCTCTAAACCCTGACAATATCTTTAATTTCTATGAATAGTTAATTTCCTCTTCTTCTGTTATTCTATTGATGGTCAAACTGCCCCGTTCACCTAACGACCTCCGTCATCCGCTGTGTCGTTAGCAACTGCGGACCCCCTCCCCGCCGCGCCGGCAGAATCAAAGAGGTTTAGATGTGTGGCACCAGAGCTGGCGACGCAGGAAGTAGTAGGGGGCGGGGTTACCGGCGTCTGGCCGAATTTCTGCCCAATGACAGCGCAGGGATAACGCCGACACCTCGCCGCAGACGTCATCGCCGTCAGCAGACGCGTCAACCTGTCGGCTTGTCTGTGTTGTGGAAAAATACCACAGAGTGATTGTGTCGCAGTGGCGCATGCGCTAAAATAGCTCATGTCATTAAATGTATACATTTTAAGCTGTAAAGTTTAATACGACATAGGCGTAAAATACACATTTTGAACTCCATGTGCTTTTGTTGAACACGCAACAATTTTCGGCTTTTTTCGTTGTACTCGGTGACACTTCGGCACGGCGGCATTTCCCGGAAATACGTCATTCGAATGGCCACCTGACTGTAAACATTCAAGGTTATGGTTGCGCTTATGTAGTTTATGTAGTAATGGGATCATATCTAACAAGAATCCGTTGGTTAGTCGCCGTCTGACAGGATGCATATTGTTGATTTTGTGTCTGGTTCCATAGCAGGTAATTGAGAACGATGGAATAGACAATAGAAATAACATTTGTTGCGATGTTTGTTGAATAGCCAGATATTTGTGCAGTTTCTGTGTGTGCTGCGAAAGGCTAAGCAAAACCAAGATATGTGTTTCATATTTTACGTGGTGCATTTTTCCATAGTCTTCAAAAATATAATTTTTAATAATTAAAGCAGTAGAAGCAGAAAAACTAGCTGTGAAATCCAAATATTGCGCGGTGACGGACTTTTAGCTTTCGGTTTTATTTTATAAAATGTGACGCTGTAAAATGACGCCTAATAAATACGGCATGTGCCTGATGTTTACTATCACGTCCTTATCTTATCTTGGAGTACTTACATAGTTTACTGTCATTAATCTGTAATAAATGTTTGGAGACAATAGTGTAATGGACATATTGGAAGAAATCCAAATAATTCTTATGAAGGAAAAAAAAAACATTTTTTTGATTTTAAAAATGTTACCTGAAACATAATGTAAAAATCAACTATTATGTTTTTCCTAATGAAATGCAAAATAAATACTCATATTTTTGCTTTTTGTTTAAGCATTGCAGCGTAATACATTTATATAAATTAAAATATAAATTCATATAATATTTTTTACATTTAACAGTGAGTAATAATTCTGTTGAATTCTTGATGCTTTCTTTTTGGGGGACACACACAGGGGCTTGTGGAGTTGCTGTGGGTTATCCTCTGGATACTGTCAAGGTAACGCAGAGAATCAGAAAGCAGTCGAGATGGTGTTATTGAAAATTAATATTATTGTTCCAATATTATAATTTGTTACTTGTGTTATTAGGTTCGGATTCAAACCCAGAAACAGTTCACTGGGGTATGGCAGTGTACGGTGGCAACGTTTTCAAAGGAAGGGGTAAGTAGAGCCAGTGTGATACAGTACAGCTAGATAACTTGTGTTTCTGCTCAAGTTGTTAAAAATCAAAATTAACATTTTAATGTTTAACAGCCTCTCATAATAAGCTGAGGGACACAAGAGAGCCGGTGTGTAAATCATTGGGGAAGCATGAGTGTGTGATCTGCTGACATCTGGCTAGAGATACAGCAAAGCCAAATAAAGGTTCTTCTGCTTATCCTTATCTGGACATTTGAGCAGCTCCACACAGCAATGGATTCATCAAAAGTAGTTTCGTGAGATCTCACAAGTAGCCTAGAACAGGAAGTCATTCTCACAGGAGAAACTTGTTAAAGAGTGAAACTGGTGACTGAAACACATGAGACAAATATTCTTTTCCTATTTTGTGCTGTCAGGTCCAGGGATTCTTCAAAGGCATGTCCTTTCCCCTGACCACAATTGCTATGACTTCCTCTGTGATATTTGGCACATACAGAAACTGCCTGCAGTGTTTGAGCCATGTGCGAGGGGGAGTAGACTGTGGGCCAAACACCAAGCTGGAAGTCTTTCTCGCTGGTTTGGCCTCAGGGGTGACTCAGGTAATGTAGGCAGAATTGATAATGCATCGTAAAATATGTTTTCAGACTGAGTTTTATTTTAAGTGTAAGACTGATGCTGACACTTTCTTATCTGAATCCATCAGGTATCAGTGATGTCCCCAGGTGACATAGTGAAAACACGTCTTCAGTGTCAGACACATTCCAAGCGAGGGGAAACCATATCCAAGGCCAAGTACCACGGTCCAGTTCACTGCCTGATGAGCATTATCAAGCTGGAGGGCTTCATGGGGCTCTACAGAGGAGCTCTCCCGCTCATGCTGAGAGACGGGCCATCGTACGCCATGTACTTTTTGGTGTATACCACTATCTGTGAATGGCTGACAGACAAAAGCAAAAAACAACCAGGTGGGAGAAGCCTGGGTCAAAAAATACGACATCAGTTTAAAGTAGTGTATGACTTGGACTCACTGTCTTTTCCGTTTCAGATTGGGGCGTTGTGATGCTGGCTGGAGGGGTAGCGGGGATGGCAGGCTGGACTGTGGGAACCCCAATGGATGTGATTAAAGCCCGTCTGCAGATGGATGGAGCCCGAGAGGCCAAGCGCTACAAAGGTTTCTTCCACTGCGTCACCGAGACGGCTCGTGCCGAAGGAGCCGGGGTTTTCTTCAGGAGCCTAGGCATTAACTGTGTGCGAGCCTTCCCCGTCAACATGGTCGTGTTTGTTACATACGAGGTGCTCAACAGTTTCCTCCGCGGAGGACCGCGCCGCACTGACCCACCTCTGTTACGTCTTGAATAATAGAAATCTAATTAATCCTAATTTTAATACTAAAGGTGTTCAGATGAGAAGGTTTTGAGTTAGTGATAACATTGGAGTTGTCTGTTACACACGTAAAATCAGCCAGACTGGGAAAAAAAATGCTAATAAGCTCAGGTGTCATTTTATCATAATAGGAACTGCTGGTAGAAGAGACGGGATGTGCCTCTTTGAGGCCACTAGATGGCATTACTGGCTAACATATAACCCTTTTATCTATTTTACAATGACGAGACTTCTGAGACCATCAGGACCAGGACTGGTCAGTACCAATAAATGCCTTAAATGCAGAATTGATGGATGAGCTGTATTACGCACAATAGCGATTGGCGACATTAAGGTCATGCATTTAATTAATGTCCACTGTAAAATGGCACAGCTGGCCATAATATATCAAACATTATTATTATTATTATTATTATTATTATTATTATTTTTTTTTTTTTAATTATTTTTTTTTCATTATTATCCTGTATCAGGATAAGAATGTTCTGCATATCTCTGCAAACATACCGTATCTGCTGTTTGCCCAACAATGAAATGATCAAACAAAGTCCACATTAGTGCAGCTAAGACATTTGTATCCTGCCGTCTTGTAATAGGTAACAATCGTAGGTTCACTACTTCTACTGATGTGCAATGTGAGCGTGTAAGATACAAATCATGTTTGCTGTAATTTGTTTATGTAATATTGGGGAAATTAATCCTTCCATACATAAGGGTAGTAAGAGCTGTGCTAAGTTTTGCTGCATGAATATAATATATAATATTTAATTCTAACTCGTCACTGCTCCACTTTACTTTAAGCTTGTTTTCTTTAAGTTATGCAGAATGGTGTATTTGCAGCTCTAATGATGACCTAATCCTGGTTACTATTACTATTAACTATTCCTTCCCTGCTCTGTATTAGAGTATGAAGTACTATGATAATTAATGCACATTGTCATCTGTGAATGTAAAAGGGTGCATGGCCATGGCTACAGTGGGATGACTTGTACTGTACATTAATTTGATGCTATGATCAGCTGTGGGGGCATTAGACACATCATCACGTCTGAACATGCCAATAATAACCTGTTGACGTGAGTCGAGATGATTCGTGTGCGACTTTGTCTTCTCTGTGAATCTGTGCTGCCATCTAGTGGTTGGGGACGAGATCACAACCAAAGTCATCACAACCTGTGTTGACGTGTGACTGTTACGTACATACTGTTCATTTATAAGACTGCAGCATGCTGTAATTAGCTTGAAAATATAAATACACATGTTGTCACCTGAGTCTGGAGTATCGATAAAGTGATTATGAAATGTACATCATGTGCTTTTTAAAAATTAAAACATATCAGATTCACATCTCTTGATTTATTACTTGAAATAAATATTTCACTGTTTCTTATAATAGTCATGTTGCTTTATCAAATCTAGATACTATATGTCACCACTGTATTAAATAAAAGCACAACTGTAAACTAAAAGTATTCAGACTGTTTTATCTGATGGCTCTTGGCCTATTTGTGGCCTTCGTGTTTTTTCCTCTGAAGCCTCAAACTTTCAAAATGTGATTTCTAATTATTTCTACTACTGATGAAGCTTTGATCAATGTAATCGATTATATGCTGTGATGTGGATGAAAGATTGGTGCAATAACTGCCCAGCCGATGCAGGGAGACATAAATGAGAGGCACCATCTGTCTGAAATTCCAAAATATATCCCATCCAGCTTTGTGGAACATGGCAGCCACCAGTTGAATTCCCTTCCAAAGTGAGTTAGAGGCAAAACAGGCCTGTTGTTTAATGAAATAATTAAGTGCATCAGATGAACCCGCAAGTAATCTCAAGTGGAATCCAGAAAACATTTTAAAAGCTGACTGGGTGAGACGTCACGGATCCAACTGGCCCACAGACAAATATCACCACAACTACACAACCTCTCTGTCTGTCTTGGGCTTGTGTTGTGATCATAAACTCCGCATGAGATACTGCATGTGTTAAATTAATACTTTCATCTGTCTTACATGTGTAACTGTGCAGTGATTGCTCGTCTCGCCATGGGGGCAATAAAGATACGTCATAAAGTATTCAACTGTAATGATTTAATTGTGTTATGTGTGGATTTAATGGGTGGATGACGCGAGGTCGTCCTGGGTGAGAGACCCTGTGGATCTGCCTTCTGTCACCAGTGACAGGATGCTGAATTGTCTGAACAAACTAAACACAAACATTGTCTTTCAGAATATTTACAGCATGACATTCTCAAATGCCACCCCATAAATAACAATGACCTATGGGGGGGTTAATTAGTTAAGGGTGACCCACACGTTTGAACGGGTTCCAATCCACCGCTGAGCTTCCTGAACCGGGCTTTTCCACAATGGGATGCTTTGCAGAAGTTCTAGGAATCGCAGTCTCTACTGTGAAACCAGGAGACTGAATGTTGCCTTTCTTATCTGCTTTTAATTAAGCCCTCAATGTCTCCCCCTTATGCAACAACAGCCCACAATTATGCGAGCATCTAAAGATCTCATTAAATAGCATTACGGGCTGTTTGGTGGTGAAACGATTCTAATAACTCGGAGCGATACCTTTTCACAGCTCTTTTTTTAAAATCCTCTTCCCGACGTGACGGCGGCGCCTCGGCATTGTTCGTCCTTCAGGAAACGAGCAGCCGCGGCTCCTGGCGCACATGATCTACAGCGACACAGAACAGATCGCGCAACAGATTGTTGTGAATGTTGTGTAAGGGGAAACTTTAATCAGCAAATAGGTCGGACGAGTTGCAGCACATGATTCACATCAGTGGAGTCTTGCCCATCTTTGAACTGGGTGCTATGTACAGAAGGTGGTTGTGTGTTGACGGGTGAGGGGCCGAGATCGCCCTCGTTAAAAGTACTTAATTATTAAATAGCACGTGTTGCGGGATAAAACGGCTGTGCAGCATAAGTTAAGCAGCAGGACGCGCGTGGGCGAGTCGGTAGATGATGGGCGCCCGCACATTTTGTCTGGAAAGCTTCTTTTTGTTGTCAGAATCGGTTCTCAGCAACCACCACTTGGGCCCCCGTTCTCCAATTGCTGTTTGGGCTATTTTGGGAGCGCCGCTCTCCCCTGTTAGTGACGTGTGCTGCTGGGTAAATTTTGCAGCTCCGACGGCCTGGGCCTGCAACCTCAGATGGCATCAATTGGGAGGAAAATGGAGGGGTGGGAGGGAGGATGGAGGACGGGGAAGCGCGAGGATGCTGGAAGGAGAGGAGCAGAGGACAGGGGAGGAAATGGACGGAGATTTTGCAGGATCACACAGAAATTCTACTGTTTACTTGCACAGATAGCTTTAAAAAAACACACCAGAGTGCTGCCATAGAAACTGTGTCACAAGTGCTGTGGTCTGAATTGGATGGGGAAGAATCTGGGAGGATGTAATCATGGTTGAAAATGAACTCTTGATGATGATTAACAAGTGCAGACAGGAGGAAGAGGTGGTGATGGAGGTGGTGGGGTGGGGGCGCTGTTGGACTTCTTTCTCACTGGAACGAACAAGGAAAGAATAAAGGAGAGGCTGATGACATGTTTTGGATGTTCGGTTCCTCGCCTCGAGTGCACTTGGTAATGTGTTTGCGTTACATGGGTTTTGTGTGTTGCACGGAAAAGCGTCTAACGACAGGAACAAGCGATTGTAAGTGGAAATGTTTCCAGGGTGCAGCTGAAAGAAGGATCACAAACATCGTTTGGAGGAAGTTGTTCCCCATCTTTTATACTTTCACAGCTTTATTTGTGTGACACCTGATTTAGTTTGTGATTAACAGTAACAAATTAGCAAAGCTTCCCTCTGGGGAGCTTTAGGATCACTGGAATTTCGTTCAGTCAAACTGAAGTATTCCACTTCAAATCCTTCCCTCAAGTTGAGGCGCTGCTCTCATGTTTGGAAACGCTCTTAGTACAAACACATGTGCTCTGCTAAGAAAATAGCCACATTTCAGCCACTACTGAGCTGGATGCTCTTAATAACGTCAGACATCTGCCTCATAAATAAATGGGCTGCAGAGATCCAAAATGTTCCAGCATTGTTAGATGTGATTGTACAAATTAACAAAGAGAACGACTTCAGAAACTTGGTCGCGGCATAAAAAAAAAAATCATCCAACATTAATTAGATTTGATCTGTTCTGTTAGTAGCAATATGTTTGGAGCCACACAGTGAGACTAAACTTTTAATAAATGTGACATTCACACAAATTTTACAATTCTGAAAAAGAAAATAGACACAGATTTATAAAACAACACACACACACACACACACACACACACACAAAGTCAGCTGCTGAGGCCAAACAAATCCCTAACAGGGAAATATTAAAAGCACTAATTTAAGGCCTTGTCCCTGTTTAACACAGGGACAAGGCAGAGGCCAGACCCACAGACAGAGGGAGTGAGAACCCACTTAAAATGCCCATTAATAATTCAATTTAATAAAAACGTAATGCAGATGAGGCAATAAACTACTAATATGGTTTACAACCAAAAATCACTGCATAGCAGGATGGTAAATTAAACAAAAAAGGCTAAATGCACATTACACAAACTGAAGTAACAAGAACTTTAAAATCACTGCAAGAGGCAGGAAACTAGGGAGATGACCAGGTAGCAATGAGCCAACATGATTAAATTACCAGAGGCTTTAGTCAGACACAGATCGAGCACAGGCAGGAAGAGACGAGACCAACGAAGAAGACAGGAGCGAACACAGACCGAAAGGCCGGAGGACTGAACTGTGGAAAAATAGCTTTTATTCTACAGGGAATAAGCTGAGGCTGCAGTACCTAAAAAGGTATCCGTTCCCCTCGGAGGGGGTTCAGACACTGAACTGTTGCTGATAAAACTGGCTTTTTGGACACGAAATATGAGTCGCTGTTGAGGGCGGATTCATCCACGTGTAGCAGTCCGACCATTTTGTTCTGAAGAGATCCGATAGTACTTTTAGTACTTCCTTAAAATACTCCGTAGGCCCCGTACACAGAAATGTTGCTGTGTGTGATGTGCTGCAATGTGACCAAGTGTAAACCTGGTATTGTGCAACCCGGGCACCTGATTAACCCTCATTCCAGAAATAACAGCACTCTAAACATTGATTCTAGGATTTCAGGCATGGCCTAGAAACACCTCTGTGCTGTGGTTCCTGGTACCTGCTTACGTCCTCATGTGGCAGGTGTGAATGTGTGCATGAGTACAAGTGATGGTACATAAGATGGCGTAAGATAGAAAGATCCATTTGGTAAGATGTGTTTGTTTGCTGGGTTTGATTCGATCATTGGAGCCAGATTTACTTCAATTACTATCAGTCCAGCTGGGGTGAAGGTCAGAGGATGCATAGTTTGGCCAGAGTTCACTAATTGCAGTGTTCAGGCAGTAAAGCGTCATAACCAAAGGTCCTCAGGGTCGAGAAGTGACGCAGGGAACACAGGGACCAAATCAGTGCCACCATCTAAACACAATAACAATCATGTGATCACAATCATCTGGCTCCGCACCGCTAATGACGTCTGCTTTAGCTTTACTCAATATCACATGCAGGAATTTCATTCTTGGAAGGACGCTTGTGGAGTTTAGGTGGAGCCCATGATATAAGAGTTCTCTTTTAGTCGAGTAAAAGAAACATAATATCGACGCTAGCGATGGAAAGTTCTGTGACTATGAGATTCCAGCTGTGTCTGCTACAAATTATGTCTCCATACCAGGAACATTCAAAGTCCTTCCTGGAATCTGACCCCGGGTGAACACAACAAGAGTTTTCAGCATCGCGCTCGAAGCCAGATCCAAAGTTATTTCCACGTCCACGTCCTGCTCTCTCCCGTCGTCCCCCCTTCATCGCTGGCACGTTCTTCTTCGGGGCTTCCACTTTTACGGCGCCCTGGGACCCGCTCCGCTGGGGCGGCGTCTGGCCGGGAGGAAGTTCCCCAACAAGTGCTTCGGATGCTTTCTAGGAAAGGCGGCGCTGATTTATGGGGCTCTTCCCCATCTCTGCGACTGCCGGCCGACTGGATTACATTTAAACCTAGCAGTTAGGAACAGCTATATAACTGTTATGCTTTCATATTAGGAGATTTTCAGGAAAAACCGCAGCACAGCTGCCCATAATTTCGGAAACTGCAGGGAATTACAGTCTGTTTCCCGCAGAAGGGTTGCGGTAGGACAAATTAGTGCGCCGTACGATGCCAGAAAAGTTGCACTGGCTGCAGGAAGCTGCGTTATTTCACTATGTTAATCGGGGTTAATCGGGGCAGTGGTAGCTGTCGATCTTCCTCGTCTGGCCTGAGGCCCAACCTGCCTCCGGCCTGTCATTCACCTCAGCTCCAGACATGCACTGGCTCCCGAGCCAAAGAAAGCAGAAGAACGCAGCGAGCAAAGCCGCGCTACCCGTTAGCCACTAACACTGCAGGGAAGGGGCTGTGTTTAAAGGGGCAGCAGCTCCAGGAGGTGACCTGAGCTGAACCGCGCATGAGGCTACACGGGGCGGAAGCGCGAGAAAGAGGCGCCTGTGAGAAAAGATAATGAGCATGAAAAGAGAGGAAGAGCCGGAACGGCCGAGAGAGGGGGGGAAAGCGGCGGAAAACCTCGCAGGAGACGGAGCGGTCACACAGCGCCGGCAGCGGGGCTCACCGCAGCCTCGGCGTTGGCATCTCCAGTCGCCTACTCACTCCAACAGCCTGGCGCTGTGATGGAGGGTTCAGTCCAGGCCAGTCACCCACACACACACACACACGCACACGCACATGCACGCACACACACACACACGCACACGTACACACACACACCCACACACACACACGCACACACACACGCACACGAATACACACACACACACACACACACGCACACACACGCACACACACACGCACAAGTATACACACACACACACACACGTACACACACGCACATGCACGCACACACACACACACACACACGCACACACACACGCACACACACACACACACACGCACACGTACACACACGCACACACACACACACGCACACACGCACACACACACGCACACACACACACACACACACGCACACACACACACGCACACATACATGTACACACACGCACACACACGCACGCACACACACACGCACGCACATGCACACACACACGCACGCACACACAGAAACAGGATTCTCGCTTCTGACAACACATCAGAGGGAGAAGCCAAGGCAAAGGAATCTTAAAACATTCAAACCATGTGTTGAGCTGCATCGATTCCACAATATATGAAAAAAAGAACCAGTGACGGCACACTGATGCTTTCTATCACTATTATTTATCTGCTACTATTTTGAAGTGGTAGTGGTGCTGACCCGTACCTGGATCAGGTGCGTTCAGTCGTCAGGTCACGGTAGGTCAGACTGACTGTCATACAACATTCGTATATTTGGAAAAATTACCATGACGATGACGTCTAAATATAGTGTAACATGCTGGGATTTTGAAGAAACATGTTCGGATATTTTACTGTCATGTTGTCATGTGTAAATGTGCATTCCACCGCTAGCAGCTAATCCGATTAGGCTGCATGTATGATTCTGACCTTTAGAATGTTTGTGTCATTCAAAATCGCAATGTAATATAATCTTCATGATGAATGATAACCCATTACATGATTATAATTGATACAGCGAGGCGTAATTGCACAGACGCGCTCATAAAGGCTGCGTTGCGCCTTTTCCGGGCCGAGCCCTCGTGTCTCCGCTGGCTCCTGAACCGCAGCATCTGACTCATAAGGTGAGGCTGTACAAAGTGCACGGAAAATGCACACGACGCGTTTTAGCAGCGCGGCGACGGGGCCTCAAACCGGCGCCCCAGGCCGCGAGTACAGGTTTAAAAAGTTGATGATGAAACAGGGAGGACTCGGCGTGAACCTGCAGGTTAGACACACACAGGGTTAAAGGCTCCTTGGAAATGGGTAAATGTTCAAGCTGACATGAACATAACAAGGACTATATGATGTCAATAAGGCTCGGGTTGAGCAAACAGGCTGAGGGTTATCTTCAGCGAAGGTCCTGCGAGGACATGAACATACAGTATGGGCCGTTTACCGCGTTACACGATCAGGGCTGCAGGCGAAACCACACCCACGGCGTATACGTCCTCATGCACCAAGTTCATCCCTGCACAGCCTGTTAATGAAACGCAGTCGTTTGCAGCAATTAACAGTTGGACACTGACCAGCTGGGCTCTTTATGTCTGTGTTTGCATCAATAACTGTGATTAAATGTGACAAAGAGGAGCGTCGCCTCCTCCAGCAGCTCGGAACAACAGTCGAATCAGGCTCTTAAAGCGATGCACCTGCTCGTTTGCAAGCCGATCAGCGGGGTTTTTATCTCGGCCTGACTTGTCCCATAGTTCCACCGTGTGTCATGCACAGCGTCAACATGTTCAATCCAGATTTTCACGTCTGAGCCGCAGCCGGGTCCCAAATGTAAACGGGTCCGACTACCTGGGCAACGACTCTACTGTAAGCTCACTTCCTGCACCGCTGACAGACGACGCCAGCCATTCTCCCCGTCGCTCGTTAGCATGCGCTAAATCGCAGCCTAGCATGACGACCTTTACGACCTTTGCGACGTACCCGCACATGCCGTGGTTCAGCCGAGGTGACAGATAAAGCTGCCCTGGTAAACACAGCACCGTGCTGCGCCCGCAGGGAGAAAAATAACAAATGCCCCGGAGGCATGTGGCGATCGCGGCGGTTTGCTGTACTCACGTGAACCCCGTAGCTCCAGCACAGCCCAGGAGGACACTGGGCTTCCTGACAAAGAAGCCTTGTATCCTGGTGGAGGCCACAAGCCTTTGTTTCCCTCTGCTGTTTGAAGCAGACCTCCACTCCGCATCAAAATGTCTGGACCCAGTTAGCCACAGAACATGTCAGATCTCTACCACATGCTTCCATCGCGTTGCGATGCTCAATTATTCATTGTTAGCATTAGCGGGGCAGCTTGTGAGGTCCAGACCCTGACAATGATCGGTCGTTTTCTATCTAGACCGAGCTCCATTACATGATAATTCCTTGTTGGGTGCTTTGGGGGCCGTTTTGTTTGTGGCCACAGGATTTTAGCCGCGCAGCCCGTGAACAACAAGATGAAGGAACGTTCCACTTTCTAGCTCGACTGGACAAAGCGCTTTATTATAGAGATCACAACTTTGTTAAGTATCATTCAAGATGTCAAAGCGGGGACGAAATTAGGACTGGAGCACGACTGATCTCACCCCCAATATCCTGGAATGTTTACACTGTATATTCCATCACATATATGGTTTTATGCACATTATACAGCACATGTTGTTCTTATAGAGTTTGTCACCTCAGGCTGTAAATCTCCTGAGCCTACAGTATGTGTTTGCATAGTGGTAGATGGGCTCCTCAGTCTTCAGATTTGTTGTGGTGTTACTCGATTAGCACCATCTTAGCTCAAACGCGGAGGCTAATCATCATTAAGCGCCCGCACGGTTGCAAGCAGATGACGATATGCGCTGACTGTTATTTGATCTTCAAACAGTTCGTGTACATTTTTGCAGGAACCAGTGAAAAGGTCACGGATGCCAGCGCGGCCCTGTCTGTGGTTAACATACCAAAGGGTAAAGAGTCACACAAGCAGACATTCCACTTACACTAAGCCAGCGTCATAAACTGGCGCTCTGGATGTCAGCTAACAGGCTGTAAATGCTCCAGACTATCTCTGCTCCACTTAACACCTTCAGGTCGACTGTAAAACTAGGCCCATCTGTCGCAGTGGGAAGAATGCAGCTGTGGGTCGGCTCTTTATCGGGACATGAGAACAAACGAAGGGGTCCCACTGTGCCTAATTGTCAGCGTCATCCTCGTTCGGCGCAGGCAAACACAAACAGCAACGCTGATTGACTTTGACTATATTCATTTATTCTGGGGGTTAGCCCCGCTTGCATTAGCCTCGCTCGGTGAACCTTCGTCTCGCTGACCTCATTCAATCTGCGTTGCGTTGCTCAATTTGCCTGTTTGCCTAACTTCTGTATTTGGACATATTTTGTGTGCAGCTCTCTGCCAAAAACAGGCCTTCTGCTTTTTTTTTTTTTTTTTTTTCCATTAGGACCACCAGCCCCAGCCTCATTAGCAAAGAAACACACAAAACCCATAAATTGCAGAGAACTGGAGCTCTGATAATTTACTCCGAACACAAAACAGGATTCACAGGAGGAGTCGTGGAGGATCCTTTTCAAGTCTGAAGTCTTTTCTCTACATGGTTTGACCCCTTCCAGATCATAAAAGAATATCTGACGCCCAGGTTTAAACCAGGACAACAAGTGCAGCTTTAGAGACTAAGCGTCTCACAATTCTGAGTAAAGCGTGGAGAAGAAAGTAAAAAGAAGCTGGCGCCTTTACATCAGAGGGGGAAAAAGCAGAAGCGAAGGCTTTTGAAGTGCTGCACAAAGTCAGGACAAAAGCAGGACCTGCTGCAACGTCTGTGATGTGTCCTGAAATCTTTGTGGACAACAGGATGAAAGGGGGAAACAACAAGAGGAGAATCTGCATGCGTCTGAAAGGCTGACTTTCCCATTTCCCACAATATGTTGACAGTTTATCCAATAGAAAGATATGATTTAGGATCGGGATCATCAAGACATTTATCGCATACAGGCGTTAATTCGAATAAGTCGTGTGAACTGGTAAATCATAAAAACACATTCAGGAATGAATTAATATGTGTGACATGATCGATCACATGTCACTAATTAAATTCTGGCTCCGCGCTGGTGGTTTGTACTGACACGTAAATGCAGCTGCGATCACTTAAAATCGATGAGATCCCCCATAAGACAAAGGTAATTAGCTCTGGATGCGTTTTAAAACCTATTCCTCGCTCATTCAAATGCGTGGACTGCGAAGCACCGCAGGCTTCAAAAGCCAGACTGATCTTAAAAAGCAGCGGCAGGGACCGAGTCGGTGGGCGACGACGCGTTGTAAATAACACGCTGTTGTGTTGTGTTTTTATTTGGCCCTGGATAAATACGAAACATGTGCATAAGTGCATCAGCATGGATCTCAATTCTGTCTAAATAGCCGTAAATCTGAGAAAGAAAGAAGTGTGATAAATGATATTCAACTCAACCACTATCATGTCATGGAAAAGTATCCCAGCATTTGTTTTCCCTGTAACTGTCAGAAGCGACCGCGTTTTTCCACTTCAGTGACGAGCTGCTGTTTTCATGTGGAGAACGCATCTAATGCTCTGTCACTTTAAATTATTCTAACACTATAATCATCAGGCTGATGGAGTTCCAGTTGCTGTGACGAACAGACGCTCATGTTTCCCCGCTTTTATTGACCATCTGTGAATGTTTCGCTATTCGCTCCGTTTGACACTAAACCGACGCGGGGACGTGACACTTTATGACGCTCGTACTGTATGTGTGTGTGTGTGTGTGTGTGTGTGTGTGTGTGGGACGCGGGGTGAGGTCATGGAAGGCAGCACCAACGCTTCGGGGCTCCGCCAGCCACACAGACACCGCACATAATTAATGTGTGTCAGTGATAAATTGTAAATTGGAAACATGGACGGTGGTCTGGCTGGTTCTGTTGGATGCTTCATTCGGCGACGCCTCCCGATGCCAGAGCTGTTTTCTTGTTGTACCAGAGGCGGTGGGCTGGATGAGGCGCAGATCACGGCTGGCTTGACCCCAGGTTTCTGCGGCCCGTGCCTCCCCGTGACATGTGTTCCCCACATGCACCTTTGCTCCGCCGGCCGGAGGTCAGCGCGGACGCGGCGACTGCTCCGGGATGCGCCGACCCGGTTGTGTGCTGAATCATTAACCGTGTACATACAGTACAGCGTCAGGTGACTAATGGGGATTACTCTGGTGTTTATTCTGCTGTTTATTCCCATGTCCTTAGAATAAAACCTCATCGCTCGTCCCACTGAGGAGGCAGCGCCATAAACAAGGCTGCTCAGGTCTCTGTAGTATGCGTGTGGACATGTGGGAGCAGTTAAAGTGTCGTTCTCTCCAATCGTGCCCTTGATTACCTCCAATGAGCTCTGATCCTGTTTGTCAGCATTTGTGCCGATCAAAACGTATCCAACATTTATCAGCAGCTTTGTTCTCTAAACATTAGGCGCAGTTTTTAGCTATTTGTTCTTTACTACTGCCAAGATGACGGTGGTGTTTAATCCATAACGCCACATTTAAAAAATATATATTAAATCTAAGTCAAGCGTCCTGGAAGAGGTTCTGAAGTCTCTGGACTCTGCCGCTCATTCTACCGCTCATCTGTCGCTGAACACATTTTTTTTTTTAAATGACGTACTTCAGTGACGCCCAGAAGCACGTACGTCAGCGATCCGACTGTTTTCCCACTGCAATTATTTGTGTACTTTTCTGGTTCAGTTCAGGTGAATTGATTGCCCGCTGTGGTGGCACCGCTTGAAAGGCACATCAATAAAGGACGGCACCATCAACAAAGGAAACAACACCGGGGTCATGTCATGCTCTAGCGGGGCCAAAAAACTCGGGGCTGCGTGTGAATTTGGGGATAATGGGAAAAACCGGTGAGGAATGGAGGTCAGCAGATGATGGGACGCCGTGACAGCAGCAAACATGTTTTGAAAGCATGTCCCCATTTCATCTGCAACCCAGCCATCATATGCTTTATTGATGCAGATGCCCACATGCAATTTGTTCTGGCAGTTAGGAGAATTCTGCCAAACATATAAATAGTACATTTACTATAATGTAACAATAAAACTTTAAATGGAATCTGTTGTTTATGAGCTACGTTTTATGTGTTTTGGTATAATGGATTCCCTGTGAAGCCGAGTTAAGTGGTTAAACCATGTGTGGGTCTGAAGCCAAAAGGGAAGGAGAGTAGGTTGAGGTGAGGACAGGATGAGAGCGGAAGAAGGCTACGAGAGGACAAGACGGGAAGAGAACGTGAGAGACAATGTGACCGGACGCGAAACCAAAAGGAGGAGGAGGAGGAGGAGGAGGAGGTGAGATGAGGACAGAGGACGAGAAAGGAGGACAGGACAAGCAGAGGCACGCTCGCTCTGTAAATGATCACAGGCTCTTTGTGGATCCTCGCTTGTTGTGGCTGAGTAATTTTCCGGCGCATTTGCAGGCCACCTGGTAGGATGACCCCCCCCCCCCCTCCAAAAACCCCCAACCCACTCACCAAGGAGCATTACATAACATGGCAGAACAACACGAGCACCTGAACTGGGCCGGCGATTGTTCTGTCACAGCGGACGCGCAGGAATGGATCCAGATTCGCCCCTTTTTTACTGCCGCCCTGATAACGCGGACACCCTTTGGATCCCGCGCCGCTTGTTATCGCCCCCGGTTCGCCCGGCGCCGGCCCAGAGCGCCGAGGGGTCAGACGGGGTAACGGGAAGGAGTGGGCCGCGGTCAAGTGCCGACACTGACTAAGCACGCGTCTCACCGTCCTGAAAACCAGAACAGTCTGCTCCCATAAACATCACAGCGGAGCGGGTGGGGGGGGGGGTAACGCGCGTCTGATGCACGCGTGACTCATCCCAGCACTTACAGGAAACCTGGATCTGCAGCGGAGGAGAAGCTGGATGCTGCAGAACGCCAGCGCGGTTCAAATGGTTACTTCATCTTTTTTGTATAATTCTACCTTCGGGGAAGTGTGAGTTCCCGATGGAGCCAGTCCAAGACTGTGACAAGTTAAAACTGCACTGACAGGCCGCGGTTCTGGCGCCTGATGCCTTCATCTCCGGCAGCGAGGACACGAAATCTAGTACTTGTACAATCAGTCCTGTTCATCAACTCATCAGCGAGCCTCGAACTGTGTCATTCTCAGCCACAGTGTTCTGATCCACCTGCTCCAAAGATCACCCCGGTCCGGAACCGCCTCCGGGTGCTTCGGACGGGCCTCAAGCCCCGTGTGTGCTGTGTTTTGTGCAGGGAAGGTTTGCACAAGAAGAAGCGTGTGTAAAGATAAGAACGCCTGTCAAAGGTGACGACTTATTGGGTCCAACTTGTTGGCGTGCTGCACCCTTCGCTTTCATCTCAACTCTACGTGGACCTCCGGCTCTTTAGGCGTTCGCGTCTCTCCCTTTATGGCCGGGGCACCTGTCACGGCCATAAAGGGAGTGTGTGTGTGTGTGTGTGTGTGTGTGTGTGTGTGTGTGTGTGTGTGTGTGTGCGTGTGTGTGTGTGTGTGTCTTTGCATGTTAGGGCCGTGATCTATACGCGCCACGCGCTGATAAGATTAATTCCTGGAGACATGCGTCGATAGCAGCGGCTGACGGAGGCGGTGAGTGGAGGTGAGGACACTTCAGGTCCAGGTGATGAGCTTCCTGTCGCTCAAGAAAAAAAACGAGCATAAAAACGAGCCAAACAAACGTTCGGCAATTTTGGCAAAGGCCCAAGATGTCACATCCTGACGCGTCTTTCTGTAACTCTGCACCTAGAGTGTGACTCAAGCGGCCGTTGCGAAACCTGAGAGGAGCTTTTGCGCTTCCAGGCAACCTTTGGGACATTGATTTACGGGGAGGACACGAACGCCTCAGCTCACATGTGCCCCGGGGAGCCGGGGCGGCCGCGCTAGGCCGCTTTCAGTCGCTGGTTGACAGATGTTGCGTAACCAACACATCATGTACTCGCCGGGGCTGTTAAACCATGGGAGGGATTTTCGGAAACGCAGGAACAAACAAGCGCAACTTAAGTGGAAGCGCGGAACAATGGAGGACGCCGGGACAGCTGTTCGTCATAGTCGGACGCTTTAGAGGGGAAACCGGGTTACGGTGCCCCTCGTGCGCTGCGTATCGACTGAAATGTGGCCGTTGCACAAGGAAAAAAACGTCTGATTCAGCCTGCGCTGCTTTATAACTTTTCATTAAGTGGCGAAATCACGGGAGAACGTTAACGAGGTGACACGTGGGAGGCCGACGGCGAAAAACCGAGGGGGTGAGTCGGCAAAATCCCAGGGATCTTTACAGCCGAGGTGGATGAAGGGCCCCGTTTACACTGGACTTCAGCAGATGGCTCACACACAAGCCTCCGTTCCCACACTGGCCCTGTGTCTGGCCACCACATTGTTGCCTCCTCATAGACTGCAGCCCAGTGGAACCAATTACCCCGGGGACACGCATTCTAGTGCTGCGCATTGAAACTGCGACTCCAACGTATTCTGCATAATAACATTTAAAAAGGCCGATAAAAATAGGAATGTTGCGTTTTTCCGACAATATTCTCTGAAGCTGATTTAAAACACCCATGTGAGGCCTCCCAGACACTGTAACACACCGTAGGGAAGTGGCTCCAGGGTTGAGTCTCACTTTGTGATCAGGATCAAGCATGTTCTAATATGCTATAAACAATATAGACTAGATCATTAATCGTGTCTGGGTTTATTTGGTGGAGAGACAATCTGACGATGTGTCCCCTCAGAGGATAATGTGACTAGCTGGAAAAGCAGCTTCTTCATTCAGAGAAGTGAACTCTTTATCTGTTTCCCCCACTCGAGGTGGCCAGCTAATCCAGCATTACGTATTTATAGTAGGAGCAGGCAGGGGGGGGGGGGGGGGGGGGGGGGGGGGGGGGGATTGTCTGCTGCCTAGTTGCTGACTCGCTGGCTTTCAACCTGATGGCATGTTTACCCCGCGCGCCTTAAACCAATCCCGTCCAATTACCCGAGGGAAGATTTAACGTGATAAGAATTTATGTTGATGATCTTCAGAAGCGGCTGATTCTCAGGATGCAGCGTGACCTCTGCGCGAGCGCTGAGAGTCTTTAACCCGGACATCACACGCATCTCGAAGCAAAAGAACATCGAGTGACCCGATCACGGCCTGCACCGGATACGTGTCTTAGTTGAGGCCACCTCAACTTCTGCTCAGAGATAAGCTTCCACTACTGTTACATAATTTGATGTAATGGGCCAAAAGGAGCTTGTCTTCTGGGTAGAGTTTTACCAGTGCTCACAAATAAGCACAGATCCTCAAGCATCATTCCTGTGTGTGTGTGTGTGTGTGTGTGTGTGTGTGTGTGTGTGTGTGTGTGTGTGTGTGTGTGTGTGTGTGTGTGTGTGTGTGTGTGTGTGACTAATGCCCTCCTCTTCCCTTCCTTCCACCCACGTCCCCATCGCTTCTGTTTCCATGTCACCCATCCTCACGTGCACGTCCGGTGCCTCATGCCGTGTCCCAGGAGACCTTGGAGACGCCGTGGCCTCGCGTGACCCCGGCCCCTCTGTGCAATTTAAGCCTCCACGCTGCTCCGCCCGAGCATCAGAGCAGGAGCCTGCTGTTCGATAAAAGAGCCTCGCTCCCGGTGACTCCGTCTCTGTTTAACGCCGCTGCACAGACGGGCTTAAACCCAGAGCGAAGGTGTAAAAGAAACGGGCGCAGAATGAGGTTGAGCGAGGTGGTTGGAGCTGTGCTTGTTAGCGACGAGCTCACAAATCAGCACAGACGAGCCAGGCCTTAGCCTTTTGTAGAAAACCGCTACTGCTTCTGACCCAGTGGTTGCTCTGAAGCCTCCTGCGTCGGACAGATGTTCCCAAATCTTTGCCTTTCACGCCTCTTAAATTGTTTCCATAAATCTCCTGGTTTTACATCCTTTAAATGACAGCGACAAATACAGTGACATAATCAAAAACAGTTAAAAAGACACTTCGTGACACTGTGTTGGCACAGTACAACGCAGTACAGTACAGGTAGAGTGAGTATGAGGTTATTGGAAGGGTAATTGCACAGTAATAAATATAATTATACCTGTTTGCACAAATGTGGCACAGAAAAATTGTTGCACATTGTGTAAATATATATTAAATATATAATAATACACATAGTTTGCATAAATATAGTACAGAGGACATTAGAATAAGAATAAGAAAAAAAACGTATTACTACACTGATGCAGTGGGTGAGTGACTGTAGTGGGAGGTCGTTAGCAGTTCTGATTGTAAAGTCTTACAGGATGGATCAGTCTGTTATTGAAGCTGCTCCACAGCAGACAGTGAGTGGATGTGAGTTCAGCCAGGACCCTTCTCTCACCCACCTCCTGCACCGTGTCCAGAGTGCAGCCCAGGACAGAGCTGGACTTCTTGATGACCCTGTCCAGTCTCTTCCTGTCATCACTGTGATGCTGCTGCCCCAGCAGACCACACGTACAGCACGGCCGATGCCACCACAGAGTCATAGAAGGTCTTCAGGAGTGGCCCCTCACTCCAAAAGACTCTCCTCAGCAGGAGGAGTCTGCTCTGACCCTTCCTGTACAGTGCATCTGTGTTATGAGTAAGATGCACACCCAGGTTCCTGTGAGCACTACACAATGTAGTAAAGATAATAAAACACCTCGATGATTCAATGTGATGTTTGACGAGGAAGGATGAAAAGCGACCGATGGGAGATTTTGGTGCAGAAACTCGTACTGCAAAACAACTGCAGAGCAGAAAATATCCAAATCACATACTGTTGTTGGTTTCAGTTTGCCTCATACATGCAAATCAATAAAAACATGTGAATCTACTGAACTTGTAAACAAGTTATCAGACTCATTTAAACAACCTGGTTACAAGATCGTGATCACTTTCGTTAACAGAGTCTCCCTCTCTCCCTTTGTGTGTGCGGGGGTCCACGCTCGCAGCTCTTTCATCCTCAGAGAAGATGAATTTTAAAACTTCATTACATAACAGGCTGTGGAGAGGCCGGTTGCCGTGGTAACAGCGGGATAAACACCCTATGGCTCGGTGTTGTGGTAACCAAAAGCTGTTCGCAGCGCTCAGCCTTCCTCCTCTCGTTTTCACTTACAGGCAGCGAACATCTGAAGACGCAGCAGCTCAGAGGCCGAAGCACAGGACGACGACAGGAAGAGCAGGCGAAAGCCTTAACGGGGGAAAAACAACCCGAAATCCAACAAAGACAATGGGAGCGTTTTACGTAATTAAGCACCTAACCTTTCGATTTGGCACAGAGTGTGCCGGCGTAGGTGCACAGTGTTCCCTGACGCACACCCGATCAAACCTCAAAGTGTTTGAAGGCATTAAATATATATTTTTACGCTGCAAAAAAATCTATTTCGACTTCGTAAAGCTGAGACCACAGATGATTCAAAGACGTGCCCTTAAAAACAGAAAAACGAGAACCTGATGTGATGGAACCCAGAAGACGAACACGAGCAACAGGACGGAAAGATGACTTCAACATGCTATTAGATCAATGAGAACCCAAACACATTGTGATTAGCCACTAACCACTATCAGCATTTCGGCTTTGACGTCACTGACAACAAACCATGGCGCCATTCTATGTTTATTATATTATCAACATGTCCTGTGAAGAAGTCAGAACCTCCCCGACGTCTCGTCCCGTCTGAGACGCCCCGCACCGACCGCACTCATTCCCAGCGAAAATGTAAATTCTCAAAAACACGACCCCATGTAGAGTTCTTCTCCTAAAAGGGACTAAATCACGTTCTGAAACCACTGAGCACTGTGGTGTTTTCTCAAATCATTAAATTCCCTTTTAAAAAGCAACATAAATTCTGTTAACTGTAAAATGTCATAATCTCCTCGTAGCCAGTCTGACTTGGTGGAAACCCCCTTGTTTTGGAATCTTGGTATTTAAGAGTCTTAAACACTGTATTATTTGGGGGAAAGTCCCAAAGTCGTCTAGTCGCATTTGGCCACGAACCAAATACAGATTCTGTCAAATCTTCCTACTGTCGCCAACGAGCTTAAATGCATTTTTGAAATAACGACAGCATTAAAAAGATTTGCATGTTCGATGCAACATTTCTCTACTAAGCTTTGTAATGAAAGCTTCATGTGTGACTGAGAACAACTGTTTCTTAGAAACCTCCATTAATATTTGATGGCCGTGCCTTAAAATCCATGTTGTGTAGCTGTAGCGTCACTCCACCCTCGTTTCCTTCCTATAAAACTGTCCGCTATCACATGAAGAATCAAAAGCCCCAAGTCCTGTAATAATTAATGTTAGGCAAACAAATATAGAAAACAGACTCCGTCGCCTTTGATGCTTAGGACTTGCAAACGTTCTCAAATACTAAAGTCGAGCAGCTTAGCTGCAAATCTGCGAGGCTGTGATCCGTCAGCCGCACAAACCGGGTCGTGTGAGGTGAGACCGGCTCACGAGTGAACGGGACAGCGCTCTCTGAATTATGCAGACGTGTGTTCAGCATCTCTCCGTGAAGAGGATCAGACCAAGGTTTCCAGGAGCAAGTGGACAGATTATGGTCTGCAACGTTTTCATGACGGCACTTAAATGATCTTAACTCACAGTGTAGTATCCAAAGGTGTTTGAATAGTACAGTCGATTCATTGGGCATTAAGATCAAAGGATTAAGGTCAGGTGGAAGAATTTGAAGCTTTTATTTCCTGTTGTTTGCATCCAAACAACCTAGAACACGTTTCTCCAAATCGCCCATGCTATGGTAAAGAGGTCTTCCAATGGGTGTTGAAACCCAACCATGAGGAATAACAGACCTGTTTCAGATCCTCAGCTCTCATTAATGTGTCTTTGCGGGTTGAACAAATGCTCAGTTCTGGGAAGACTTAGCCCAATAAATCCCCGGTTATCAGCGTGTAAAGACAAGTGATCTCCCAAACACTGGGGTCTGTCTTGGGAAAAGGCTTAGAAACGAACAAAACACCAGTGAAATTCCTGTTCAAATCAAAATCACATTAGTAGCCTTACTGGAAATCTCCTTGGAGTCATAAATTCTGTGCTCTGACATTTGAGAATAGTCTTTCATTCTCACAGCGGTGTCGTATCAAACCTCAGCTGACGTGGCACAGGTTTGTTCCGGCGTTATCGCCTTAGCTTTGGTTGCGTTTGTGGCTGAAGAGGCAAAAGAGGAGCCTTGTCTGATTTCTGAGTCCACTGGCACTGCAGCATGAGAACACTATGCCAAACAGAGACAGTGAGTCCTTCTCCACATCACACGTCCACGAACCATCCTACAAAAATCTGACAATCCAAATTTAGGAACCAGGCCCCACGAACAATAAAGCCCTTGTTAGTTGAATGTAAGAGATAACGACTAAACCAGATCTGTGACTAGCAGCAGTAGGTGAATGCCTGCTGGAAGGTGATGCTCTCCTACAACCCACTAGAGAGTGGAACTGGAGCGATTGTGCTAAAATATTGGGGACAGTCATAGGTCTTGAAGCGAATGGGAACCATGAGGAGGCCTCAAGGACGCAGCAACAGCCAGATACCCCGAGAGAATGAGATGGGCTACTGACCCCTGATCCTACACCCTGCGGGCCATCGGACCAACGGGCATAATAGGACGACCACAAGACAAGGCTTCCTACAGCGCAAAAAGGGTTTCTAGGAAATGAAGGTCAGTTAGGTGTAGAGGCGTGGTTCCTTATCAGGACAATGGCCCCAGCACACCTCTAAGTTATGTAAGAGATGTGTGAGGGCTTGGTCACTACAATCAGCCAGTCCAAATCCAATTAGGATGGTTTGGGATGAGTTGGACTGGAGAAGGGAAAGCAGCCAACAAGTGCTCAACACCTCGGAGAATTCGTTTAGGATAGTCGGAAAACCATTCCAGGTGACGACCTCGTGAGGCAAAGGTGGCTATTCTATTTGTGTCAAATGAATGAGGAGAATGCCGCCACAGAGTCATAGAGGAGATCTGGAATGTGCAGGCAACACAGGCACAACTGTGGTGAAGTGGGAAAGTGGCTTCAGCCGATTCCTGGAACAACCTCCAAGATCTCAGTTCGGGAAAAAAGGGCAATTCTAGGAAGAGCTGGGATTGTGCACAGCTCCCACGCTTCCGGTCGAGGATGGAGACCACCTGCTGCTGTCCTCTGACATCAATGGCAGACACCATGTGATGATTCACATCAAACCCTTCACCGGTGGTGACGCTGCTTTTCAATCTGTGAACTCACTGGGTCAGGTTTGATTCTGAGAAAGCGCCTTTGCTGAGAATAAACTATTTGACATCAGTGTTTGATTCCAATCTGATTGTGTGTTCTATTAGAGGGAAGAGTCGAAAACATGGACCACAGTTCCTTCCGTGTGTGTGTGTGTGTGTGTGTGTGTGTGTGTGTGTGTGTGTGTGTGTGTGTGTGTGTGTGTGTGTGTGTGTGTGTGCGTGCGCCCAGTGACTCTCCAGCGTAGTGTTAATAGTGGTTTCGGTTGGATCCCAGCCACGGTTAGTGCTTTGCCTCAGGCTCAGTCCAGGCTGTTTCTTTTTTTTCTATTCTAGGATGTCCTCGTATGACCCGTGCTCCCATGCCAGGTTTCTGGCTGTGTCTGCGAGAGTTCTAGCAGTTTACTTCTGAAAAAAAAGAAGAAAAAACAGAATTAAGGTCTGGGCCGCCAGGGTTTCATTAAGCCGTGCTTGTCGAGTCGGACGGGGAGAATGTGAAAAGCAGCAGTAGCTGTGGGACTGTGGTGGCAGACGAGGAGGTTTGGACTAAAATAGGTTTTTAAAGGAACTTCAGCAAAAACATTTCTGACACTTTGCTTTTAAAAAGGATTAACTCACAATTAACAACCATCCTGAAGCTCTAATGTTCTACAAATGATGAGGTTTTTCTTCCGCTCCTCCTGTGATTTAGGTTGACTCGCTTCTGTAATTGAGCGTGTGCGTTCACAGTAACAGTTGGCACGCGTCCCCAGCAAACAGATAAAAGTGATTTAGTGACTGGCAGGAGGTTCCTCGGTGTCAGAGGTGGCCAGTGTGAGCGTTTAGGGGGAAGCACCTAAGGGTGCCAGCGTAATCTAGGAAGTGTAACTCAGCGTCCCGTTCGTCTTAGCTCGTTAGCGATCATGAGCTTAGGAGCTTTGCAGCGGCGCAGCGTGTGCACGTAAGGACAAGGCCTGCGATTTGAGGAGCTCGCGTCTGAGCGTTTGTATGTTTACAGCCCCCGGCTAATGAGCTTACGCGAATTAGTATTCCTGCGTTGACCCCTTGGACCGCTCGGCCACACGAGGATGGACCCGGGCTGATCTTAGAAAGGCCTAGCGATTCTAGGAAAGCCCGACACTGGCAGGGAGCTGCTGTCCTCGGCGCACATGTCCCCCCCCCCCGAACAGCCCAACGACGCCGGGGGCCCGATCCGGATCGCGGCGGTAACTTTCCGCACCGGCGCGAAGGGAATCTAATTCGCTGCAATTGTGAAGTGTTGCGTGGGCGACGAGGTCGACGGGTTCCGCGTCCTCCAGTTTAGCGGTAAACACCGTGACAGGAGTCAAACTGCTCCCGCGGTCACACCTTGCGTCGCGTAATAAAGGCTTTTTGGGAATCTGATGGATTATCGTCAACGTTTCGCAACCGAATGTTGCAATTGCACATTAATAATATCATAGCAGACACGGCTTCTATATGTTCATCCTGCGGCGAGAGCTAGCGTCTCTTAGCGGTTAGCGGTTCTGTGCGCAGACGGTGACTCATCCTGGGAATCTGGGTCCTGTTGAGACCGGGGGGAAGCGAACCAGGGCTTCCTGGGACGCCACTCAGCTGGAGGGGGGGGGGGGGGGGGGTCCTTCTGCGTGTGAATCACCTCCATTTTAAGGAAAACTCTCCGCCACTGTTGGGAAGTCTCATCACCCTTCTGCCTGTTCCGCCGGGGGTTTTCGGTCGTTGTTGCTGCTGTCGTTGTTGCACAATTCGACACAGGTGTCAGACGTGCGAGTCGGAGTAAGTCGTCGGACGTTGAAGCCATTTCTGACCATAATCATCATTATTTTTTTCCCCGCTGCCCTTGTTTGCAGGCAGATGTTCAGACGTGGAGGTGTTTCACATCTGGTTGGTCGAGGCCTATTTTTTCACCCGGCCGTCTCGCTGCAGTCCTGCGTCACAGGCCTCGAGCGCCAGCGCTGCTAACCGGTCCCAGGTGCTCCTCGTGAGCCCGGCCGTCTGCGTCTTCTCTCTTTTTTTTTTTTTTTTATTGCAGGTGCAGCTCTCGGAGCAACACGTGTAATAAATACCCGCTTCGGTTTATTACAAGTTCAATCTTGCTCGCGAGTCGAACGACTTGATCGGCGGCTCCAACGGGTGTTTGTAATGGTTTACGCTCGGGAACCCGAGGTGTGATGGAGGAGCCGAGCGAAGGAGGAAACACGTGCGGCGCGATGATTAGACAGGTTTACACGAAGCCTCGGGGGAAGTCAGAGTTATTTGGAAGATGAACCACGGAGGAAAAACGCGGTCCAACCGCAATCCAGTGTTGGTAGAGTCATGTTGACTTTTATTTGCATAAAGGAGCTTTATTTGGATTTGTGCCTCCTACTGTACCACCTTATTGGCGGTGCAACTGTTTTGTTGCTCTGGCTAAAAGTGTCTGTGCCGTAAATCATTGAGCACAATTTGGCGATTTCTCCCATTTACTGGTGGAGTCTCCATCCATTGTTCATCTTCGCCGGGTTGATCGCGATTCTGTCATTTCTTCTTCTTTGTCCACTCACTTGTCATTCACGTGGAGTCGCTTCACAACCACACGTTTTACAAGTCAGATTTTTCAAGAGCGGGCGAATTTGTGTACGGTCTCTCCTGCAGACGACACCAGCCGGACATTTTCATGCACAAGGGGACAAAAGGATCTTTTTTAAGTGTTCTTATTTTTTTGCATAGCGACGAGGAAGCCCTTCAGGCGTCGGCCTCCTCTCTCGTCTGCTCTTGTGTTTCCCCGTGATGGTACTTTCTTGGCTGGTGTGATGCATCTCCCCTCCTGCAGTCGCCCTCCTCCTCCTCCAACACAGCAAAGCTACACGAGTGTGTGATTGAGAGAATGAAACTCCATCAACTCCAGACACAGTGAAAACGTTGAGGCAAGTGAGCTTTATTAACTAATATGCGCCTTTTCTAATTCACTCTGAGGGGCCCTTATAGAAGATCAGTGAGTCATCCAGCTTTGACAGTCTGCATGAATCCAGCGCCGTCTAGTGGCCGGAGAGGGTCCTGCAGGCGTCTCAGGGAGCTCTGAGTTCACAGGCAGGATGACGTGAAGTCAACAGTTTGTCTTTTGACGACTTTCAGGACCAACCGTGCGTTCAGCTACAGCCAATTAAAACTAATCCGAGTGTCTCGCGGTGATGCAAAACACACACGCAGTCATGTTTTATCTATAAATGTAGTGTGAAGTCGCTCTCTCTCTCTCTCCCTCTCTCTCTCTCTCGCTCTCCGAAGCCCAGAGTTGACGGGAGGTAATCCCCACCATGTGAGTGGGCGGTGTGGGTACCGGAGGCGTGTTTTTTTTTTTTTTTCTTTCTATTTTTTTGTCATTATTCAAATGCCGCTGTCCCTATAAAAAGAGCGGCTCCGTGCGTCAGATAGTTTCCTCCGATGGGTAAAGGTGGCTAAATACTTGTTGTCGCTCTCGTCGACCCAGTCGCATCCTGTTGGCAGGGGAACGGATGATGCACGACTCTTGTGGTGTCCAAATGGCGAGGGCGCTGAAACAAGCCGCCCTGTGCCTGATGCTGTTGCCCCGGTTCCTCCTGGCCGCCGTGATGCTATGGCTCCTGGATTTTTTGTGCATCAGGAAAAAAGTGCTGCTGAAAATGGGGGAGAGGGTGGACAGCCCGGACGACCCGCCGGTGTGCGTCTCCGACTCCAATAAGATGTTCACCTTGGAGTCCCTCGGGGCCGTGTGGTACGGCCAGAAACTGGACTTTCTCAAATCTGCGCACCTCGGGCGCACTGCGCCGAACACCGAGGTGGTGCTGGTCCAGGAGCGGCGGCTGGTCCGGATCCTGGACTGCATGAGAGAGAAGAGACCACTCATTCTTAACTTTGGCAGCTGCTCCTGACCGCCGTTCATGACGCGCCTGGCGGCGTTTCAGCGCGTCGTAAGACAGTACTCAGATATTGCGGACTTTCTAGTTATATACATCGAGGAGGCGCATCCGTCTGACGGCTGGGTGAGCTCGGATGCGCCGTATCAGATCCCCAAGCACCGCTGCCTGGAAGACAGGCTGAACGCCGCACAACTGATGCTCACCGAAGTGCCCGGGGGCAACGTGGTGGTGGATAATATGGAGAACTCGTCCAACGCCGCGTACGGAGCCTACTTTGAGCGACTTTACATCGTGAGGGATGAGAGGGTGGTGTACCAGGGGGGCAGAGGACCGGAGGGCTACCGGATCTCCGAGCTCAGGGACTGGCTGGAGCGGTACAGGACCGATCTGGTGAAGTCACAGGCGGCGGTGCTCGACGTGTAGTTGAACCACGAACTCGCCGCCGCCGCCGCGCGCATTCCGCTTAAGTGTCCAGTCCACAGTGCAAAACGTCCAGATGCTGCTATCGAATGTTCACACACGGCACATTGTTGTTGTTGTTTTTTATGGCATAAACATATTCAGGACCCTTTGACAAAATAGCCTAAAGTCGTGTTCACAGGCTGTTAGATTGTGCTTGTCTTGACCTTAACTGATTGAGTAGCCAGTTCTTTATTTTTTGTATGGGAAAGAAGTGTTGGATCAGTTGAAACGGGATTCAATGATTAGACGTCACTCTATTTTTCTACAACATTGACGTGTGTGTGTGTGTGTGTGTGTGTGTGTGTGTGTGTGTGTGTGTGCGCGCGCGCGTGCGTGCGTGCGTGCGCGCGCGCGTGCCCGTCCAGTCTAATATCCCACTCGGGTGTTTCTGTGAAGTTCGGCTTTTAAACGGCGCAGCCAGAAAACCGACACTGATGTTCCTGACACCGGGAGCGGGCTCATATTAGCCGGACGCCGTCATCGGCTGCCAAACGATGTAATGTTGATGCAGTGTAACTGAACAAAATGTTTGGAATAAATGTCAGATCACACGTTGATGACGGAGGCTGTTGATTGTGGAACTAACCCGAGTTCTTCTGTTCGCTGACAGCGATTAGTCAAGAAATCTACTGGTTTGTGGCCTTTGACGACACAGTTTCATTCTCACGCGTTTGGCCCTACAGTAAATTGCGACGATGACGTCATGTTGCCGGGCTTTTCACGCTGGCTTCACGCGCCGATATGATTGTTTGTCCTGCGGTTTTGACCCTTCCCCAGAATTATCAGCCAGTTTAGGCTGAAGTGAGGCACCAAACGGAAACTTGCTTCAGTCACATCCCACTTAACTGATTTTCACACACACACACACACACACACACACACACACACACACACACACACGAAACACGTGGAAACTGAACATGACCATTTTATGTGTGGGCAAAAGAAGGAACAGAAATCTCAGCTGTTGGAGGAGGAGAGTTTCGTTTTGTGTAATACATTTAATAGGAATTATTATGAATCACAAAACGTAGCTCGAGCTAAAGGCTGCAAAAGCTGCGTCAAAATAAAATAGAAGAACCAAAATTCAAAATTTATCTCCTCTTTATTGAAATGAAATCTCTTTATTTACAGTAATTTGAGAACAGACACATGGAGTCGCATTCACCTCCTGTAACACACAAGGGAAAGCAGTCGACACACACACTGTCTCCTATAATTAGGATTAGAGGCCGAGGTGATTACTGTAGATCGCACATGGTCAGTCTGCGCTGTGCGGCTCCGTGCATTTGGGTTCGTTCACGCCTCCGCTCACCCTCATATCACATCACCTCATGCACGCGACGCAGAGTAGAGCCGTGCATGTGCCACGGGCTGCAGGTGCAGGTCTCCCTCCTGCAAACCTGCCTTTATAAAAGCCATTACAGCTGTTAAAGTCTGATTCATCTCTTTATTCCAGATGACACACAGAGTCAATTAAACCGCTTCAACCTACTCATCTCAGCACAAGAGCGTGTGTCACTGCGCTCATGTTTGAGTCATGCAAGGATTTGTGATGAAGTCGGTTTATCACGGCAGCGCCTCCTCGGGTCACTCCATTCGCCTTATCGGCACTGGGACCAGTGGGAGCGCGCCAGTTTCACGTAAACAGCTGGGAGACAGAACGTCCTGGGTTGGAATCTTATCAGATTGTGCCAGCGTTCGCGCCGGACTCGCGAAAACAAAGCGCAGCTGAGATCATCGCGTCATGAGCACTCGATCCGTCATCTCCCGACACGTCGGCGGCGGCGGCGGAACGAGGCAGCGAACCGGCCGCAGGAGCTCTGCTTTAATATTTATTCCATTAGTCGACGGAAAACCAGTTTTGGATGGAGAGGACTTTGAATGCATCACCTGCATTACCATGGCAACAAACACAGAGCCCACTTCTCTGATAGGCCTGTATTTAGAACAAATATTATCCTCTGCGCCTCCTTTTCTCATGATCATACGTTATCGTTTAATTATACCTGGACCACAGGGAGGAAGCAGCCCTGGAAATTTCAACATAAATGTCCACGCGTTGCAGGCGAGGCCTTTTACTCTTTAAAACTTTTTGTGTCTTTATCGTGACAAATGGTTGTTTTGTAGTGGTTTTCATAGTTCAATCAAGCAGACACGGTCTAAGCGAATCGTCATCACTTGACATGAAGCATTTGTCTGGTGCCAGTTGTTATTGGACTCATCTCATTTGAAGAATTGGAGAAGTGGTTCATAAAGTCTCTGCTCTGCCTTCATTCCCGTTCTTATTTCCCCAGACCCCCCCCCCCCCCCCCCCCCTTGTTGCTACCTGGCCGCTTCCTCCTCCGTCTCGCCGTGAGGCCTCGTGCTCGGTCGGTACCGGGCCGCCGGCTCCGAACAGCAGGAGTCGCTTGTGTTTTATTTTTCTCCAAGCGATTTGTGCGTCACGGAGTGCGACTGACACGTGTGTGTCCTCTCGGCTGGGTGGTCTGTGACTCGCTGCGTTTTTAGAAATATCACCCCGCCCTCGGCAAAACCAAACCAAAACCGTCTTTCGTTCGTTCTTCCCACGGACCCGTCACTTTTATTAATAACTCCTGAAGAACAGCTACTGTGATGACTTCCCTGCTTTTGGGCCCTTCTGTGCAAATAGAAGCCCGTCTGAGCAGCAGCACCATTGCTTTGTTGCAATCAAATGAAAGAAAATATTCACTTAGTGGTGATAAATGTGACGGCAGCAGCCTGGTAGGTGTCCTACTTAACCGCGGTGCCCCATTTTGTGGCCATCTCTCCACTTATCTGGTAAACACACAACGAGGCACCGGGCAGATTTAGACTGAAGATCATTTATGTCGTCGAGACACGTGCTTCATTGTGAAACTGGGTTTGATTCAGTCCAGACAATGTTATTGCCACCACACAAAAGATAATTCATCCTAATGAATTAACAGACAAAAACAGACTCAGCTCATAATCCCCGCAGTTGGATGGAGGGGAATTCCAAAGGGGGGCAACCTGGGAAGACATCGACTCCAACAACACAACGTGACCAACAGCGAATTTAATATTAAAGTTTAATGTAAACAGTAAATATAGTGAAGCATTGTTTGAGCCCGATGCTGCTATCGATGACGTTTCCTGGCAGATCGGAGTCACAGCTCAGGCAAAAGACGTTTCCATCGTAGCTCCTTTGGGCTGTTAGCAAACGGCAGCCGCATGGGTTCTGTGCTGGGCCGAGCCGGGCCGGACCGAGTCTCTAGCACAGGGACTCGCGTGTGCTAAAAAATCCCAACGGCGCGCGCTCTTCTGCACAGTCCGTGTGGGGAAAAGCTGTGTTTAACGGTTGTGGCGCCCTCAAGTGGCCGAGGGAATAAAACCACCGGCTGCAGCTTTAAAACATCCCCCCATCGACACAGGCGGCGCGCTTGAACCGAGGCGGTGGGCACCTCGTCCGCTGCTTGCGTTCACTCCTCATCACGGCCTTCCGCTCCACCCACGAGTCCGACCTCCGCGCTCAGACCACCCCCCCACGGCTGAGCCCCCGACTGGTGCAAACAGCTCCACGGCAGATTGAGAGGGCCTCGTTGAGACAGTATCGCTCCATCAAGCCAACCCCATGACTTTCCATTTAGCCGCGAGCCTTTGAAGTCAGATGACGTAGGAAACAAGGCTCGTAACCATGGGCCAGTGTTTCCGTGTGCGGCGGCAGTTTATGACACCCTTTTAATTTTAGATGTGCAGACCTTACTGAGCTGTGGGGTAAATTAGGAGATCCATTTGGCCCGTATAATCATGGAATTACTGTTGTTATCAATTATAAATGTTACCTGTGCAAAGCTTCCCTCTTTTCCAGCCATTACTGAACCACGTTTAACAGTAAAAGGAGGCTGCTTTGCACAAATGCTTTTAAAAAGTGCTCAGAGTGGGAAGAATAAACAGACAATCGGTGCAGATGAATCATTCACTTGTGCTTTTTTTCTCTTTGGGAAATAATGTCAGTCTGCTGGCCAGTCACTCTGCATATCACCTCAGCGTGGCATCTGTATCCTGGTTTCCATGGCGATTCGGTTGCTATGAGATCAATTTATCTGGAGATCTGGCGGTTGCAGATGTCACCGGGTGCTGCTCTCGGTAACGAAGCCTCGGCTAAATCGCAGGCAGTCACGGCTCGCGCTTCTCTTTCCCCTCGTTATCCCGACGCTCGACCGACGGTTTGAGTGAGAGGAGGAAAACGTCTGTCGGGCGGCGGACGACCCGGACGGCTCCCAGCCGCGGATCGCCGGCCGCTAAGCGTTGCCGCGTCCGACGAGCCCGTAAAACACACAGCCCCGAACGCACCCCCCGCGGAGCGTCGGCATCGCATGGACGGCAGTCGGACGCGCGCGGCCTCGTCTCCGGCCCCGCTCTCGACTCTAATCCTCCTCCACTCCAGAGCGAGGCCCCAGCGTGACGCATGTCTCCCCACCTCTGACGCGCGGCTCTGCTCGGCAGTGGGAATACCACCTACCTGCTTTTCACCACTTAATGCCCCTGCGCTGCATATGAAAACCTGCTCATTGCTCGTCTGTCCTTCGCGCCCCTGCCGACGCGGAAGAAGCAACTCAGGCCTGGACTTTATTGACTCCTCACCTGATGCTGACTTCGTCCGGTGCCTGTAAGTGTTGAGTAGATGGGTTCAGGTGCAGCTGCCACCTGTCGCCCACCGACACGGGCCGGGTTCCATTTAGCGGCTCGATGAGTTAGAATTAAAGATGCGACATGTTAATAGGAACGCGCTGAACACATCCGGATGCTCTGGATCTGGATGCAGCTGAAACCATCCATGTCCCGGGGGTCGGCGCCAAGCACGTTACATCTACACCACCCACGACAGAATCAATGAAGCGCTTAGACTCTGCTGTTCTGCTGGAACCCTTCAGAGCCCGAGCTGCACTGCGCGGCTTGACCCCACACGGCCGCCGGCGCTCCACATGCAGCAGGTGACTCAGTCCAAAGTCCAGTCAGCGAGAAGATCGGACTCCAGGTGGAAGCTACACATGTGTAGTTCACTTATATTCTAGGTTGTTGTGTGAATTAGGCTTAAAAATATGCCGGAGAACAGCACACGGATGCGAAAGGCATTCATCCATGACTCTCAGATAAAGCGTCTCATCTGAGCATCTCCTCCTGGCAAAGGTTGCCTGCATCACGTTCAGCGCATCCATCCGTCAGCCAGCCGAGCGGAAAAAGAGCAGAAGCGTGTGACAGACCTGCGTGTGTGTGTGTGTGTGTGTGTGTGTGTGTGTGTGTGTGTGTGTGTGTGTGTGTGTGTGTGTGTGTGTGTGTGTGTGTGTGCGTGTGCGTGTGTGTGTGTCCAAACACAAACCCCCGCTTTGTTCTTAGCGTGTCCAAAGTAACAAGTTCCCAGACGGCCGCGTGAGGCGGCGCCGTCCTGGTTCGTCTGACCCACATCCGCACCTGAGTGCAGACAGTGGTGCATCAGCATGACATTAACTGTCTGTGTGTGTGTGTGTGTGCAGCATCAGCAGCATCAGGTGACCTGACCTCCTACAGGTCCAATTAGAATGGTTAGAACCCAACAAGTGCCCACCAACTCTGGGACCTTTGTTTGCTTTACACTTCTGTCCTTTCAGTGTTGGAAATAGGCGACGGCGCCCAAACCCTTTGATGGGTCTCGTTGACCTCATGGACCAGTTAGACCCGTCCCAGTTCCTCTCACAGCTGCAGCTTTCCTCACAAGACAGTTAGGTTTGAAACCAAAAGATGCACTCATCTGTTATTGTAGAGTGGTAAAACATTTAAAGGGGTTAAATCTATTTTTCTTCCACTTCAGATTCCCATGATAAAACACTTTGGAGCTCCTTGTTTAGCCCTGAAGTGTTGATTCTTTTGTTGTGGCGCTGCCTGTTAGGAAGTTAGTCTTGTTGAAGCCGGATGAAGAGAAGACAGCTCTATCCTGTCTCTCTCGCGTGCGTGCGTGCGTGCGTGCGTGCGTGCGTGCGGCAGGATGCCCGGCTGCTGCTGGGCCCCATCCCAAGTCCCCGGCTTTGATGCCGAGGACTTTGAAGCCGAGTGTCAAGCATCAAAGCGCGCGGGACCGCGCCGCGCCGCGTACCAGCGCCCCCTCGGGAGGACGCGGAGGGGAGCGAGGTGCGAGCGGCCGCCGCCGTCGAACCTCCGGGCGCGACGCTCGCGGCCGCCGCTCCTCGCCGCGGCGACACGCGCAGACGCACCCACACAGCAAAGTCATGCGGCGCCGAGAGCCTTTCCTAAAATCTGATTGGACGCAGTCACAATGGGGGTCGACGCTCCAAACTTTTGAGCCCTGTTTCCATGGCGATAGATTCTGACATATCCTGTCGTGACAAGATGTTTTTTGGATGCAAGTAGCGAGAGGTGGAGGGGGGGGGGGGGTCTTTGGGTTTGCACAGCGATATTTGTACATTGACAGTCAAAGGCGGCTGTCAGCTCACCCTGATCGCACAGCAAATAGGCAAATAAGCGGCGCACCGGGTTTGAAGTGGAGAGCGACTGCGCAGCCTCTGACTGCAGGCGAAAAGCAACGAACCCCGGTGACCTCATCCGAGAGCATTGAAGATACACACTCCTTTAACCACCCACAAAAAAAAAACACACTGACGTATTCTGATACTCAGTGACGCATACAGAGCAGAGGACTATTTCATCTCTCAAACAATTGGGGTACAATGTGTTGATAATGAGGCAAATGGGGACAATCTGCATCCTCATTAGGAGTCATTCAGAGACAGACTCTGCTACGCTCTTCACTTCATTTACAGTAAATACAGGACTATACGTCTGACCCCATGGATTCTGAGGAATCCATTCAAATGTAATATGCAGGGTTTGATCGGATATTAATGCAACGTCACGGCAGCAGCCCCGCGCTTGGGCGTCGGAGGCGGAAAAACGTGCAGGGTCTGTTTGTTTTCCGAATCCCTCCAGGTTCATTCGAGTTCAGCGAGGATCCCAGCAGGGGTGCTAGACGCGAGAGGGTGGGAGGGCGCTGAAGCTCACCGTCTAAAAATGATCAGAGGAACTTAAGCGACCCCAGACGAGCCAATTTGGAGGGCGCAGGCGGCTGATGGCAGCACCTAGCAACATGTGAAGAACAGCCAGCCGCGTCCTTGGAATTATACTGAGAGAATGGGAATTACAGCAGAACGTCAGTGACGGCTCGGTCAGGAATGCACGACTCGAGCGGTTCACGTGTCGTCGTCGTCAACGAACTGCAGGCAACTACAATAACAGGTTTCAGACAGAACCCAGCGCGAGCAATGATTCACCATAAGCGAGAAGAGACATGTTAAGAAATGTAGAGAATCCAAAGGGAATGTTTAAAACACGGTTTGGACCAGCAGCAAACGTATGATGTGATAAAAGGTTCTGATCATAAACAGACACGTCTCAAACCAAGACGTCTGATTTTTTGTGCTGTGGTGACATTTATACATCCTAAAACTGAGCACTGCAGCGTTGAGCGTGAGCTTCGCTTTCTGACCGGCAGGTGGCAGCAAAGGGTTGCGTTTGATTTCAATGTCGCTTATAAAAATAAATTAGTAGTAATTGTTAAGGGAGAAGTTAAGATTTATAAGATATGGATATAGTGATTAAAGGGCATTTTATTAGAATAAAAAGAAGAGTCCAACATTTTTTTTGTAGGATGAAAATATAAAACTCACATGTTCTCTTTATTCGCTGTATATAGATAGATGTACACCACTGGAGATTTGGATAAAACCACACAAAAAGCTGTATGTAGGATCTCAACACACGTCTGAAGGTGAAAGACAGAAGAGAAATGGAAAAGATTACAAATAGATTAAAAAAAAAAAAAAACTATCCAAATCCTACATGGTTTCTATATATGTAAATAGTCACGTGTTGACGTGTGTGCCACATACCAACTCTCTGCAGCTGCTAAATAACCTCTGTGTTCTGTACATGGGATCATTTGTACAAAATATGAACTCTACCATTTAATAACAGTTATATAACATAAAAGTACATTATATGTACAGTATTAGATGAAGCCATTTAGTACAAGACTTATACTAAAAGGACACTTGTAATATTCATTCTTTTTAAAGAAAAATAATACAAAGCTTATGTAAAATGAACAGAGCTCCAAAGAAGCCAATATTAAAGCCAATTCGAGAAGAACAACAGTCACCGGTGAGTCAGGGAGAGTTTGAGTAAAAGCCTTCAGTGAATGTTGTTCTTCGAGATGAACATAAAAAAAAACAGAACAACTGGCAACGACTGCAGTATTATTTACAATTTGCACATTCGGTTAAAAACAAGAGACAAAAGGTTCTGCTGCCAACGGAAGAATGAAACCACGGTAAAAGAGCTTGCGAGCATCTAGAAGCAGGACCAACACGCGTCCACATCACGAGTCCTACTGGGCTTCGACTGGAAGGGAGCAGCGCTAATTAAAAGGTGGAATGGGACAGGATGAACAACGCTTGTGACGGAGGCTGAGCTCTTACGGACGAGCTGATCCCACACACCGAAACAGACAGCATCACGGATTTCCATTTTTCACTAGTTTGTTGCTTCAGTTGTGTTTAGGTGGTCGTTCAAGTTTTATCAGGTAGTGCTTCGTAGCTGAAGGGGGGTTGGGGTTTGGGGTGATCCCTCTGCTCCTCCTACCTAGCTTTGGAGGTACAAGGTTAACTTGCAGCGCCTACGTGTGTCGGGGGTCCGACCGGCGGGAGGCGGCCTGAAACACAACATCGTCCTCTCTCCTTGAAACTAACATTATGTTGTTTGATAAAAGAATCATCTGACACTTTTGTTCCTGCTACTCGATTCTCAGTTGAGCAAATATCCCCCTTAGACTAGAAAAGGCACTGTGAACAGAAAGGCTTATGTTTGACCTCTTCAACACAAACAGACCTCACCCATGACGCAGTCTAATCTCTAACAAAAAGGGTCTTGCTTGAGAACAGTAGAGAAAAAAAAAAAAAAAAACATCTGCCTGTGCTCGATTTCTGTCGTCACACAGCTGAAGTAGACTGAATGCATCTGTCCGACATCTCGGGAGCCTCCCATGAATGACACCAACTTGAAATCTAATGGCCACGTTCAACGCACTCAAACAATGAGGGGGGGGCATAACTTAAATGCCTTGATCCCCTCTCAGATGACAAGCTGAGCTCGAGCTGGACTCATCCCAAACACCAATCATATGTAATCATCTAATCAAGTCATCTGACATTAGTTTGATCGATTAATCCTCACGACTAATGAAGACAAGACAGACAAGTGCTTTTACTCTGAGAAGACGTCCTAATATTCTATGTAAGAAAAAATATAAACAGCTGTCTAGCTTATGAGAAAAATATCTAATATTTAATATATAGAAACCAATGATGTTTTCTTGTTATCCTTTTTTTTATTAAACTGAAAAAGTCCAGTTGGGGCTTATATTGGTACAAGCACCTGACATCTATAAAGAAGAGGCAAGAAGAGAAGACTCTCACATGCACAGACATACAGACAGACGTACATATGGAACAGGACACCTGAGAAAAATGACCAGAAGAGGGCAGCACAGCTGCCTGAAAACACCACTTGAGGACAGGAGAAGAGAAGGAGGGGGAGAACGGTAAAACCACATTACAGTATCTTAGGTGAAGTTCACGGTGTACGTCGTGGTCATGCAGCTCCACAGATGTGTCTGCTGGACGAGGACTGGTCGGGACTGAGCACCTCTCGGACCAGGCTTCAGACGGGAGTCGGCTGGGGTCCGGACCGCCTGGTTCTGTGCTGTTCTGGGATTTGACCTGGATACCAGAGTCAGTGTTGTGCGGGGCTCTGTGGACCGGTGGCCTCTCTGTGGATGATGCTGCTGCTGGTTTAAAGTGGACTGGGGGGGGCGGCGGTCTCTTAGTGGCCGTCGTGTGTCAGCATTTCCTCCGCTCTCCTGTGCAGCTCCAGGGCTGTAACAGTAGAGATGTCCTTGGGAAGCTCCGACTTCCTCCGCATCAGAGGCCGCTCTCTACGCTGGTCTTTTTGGATCTGGACAGAGACAAATGCAAATCCACGAGAGAGAAATCAAGTATCTGTTGGGCGCAAACTCAACGCTGACTTCACTGGACAAACTGTTTACCTGTGTAGCTTCCTCCTGCACTGCTTTCTTCAGCATGTTGACGTCATCCAGAACAGGGCCGTCCGTCTCCATGTCCATCAAACCGTCTGGGTCTACTGAGTCAATGTACATGAGAAACTGCACAGAGGGGAGAGAAGCGCCACATTATGAACTGCCTTTGTTTAATCAACTGAAGTTGGAAACCTAAAACTAAAGTAGTCTTTAACAGAGAGAATAAAACAGGACTCACCTGTGGGTTCGACTTTGCTAGATTCTCGATCTTCAGCCATGCTTCTTCTCTCTCTCTCCATTTGGCTTTCTCTCTGACACATTCAACACAACAGACAGAAACTGAATCAAAAGGAAACGCTTCCTCCCTGAATCGTACTTCACTATGGATTTCGGTCACTGCGCTTCAGAGGTTTTGCGCGTCCATGGTACTCACTTGCTTTTCTCTGCTCTGAACTGTTGTGTGCAGTCATCAAACAGCTTCTGGTTCATCTCCATGAAGAGCTTCAGAGCGTTGTAAATCAACCCGTGGATCGTCCTGTGCACAAACAAACATTTTTACATTAGTGGTCGTTTGATTTAAGCCCACAGACGGGCAGCAGGTGGGAAGCTGGAGGCTCACTTGTTCCAGTGGGTCTTGGAGTTGCGGTAGAGAGCTGGAAACATGATGGGCAGGATCTTGGCAGCATTGTCACTTATGAGGCTCATGATGTACTCATTGTTCCAGTAGTAGAGTGCACGCTCTGCCACCTAGTCATTACAAAAACATAATACTATTGTCGCCTCTTGAAGTAAAATATAAGATACAGAAATAAACTACAAGAGGTTAAGTTTACCTGAAAATGAGGGCTGGACACACACTTGGCCAGCTGTCGGAAGAGGGGCTCCGTGACTTTCACAAACTCTGAAGGCTCGATGACATCCAGAATCTCTTCTAGTTCATTGAGGAACATCACCTCTTTTGGACTGTGAGTCTTTGGCCAATACTTTAATAATGCCATCACCGTCTACACACACGGACAGAACAGAGTCAGGACGACAACTTCATGGATATGTTCTGGTATATTCACAACTTTTTATTATCTACTTGACCACATTATTGTTGTCATGTCATAACAACGATAATAAAGCAAACTTTACCGGTTCTGTAAGAGTGCTGTCCTTCTCTAAAAACTGTACCACACAATAGGCCAGCTGAGGGAGGAATGAAACCACATATTATAATGTAGCAACAAGCTACAGCACTGCCAGTTTCTGCTGGTTTATGGATGAGCTAAGGACAATTCTACTGACAACACACTTACCTGTGGGTGATATACGCTTAGAGACTTGACTTTGTGTAAAGGCAGTAGGACTTTCAGGAGGAAGATCTTGTGCTCTTCTTTCAACGGTAATGCAAATCCATTGATTATGCTGCAGGGACAAATGTGGTCATTAGGAACAAACAATTACGTACGCAACGCTACATTTCAACCCGTAAACAGCACAAGAACCTTTTGCTCACAAAACATCTTACCTGCCTAAAATTTCCAATAACTCTGCTATTCCATTATGATGTTCAGTCTCATAAATGAACCTGAAAAACAGCAACCAAAAAAATTCATTTACCACGATTCCTTCCACAGCTCACAGAAACTTCGCAGGGCGCCACCTAGGATCACTCACCTATAAAATATATTATTAATCTGTTTCCTAATGTATGCCCGCAGGCCCAGGAATTTGCCATAGATGCGATGCAGGGTGGTCTTTAAAAAATCCCTCTCCCTGGGGTCTTCACTGTCAAACAGGTCTAGGAGCTGTGAACAAGAGCAGGTTACGGAGACGCTGGTATCTAATACATCTTAACTCAATAAAATGTGTGCAGAACAAGATAAAAATGCCAGTGCTCACCTGCATTACAAACTTCTGGTCAATATACTTTTTGGCTATGTTGGGTTGGAAGTCAGGGGACTCTAGGAACCGTAGGAAGAATTCATAAACGAGCTGTGTAAGAAAAAGCAGTGATGAAAACGAAAAATGTTTATTTTGGGACTGTATGAGACGGTCTTTAGAAGTGTATGTGTTCTGCGTACCTGTAAATGTGGCCACGCAGCCTCTAATGTGGGCTCATCTTCTTCTGGGTCAAATTCAGCACCCGTGGGGTTGGATGATGGCGGCAACGTCCTAAACATATTCACAGAAAACTGAAGGAAAGAAAAATGCAAGCAAAAGCAGATTAGAACCGTTTCAACTACTGACACTGTTAATGCAGTTATTGTACTGTTTCTGTTGATCTGCTGTCATTTTGGTTCCCTTTGAGAATATTCCCACTGTCCATTCAAGGCCGTTTGACTCCCTATTGTGCAGGGACACTCGCTCACTATCATTTAGTTTGCTTACATTCTTAGCAGAAACCAGCTCTTACTCCCCCTGAAAAAATATTATCCGACAGATTCACTAGAAACAAAACAAGCCATGTCTGACCACCGTGCGTAGATCTTAACATAAGAATACAGCTTTTACAAAGGAGTTTTCCATGTCGCACTCCATACTTTGATGATGAAAACCATCAGTGGACTTCAAAGAGTCCTTGTCTTTAAGGGGGTAGGGGAAAGGGCTGCCAGGAATAGGAGTATATTTTTATGCTGATGTAGCAGCTCTGTAGCATTTGCTGTTGCGCTGATCAAAAAAACCCAGAGCGATGAGGACGGGGTGAAATTTGCACCTTGATCAGCGGTTTACCATGTGGTATTGAGGCACGGCTTTGATTAACATCAAAGGCTTTTTAAATTGGCTCGGAAAAGCAGACCTGGCACCATCGAACACATCCAGGCCACGACCTAAGGAGAACATTTCTAATAAATATACAGTAGGAGCTTAGTGGCAGCCACGATTAGTGTTAAGTAAATGAACAGGTTCACATCCGCAAAGGCAGGAACGATTACAGATTCAGGCCTGGTGACATCCAACACAATAAAACTCTTTTAATAAACCACTATGTGCCCTCTTCAAACTAAATAGATGGAACAATTAATAGCACTGGCGTAAGGTTAGTGTGACACGGAGCGCTGAGGTCAAACTGAGGTTGGTGATGCTCACGTGAACTTCCTCTGATGCTAAAGAGACAAAAATATCAAGACCAAGCGTCTCTAATCAGTTTATTAATTCATTCTTTTAGCATACTGACCACATGAACCACCTCCGGGTAGATGGGCTCGGTGATGACGTTTCTGTTGTGGGTGATGTACTCCACCATCTCGCTCAGCGCCGCTCGTTTCACTTCCTTCCATTTCAGGTCGCTCAGTGGGTCAGAGACGAAATCGAAAAGGACGCAGCACTGCCGCAACTTCTGGATAAACAGTTTCTCCTGCTCTGCAGGGGGAACATCTACAACACAGAAACAAAAGAAAGATGGCAATGATACATCTATATTCTGATACTGGAGCCTTTAAATGAAACGGTCCAGAGCGATTGAAGAACTAAAACTGAAAACTGACACCACAAAGCATACACGAATCTGTTCATCACAGTCTGTAATTTACAAGTCGATCTAATCTCCCCACTAACAACGTGGCCATGGTAACCACAGGTAGAGGCCGGACTTTGGACTTAAGGGGTGTTCTGCTAATCCCAGATGCATACAAGCTGCTGCAACACCGGAGTCATATGGTGCCCAATGACAAGCTGCCCTCAGCCACAGTGAAGACAGATATCAGACAAACTGACCTAGTGGAAACAATTCAGTAACACGTTTAGTCAATAATTTTACAACTTTTTAATAGGCGAAATGCAGAAGTTGTGGGTCTATTTATTCTTACTAAAGAGTGACATATAAATTATTGTTATTTAGTCATGTACGCAAGAGGGAGCTAAAACACTGAATGCACTCAACTCAATATGCAATAAAAGAGCATTTTGCCCCCAGGCCTCACTTGTACCCTGAAACAGGTAAGTAAATCAACTGTCAAGGCAAGTGATTACAAAAGATGTTTCAGTCTATGTTGAGACAGTTTGCCTAAGTCTGGCTTATCGCATGTCAAACAGCTGAGTGAAACCCTGAGTTCTGACTACTATGTATCGGTTCTAAATGCTGAGACATATGTTTGTTCTGTCATTGTTTTTCTAAAAAGATACAGGTTTAACCTGTGAACCTGCCACTTTCAGAGTCCATTACAGAATGTTGCTCAACCTGCTCCTCTTTTAAAAAGAATACTTTACCAATTTTCAAAGCAGCTTGACCAAAAGCATGTTGAGTAATATTTTTAAATGAAAGAATACTGAGCTTCCACCCTAAATTTCTATGCAGTCTCAGGCTATGTATGTTCAGAGGAGAGCTGGAAACTAGCTTCAGGATGCCAAGAAGAAACTAGAAAAAAACAGCTGGGTCAGAACAGTTGAATGAGCACCGAGTAAATAACAGATTCAACCCTTTAATGTTTTAGCTTGTGCTGCAATGTTTGAGTACAGTACGAGCTGATGCCTGTGTGTTTTGAATGTCAAGGGTTACGCTGCTAACGAGAGCTTGTGCATTACCTTACATTTTTCCCTGGACACAGGCCATCAATAGTAAACCTTTTTTGCACATTTTGGCTAATAAAATGTCCAATTATTATAACAACTTGTTTTTCAGTGGTGAACTATCACTTTAAGGTAGAAAAATGTCATTATTTATGCTTTAACCTAAAATCGACTGTCAAAAAATATTTCCTACAACTTTATCCTATTACTTGAAATTGAATTGTTTGTTGTATTGATGTCACAATGGCTGAAGCTTGATTATTATCTGGTTTCCAATGACTGTGCCAAGGTACTTAACTGAATTTGATTGAATACAATGCCCCTAAAGCCTCAGCAGACTAAATGTCTATAGTTGTATGGAGACCACTAGTACGCAGTTAAGATCTGACTGGTGATTTCACCTGTATGTGTGAAAGGCTGAATCTCTAACCACAAGCTCCCCATCAGCCCCCGTGTGCCAAGAGGTCTAATGTCTCCTGTTACACAACACCACTAGGGTTTCTGAACAGGCCTAAAATATTAAGAGACATGCTGTGCAACTGCAGACTTCACACACCAGCCTCACCACATGCATGGGCAAATAACCTTTGCTCATCTAAAGGCTCCAGCTTGCACACAGGAAACCACTCATGGACACAAATTACACACGCAGTATAATATTCCAATCCCACAGTCTATGGGTGAAAGTATAATGAAGTTGCACCAGTGACTAATGCTAAGTACACACTGTGTGTCCCTGCACACATAGGCCAACTAACGCAAGGGAGCAGAAATCACTATTTGCTGTTATTTGCCTGCAATTATCCCTATGGTTAAACACCATGAGGTCATTAACAGTCCCGCAACACACGGCACAAGACAGAGTCCATGGGAGATCCAGCAAAAACATGCAAAGCATTTCCACTTAAATGTGACAACAGACATATAAATTAAAAAAAAAAAAAAAATACAAACACACAGTGACTGACAACTAGCTTTGACCTCACTTCCTATGACATCATCAGTCTCGATGGGGGATGGGGAACTTAAAACTCACACTCTTCACACTCTCGCCTTTCCTCCCTGGCTGAGGGAAAGCTATGCAAGGTCTTGGCAAAACACTTCCTCACTGACATACAAACAGTCCCCCACATCCTCTTCCAAAAGTACTCACGCCACCAACACCCATAACAGCTTTTAATCTCATGCAGTAAGTTTTAGAAAAGTCACCTGATGCTTACCCTGCAAATCTAAAAAAGTGGCTGCAGTTGCTGAACGACAACATTCTTACCCATCTACCCCGAAACACACAAACACAGCAGCAAAAGAGGTAAACGTCCAACTCTCACCTCTAAAATGCAGGAGGCCCACAGACTGGAAAGGCCCATTGGAGGCTGGTGCATCCAGAACCATCGCACTAGCAGCTCTAGTACATGCCAACATCAGGGAGCTGAGGCAGAAGACAGGGGGGAAGAGGGCAGCCCGGCTAAGGCGAGGAGCCAGCCTCCATTTTAGCACAAACACTCTGAACAGAAAATGAAGCTCCCCTGCTGCTGGAGGGAACCAGCTAGTTAGTGATGTCATCCACCACAGCAGCTGCCCGGTTGGCTGGCTGCAATCACATGGCGCGGCTGTCAGAATAAATAAACACGAGGGAAGGAATTGGCTGGTGGGCTGAGTGGGGAGGGGAGGGGACTGCTGCGATGATTGGAGCAAAAGCAGCTACATCTGACATCAGAGTTTTAAAGCAGATTCAAACTCAGCTGGCTTGATCTGAATTTGTATAATTCCTAATAAGCAAAGGCAGCTTTGGCATTACTCATCATCACACTCAACTAAACTAAACAAACGATACCACCAATATAGATCGAGACCCGATATACGAAACGTGTCAAATAAACCTGATGCGAGACACAATAGGAAAAAAAAAACAAGGTGAACAACAAGCTGAGATTTATACAGATCAAAAGACGAAGTATCACTGATGCCAGATAACAGTGCGCTTCGCTTGTGTGACCGTGTGTTTGTGTGTGTGTTTGTGGTGTCTCTGCACGACAGATGGCTCTTCAGGAGTACAGCCTGAGCCCAGGTGTATGTGACAGAAACAGGAAGACAGGAAGTCGCGACGTGAGCAACACAGGATGTGATAATGCAGTCGGCAGCACTCTGTGTCTGCACCCGTGCACTGTAAAGCTGAACAGGAAAGAAGAGCACACACACACACACGCGCACACGCGCGCACACACACACACACACTCTACTACTGACAAATATATACAATTCAAATAGTGCTTAATAAGTGTGGCTTCGTAAATATAGGCTATTCCATTTCAAGACCCTTTAAACACTGCATTCTGTAAGGCAATAAAAATCAATCCCAGTGTGCAAACAACCAAAGCACATGCATCATGACATAACATCACCAGGTTTCATGAGTACTTCATCACGCTGCAAGGATCAAGGGCTCACATACCCCCCCCCCACCCCACACACACACACACACACACCAAAGCTTCATGCAAATCACACCTTTCACACTTTTGCATTTTAAAACAGAAGAAACATTATTAGAAACCTGTTATTTGTTGTGGAGGTGCTAGACAAAACTGGAGAAAATGAGATTTCCTGCGCAACCTGACAAGGTACATACGAATCATCAAATATTTTAAAACCAGGCTAAAAGTAAGACCTAGGAATAACATGCTAATAACCTCAGCATGTGCTTCCCCACAGGTTTTGTATAGAAGAAATTTAAAGATCTAAGTACATTTAAAGTATGTATAATATATAGGAACAAACTTTTTTTGCAGTTTAAAAAAGTATTCAAACAATGTATCATAAGTCTTCATCGCACTTGAGCTTTTTGCTGTGTGTGCTAATTCTGACAATAGTATCAGAGTAAAATGCACCGCAACGAGTCAGTTCTGTCTGTGGGACGAGAGAAAGCCTTCTGGTAGAAGAGCTTTGTATGCATCACCGATAGCAAGCAGACACACTCAAATATACAGCTACGTGGTTAATTTCCAGGTCTGATGATCATTCGCATTATGGTAACATGCTGCAGACTCTAATGTATTTGTAAAAACTAACCAATCAACACAGCACAACAATTAACAATCCAGATCATCTCTCGCGTCTCCTTGAAACTTCAGTATCACAGCTATTAGCTAGTTGTGGATCTTGTGTTCATTTTGTATTTTTACATAAAACATCTGACCAGAGAAGTCGGCCTCATGACAAGCAGGAGTCTTTTCCACACCACTTGCAGGGATGGTAGAGGAAATCCTTAAGTGAAGCCTTGTTTGCCTGGTGCATCCTGCTTTAGAAGCAAAGCACATTACATACCCCAACCATTGTTACAAACTCAGTGTCACATAGGAAATGCGGAAATTATGTAACATATGGGAATAACGCAACGCAAACACTGGAGCAGAATAAAGTTGTTACAACTACCCTCTAATAGGAGCAAATAGTATAAACAATGTTAGAAACACACTATATGGAATAAACGGGACACATTTACGCATATATAAATTCTTTAAGAAATTTGAAAAGAAATCAAATATATTGGGATCCATATTTTATATATTCATATATACCCTTTTCTAACTCTAGCCAGCAGATGGCAACAAACACTGTAATATTGCTGCTCCTGCTTTACAAAAAGGGCTCCTCTCCAATATTTGTTTCCTTGTGGTCTTAAGCGTTTGTCAAACATTTACCCTGTAGTGTGTTTATCTGAAACCTGTGGGCAGGAACATCTGCTAAACACACTTTTGTTCTTGTGTGTATCTTGGTAAAGGCCTTTGAAAAAAAAACAAAAACACAACAAACACACTTCTTCAAACAGGACGTTCCTGAAATGCTGTGCTGTCAAATACAAAAGCTGTGAAATTTATATTGCACTCGAGTCACAATGAGCACACTTTGTTTCGGGCCAAGTTCATGGGGAAGGCCGGTTAGTGGTCAGGGTTTCAGTCCCGCCTCAACCTTGTGGCTCTGCAGGACTAGTTCACAGACATGTGTTTCTACCAGGAGGTGGTGAACATGCCTGGAATGAAAACAGGCCAAGCGAGGAGCCTGTTTGGACAGGACTAAGTGATAGCATCTACTGGGCCACCGCAGGATAATGTTATCGAAGCTCTCATAGGGATGTGGGAAGTGAACAGGCTTTATCGGAAATTAAATTTTGCTTATTGGTTTCTTGACAGTATAAACCTAAGAAAATGAAAGACAAACATATGTTTTAAGGTGGATTTAACTCCTTTGTGTGTCAATTCACTAATCACTCTTTAACTACACTGTTCCATTTTGACTTTATGCATAAATGTAGACATCAGTCAAATATATTTTTTACTTCAACAAAAGGGACAAAGAGAAAACAGTAGGAACAGCTGCCAGCCACACTCATCTGGTCACTGGCAACATCCTGAAACACAAGGACCACGGATTTAAAGCTTTATCTCTGGATTACCACTAAATATAGATGCTTGGTTTAAATCCAGCGCAAAGTCCGTGCCATGTACGTTCCCTGTTTGTTTCCATGTGTTGCGTAACGTCGTGCTCGGCTTGTATTAAAATGAGGGTGATGGAGAAGGGGCCGTTATTTTGGTTGAGAAAGAATGTGAAAATATCCGTGCGCTTGTGAGGAACAACATCTGTGACATGTCTGCTTCTAACATTAAGCAAAAGCAGTGTATCCCTACCCACCTGTCCTAAGGAAATCCAAGTTCTATGCAACATATCTGGGTCATTGGTTGAGTTGTAATCAAATCACGTAGTTTTCAGACAGGTCAATAAATACCTTTGAAAGCAGGCAGTTTCTGCAGCTCTCTGTTGTTGCTCAAGCTGAAGCGAGAGGAGCTCTGCCTCTTGTCCTTTTTGACTGGTGTCTGGGAACCTGGCTGCTTCCCTTTTAACAGCTGAGTTGTGGGAGGAACACTGTTGCTTGCCTTCCTGTTGGAGCTCTGCTGAAACATCAGAAAAACACATTAGTAACACGAAGGTCGGATTAAGCACAAGCTAAACGGCAGTTTACCGAAAGTGTGAAAGACTGTCTTATTTAAGAGCTGCGTGAATGACTTCAGTCAAGAAGCCCAAATGCCATATGCTAGACAGGTAATGAGAATTATTTACTGTATGTCCCATTTTCACAATTATACTGGCCTATAGTTACAATCTTATATGCAATGTAAACAGCACATAAATCAGGGAACCATTATTCACACAGTAAAACTAACTACTGCAGTTTCTTATCCACTTATACACCCTGGCTGAGATTGTAGGGTTCAATATAATGCAGCTGGGGTTAAAATGAATGTGACAAGTTTATTAGAGCTAGTCCCACCTGCCTGTTGTAATGGATGCACCAAGGCAGACACACATATTTTGGACCAGCTTACTTACACCACGCTCAGTAGATATGTAAAGCTGTGTGTACAGAATCAGCTAAAACTAAAAGACACGTTTGTCTACTAGCAAGCTGTCTGAAATGAGCTGTACCTTCTCAAAGTTTGTTTGTTGCCAAGACAACAGATACACCCCTCCCTATAGGTTGCATACATTTGTTTTGTTTCTGTACCGGTCTGGTAATGAGAAGCACAGTATGAGGCCATAGGAAGGGTGGGGACAGACAGACAAAGCTACAGCACAACAGCTAGGAGCAATTTCAGTTTGACACAAGGTCAGTGCATTAGAAGATCTGCTGCATGGCTGCTGACACACAACACAACATCACTACTACGCAGCCATGAGTAGGCAGGAGGCCAAAACACAGCTCTAAAACCATACAAATATACACCTGGGGCAGAATATAGATTATAATAATTAACAGACAAAGAGGAAAACACTAAGATGGTTTGTAGAACACATGAATGGGAGGCTTACACTAAAGGTTCAGTAAATTGATTCCAGGCGGATAAATAAGTGTGTGCCTGTAGAACAGTAACAGGTGGTGAGCAGCCCTCACAATATGAATATTAAATGTCTGGCCACCTTGTGCCTTTCAAGCTGCACAAACAGCTGCTAGCTGTCATATGAGCCCCAAGATGAGTGTATGAAGATTTTTTTTTCTTTGCAAAACAATGGCCTTTGGTTCCTTGAATAGCTCAGTGATGTGTAGTCATTGCATTCATTCAACAGAGAAAGATTTGTTTTTCTGTTTGGAGTAACAGCACCTAATTCAAAAATTCTATGTGGTTGTTGCTACTGAATGTGCTTACATTATATAATAAATTAAATATATAAAAATATTACATAAATGATTCATGCTAGAAATTGATGCTTGGACTTTTCCCAGATGGGATCCAGATATAAACAAAAAAAGTTCCAAAGCTAGTCCGATTACGTTGCTATTTTTAACTTTTCTATTGTGCAGGTTTGTTGACAGATTACAAAAACTTTATGGATACAAACTGACGCTGAATATAATCTTCTGACCGATCGCTGCCTCATATGGTGACATGAGATAAACAAAACTACAGAGTACAACGTCAGACATCACAGTACGAAATAGGCACCATGTACGAAAGCACAATTCTAGAGCACTGCTGGACAAAATACAAAACTGGATATAGCATATTATTAATAATTAATAATTATTATTATTAAGGTGGGTTACACCAAGAGCAAGACTTCCCTTTGAGCGTATTAGACATTATAGCATCCGATCATTGCGCCTACCTCATGTTCGGAATTCTCCTGTCCTCCACTTTTGCAGACTTTTCCAGACTTAGACGAGTCCTGAAAGGAAATGTGCGAGCCTGACATTAGCGTATATGTAGGCTGGCAAACATCAATAAGTAATCTAGCAGGGAATGCCGCCATGCAGGGATCTAAATATAGCGTGTCTGCCCACCCACCCAGTCTCTCACACCGTTTGAACACACTGCAACCGTTAGCTAACCAGTGTCACTTCACTGTCTAATGCCATTCTCACGACCCCGAACTTCAGCCTTTAACTGACAGAAAGCGTTTAAATGCACACCCGAAGGGCACGCGCATCGTGTATGGAAAGGCATCTAAATTCTTATCATAACATATTCACTTTTTTTAATAAGTATGCGCAATTCCGCGCTAACATGCTGGCAGGACAGGGGCTAGCTGGTGATTACTGCTGGACGGCTAATGCTAATGGGATGGGACACTGCGTCGCTATGAGGCCGGTATATCAATACATACAGTGAAATGTATGCCTTGCGAACTTTATCCGCTTCCGATATCAACGTGTTATCAGTTCCCAAAACTCACCTTGTCCTTTTTCGTTTTATTCGGCATCGTACAACCGTAGCCGCCCTTGCTCCCCTCTCGGATACTCCACAACCAAAACCTTGACAACTCTCAGGACACCTCACTGCAAGGCGGTTCAGCCTGTCCTCCCTCGCTGATTGGCTGCCGTCTGTCAGCTGACCTCTACGTCGGAGATTGACGTACTAGTCGTTGCAAAGACAGCGGGAGCTGCCTGTTGGTGACAGCTGGGCGGTACAACACATGAGCTTATGGCCATGAAACAGGCTAAACCTATGTTGGTTTGTTGTCATTCTCACAGAAAAGCTACGAAAAAACGTTAAACGAACTAAAATAATTACATAGTTATTAAACAAATAGCTAAATTTAACCTAATTTTAAGGACACCTTTCACATGTGGGTTAAAATAGATTTTAACTGTGTGAGAGTAAAGATTGTGCAATTGTATGTGCGTTTTTTCCTGATTCTTTCAGCTTTTGTAATGAAGATGAAGATTATTTCTTCATTTTATTAGACTAAATAATTTTCTCTAGGATTTGCCACTAGAAAATAAATTAACAAGTATGTCTATGGTAGCATGTAAAATGACTAGAAGTTGAAAAATGGAAACATTTGTGGGTCCATTAACATATCTCGCCTTCCCACACATGCGTTTCTTCTACCAATTTTTCTGGTATGTATTTAATTTCCTGTTGACTTATTTCTTCCTCTGGCTGGTAAACATGCTTATACCACACACGCTCCAAGAATTTTCAACCTGGCGTCTCCCTTGTTGTGTTGCTGCCATCTACTGGAAAAATAATGTTACCTCCATAAAAAAAAAAAAAAAAAAAAGATACAAATGAAGATTTGTTGAATTTAGCTTCTCTGGTTTGTGCTTTCCTAAATTACAGTTATTCTGAGGTATACTCTCCCTGCATTCTGTACTGTATGTTTACATTCCTGAGTAGAAAAACATTTTAGAGAACAGCAAACACAACTGGTAACATGGTAAACTTTTATTTTTCGCCAACATTTCATATAACCGTATCAATTCTAATATATTTACAGTTAAACACAAAGAACATTAGGATGTCAAATACAAAACCATAGACATTGGTCGAACTGAACATACAAAATGTGACAACTTAAAAAATAAAGTTCTAATAGTTTTTATATCTGCACTGCTTCCAGTCAATGCAAAGAGATAGTGAAGGTATTGAGGGGTGGCATTCCAAGCTCATATACAACAATAAAGTTGAAAATTTATAGAACACTACTTCTGAACAATAGCAAGAAATATACAAGCTTAGTCTACTTCCTCCATCCTGGATGTGTCATCATCATCTCCTTCAAGAGGAGGCATTTCTTCAGTAGGTGCAGAGGTAACATCCTCTGGTGTCATGTCATCTTCATCAATACCTAAAAGAAAAAGCCAAGGATATGTCAGTGACGATGACCCTAAAGCAACAAATGAGTAATTTGTTAGAAGGTTAAAAGAGTAATAAACGAATAATTACCTAGACCCAGTTTGATCATCCTGTAGATGCGGTTGGAGTGGGTCTGGGGGTCATCCAGGGTAAATCCTGAGGACAGCAGCGCAGTCTCAAACAGGAGGATGACCAGGTCCTTCACGGACTTATCATTCTTATCAGCCTCTGCCTTCTGCCTCAGGGTCTCCACGATGGGGTGGTCAGGGTTGATCTCAAGGTGCTTTTTAGCAGCCATGTAGCCCATGGTGGAGTTATCTCTCAGCGCCTGGGCTTTCATGATCCTCTCCATGTTGGCCGTCCAGCCGTAGGTGCTTGTGACGATGCAGCAAGGAGAAGAGACCAGGCGGTTGGAGACTGTGACCTGTACAGAGTAATTTCAATTGGTAACAAGGTCTGTCTGAAAGTTGTACACAATATTATGGTGACCACGTAATAGGTTAAATTATACGTTTTATGCATGTGCTCACCTTCTCTACTTTCTTCTCCAAGATGTCCTTCATGATCTTGCAGAGGTTCTCAAACTGAGTCTTCTTCTCTTCCTGTTTCTTCTTCTCCTCCTCATCCTCAGGGAGCTCCAGACCCTCTTTGGTCACGGAAACCAGGTTCTTCCCCTCAAACTCCTTGAGCTGCTGGACACAGTACTCGTCAATGGGCTCAATCATGTAAATGACCTCCAGGCCAGCTTTGCGAAGGCGCTCCACAAAAGCAGAGTTGGCGACCTGGTCTTTGGTCTCACCTGAAACACACATATGGAAATGTCACACTGAATTAATATCATAGTACATTTTACCCAACGTTTAATATTCTGATATTTAAATATTTAAAAGCTGACTGGAATGTTTACCAGTGATGTAGTAGATGTGTTTCTGGTTGTCTTTCATGCGTGTAACATAGTCTTTGAGGGAAACCATCTCATCTCCAGAGGCTGAGGTGTAGTATCGCAGCAACTCAGCCAGCTTCTTCCTATTCTGTGAGTCCTCATGGATGCCAAGCTATGGTATGAAAAAAGAACACATGATATTACAATTGAAGCTGAATGTTATCTTTACCCACTGGGGGGTTGAAGTAATTTAGTATTTCCTCCTACTAAATATCCTATCCTACCTTGATGTTCTTTGAGAACTGCTCGTAATACTTTTTGTAGTTGTCCTTGTCCTCAGACAGTTCAGTGAAAAGTTCAAGGCACTTCTTGACCAGGTTCTTGCGGATGACCTTCAGGATCTTGCTCTGCTGCAGCATTTCTCTGGAGATGTTCAGAGGCAGATCCTCAGAGTCCACCACACCCTTAATGAAATCTAGATTTTAAAAAGGAAAACCAAATAATTAATGAAAAAAGTACCAAAATGAACTATTTTGTTATGGGTACAATTTACACCCTGAAAAAACTACTAAAAGTAGTCCATCAAGACATAATCTGGATTAATACTCACTGAGATATTCTGGAATGAGCTCATCACAGTTGTCCATAATGAAGACTCTGCGCACGTAGAGCTTAATGTTGTTCTTCTTCTTCTTGTTCTCAAAGAGGTCGAAGGGAGCACGCCGCGGCACAAAGAGCAGGGCGCGGAACTCCAGCTGACCCTCTACAGAAAAGTGCTGTTGGAAAAAAGGTTTGCATTCTTTAGTCCCATTTAAGTTTGACTGAATAGGACTTTTTAGGAAGAATAGGAATTGCTTATGTTAGAATGCCAACAGACAACTATTGCATATAGACAGACTAACCTTGACTGCCAGGTGGTCCTCCCAGTCGTTGGTGAGACTCTTGTAGAACTCTCCGTACTCTTCATTAGTGATGTCATCGGGGTTGCGGGTCCACAGAGGCTTGGTCTTGTTCAGCTCCTCCTGATCAATGTACTTTTCCTTGATCTTCTTCTTCTTTTTCTTATCTGAAGACTTGTCATGGTCTTGCTCCTCATCTGACCCAACATCTTCGATGTCAGGCTTGTCCTCACTCTTCTCCTCCTCATCCTTGTCTTTTTCCTTCTCCTCCTCCTCTGCCTCATCATCACTCACTTCCTTGTCACGCTCTTTCTCCACCTGAAATATTATACAAATCAGTCACTTGCCATAATAAGTGAAACTTCACCAGTTTATGTAGTGTCAACCGCAACCACTCATTTGGGCAAGTAAAGTACTTACAAAGAGTGTAATGGGATAGCCAATAAACTGCGAGTGCTTTTTCACAATTTCCTTAATTCTTCTCTCCTCAAGGTATTCTGTCTGGTCCTCTTTCAAGTGCAGGACCACCTTAGTGCCACGCCCCATTGGCTCAGCTGTACAAGGAAAGAATGAATCAGAGCAAACTAATTTTTGTAGCCCTAAAGGCATTAATCTAAGTCCTAACTAAGTACAAAACAAATAGTTGCGTACTTACTGTTATCCACTTTAACTGTGAATGAGCCACCAGCAGATGATTCCCAGGCATACTGCTCGTCGTCATTGTGCTTGGTGATCACAGTCACCTTCTCAGCCACCAGGTAGGCAGAGTAGAAGCCAACGCCGAACTGACCGATCATAGAGATGTCAGCGCCGGCCTGCAGAGCCTCCATGAAAGCCTTGGTGCCAGACTTTGCGATGGTGCCCAGGTTGTTGATGAGGTCAGCCTTGGTCATGCCGATACCTGTGTCGATCAGGGTGAGGGTGCGCTCCTGTTTGTTGGGAATTACTTCAATTTTTAGGTCTTTGCCAGTGTCTAGCTTAGTAGGATCAGTGAGGCTCTCATAGCGGATTTTGTCCAGTGCCTGGAAGTGGTGGAGAAAAAAAAAAAAAAAAAAGAACAATATTGAAGTTAAAACATAAACTAAAACAAAATGGCTGGCGTATTGTTAAGATAGACTGTTCATTATTTAAAATTTAGAGTATATACAAATTTGTGACTTCCATGGGATTAATAGATAGCTTTACACAAATACTTACATCTGAGGAGTTGGAGATTAACTCCCTGAGAAAGATTTCTTTGTTGGAATAGAATGTGTTGATGATCAGCGACATCAGCTGAGCAATCTCAGCTTGGAATGCGAAGGTTTCTGCCTCCTCCTCCATTGGTTGGTCATGTGCTTCAGGCATCTAACCAGAGATGATAAAAAAAAAAAAAAAAAAAAAAAAAAAAAAAAAAAATGAAGTGTCATCTTCATATCATCTCAAGCACAAGTTACACAGCTATGTAGCTATTGCAACACTGTTTTTTTTTCACATGTTGAGATGGTTCATTTTAGTTTTCATTATTGCAGGTGCAATATTATTTTGCTTGATCATCACATCCGACACTGATCATCACATTCAGGCTACGTGTACATCCTAAAGGTCACACCATGCGCGCTTAATTACGACGACGTCAATGCCACCAGATAATTAATTCAGGTAATGAAGGGCAAAGAGAGCCTACATCAGAAAAGGCTTCATGTTCACTTGTGCAACACAGTAGTGTAAACAGAACATCCAGTTCTGCACACTGTTCCACATTCTCTATAATCCTTCTCTAGCAAATGATACTAAAACTATGATTCTGACTAGAAGGTAGTCGCTTCATGATGCATGTCTGAAATTATAAACAATGCAAAGCTTGTGCACAAGCTGTAGTTACATTACAGTACTGTTGCATGCTCCCACACATTGGAAATGTTCTCTGCATCACTTGGGACATGTGTTTATCATTACAGCAACGACGCCACCTAGCGGGCACAGAGGCGCAACGCAAGTTTCTAGAAGGTACCAAGAGGCGTTTCGAACTCTCTGGCAGTTTCCATGGGGATCGAAAGCTCCTCCTCTGAGCTGCCCGAGGAGGATCTGTGAATGAACGAACGTCCTGTACCGCTCTGCCCACAGTCACGGCGGCGGCGGACGAGGGGACCTGAGCTCAGCAACGTGCCTCACTACAATCCCACACAGATTCACGAGGACGCATCAACTCAATCAAACCACGTCCTGTCACTGGACAATGAATGAGCCATGTGGCACTGAAGCCGCTGTCTGGCGTCCTCATGGAGGGCAGAGGTGAGATGGACTGGATTTGTCACGGAAACACTGGGCAAAGTTGAACATGTACTAATAAGCGACAACAGTCGAGCTCTAATTACTTATACTGGCATTGACGTCAAATATGGAGAAACGGTCAAATGGACACTAAAGATAAAACAGTAACGTTAAAATCGTTAAAGCACAATTACTGCATGTACTTAGTTCCTTAACATTGACAGTTGTTTCACCTTCATTTTCATCATATAACGTTAATTTTCCCGATTAGCTGAGACGTTTCGACAAATTAAGCTGCCATTAGCTAAAACGCATGTCAGTGGTGCAACGCTCCAGACATCAGTTAGCATCTCTGTAGTGTTATACTTAAACACAGACTCCATTCATTTACCTTGGTCCTCAATGTGAAGTGAAGCCCGCTGAGAAGTACGTGTTCGCCGCCTCTGTATCGCAGTCCACCCGCCTCGTCTCGTTATCTGCCGGAGCTCTGGCGCTGCGCGCTTTTGTAGACGGTCTGACAGTTCGAGAAATCCCGACACGAGCTTCCAGAACCGTCTGGAATCGTCGGCTCCACACTCCACGACGATAGGTCCAGCGCGCTGCCAATCAAGCGTGTCCGCACACTCCTCTCACTCCATTGGCTGGAGGAGGAGGGACTCGAGGAGGGCTTAGACGTCGCCGCGTGAGCCTGGCGTGCTTGGCTAGAAGTTTCGGAGAGATGATCGGAATCATGCAGCGTTCGTTGGCAAAAAAATCCACTAAATCGAATAAAACAAAGAATGAATCAAAGCTGAAACAAAATACATTTTAGGAAAAAAGACTCATAATCATTATATCTGAATACATTTTATTACAAATTCTACTGCATTACATACAAAATGAGTAATATTAGTAGTCTTCCCAGTAACAATATATTACTCTTATGGTTTCATGATAAAAACAGTGTAAATATATTGTTTATTCAATTAATGAATGAAATGACAATTTGAATAGCAACAATTTACAAAAAAATCTAATAAAAAAACAAGTCTGTTAAGTTTTTAGTCAACTTCTTCCATTCTTGATGTGTCGTCGTCTCCTTCCAAAACAGGCATATCCTCCTCAACAGGCTGAATGACTTCTTCAACCGTCGAATCGTCGTCATCGATGCCTGTGATTGACAGTGTGGGCATTAGCAAAACAATCCCTTGCGATATATATATGAGTAGGAGTCTGTGCAAACAACAGACACTCACCTAGACCCAGCTTGATCATCCTGTAGATGCGGTTGGCGTGCGTCTGTGGGTTCTCCAGGGTGAAACCCGAGGACAGCAGCGCGGTCTCGAACAGCAGGATGACCAGGTCCTTCACGGCCTTATCGTTCTTGTCGGCCTCCGCCTTCTCCCTCAAGGTCTCCACGATCGGATGCAGGGGGTTTATCTCCAGGTGCTTTTTGGCGGTCATGTAGCCCATGGTGGAGTTATCTCTCAAGGCCTGGGACTTCATGATCCTCTCCATGTTGGCCGTCCAGCCGTAGGTGCTGGTGACGATGCAGCAAGGAGAAGAGACCAGGCGGTTGGAGACTGTGACCTGTCAATAGTAAAATGTGTCAAACACTGGCTATGCTATTATTGATATTTTAGCATTTGTGCATTAAAATAGATGCCATTTGCCATTTACCTTCTCAATCTTCTTGTCAAGGATGTCCTTCATGATCTTGCAGAGGTTCTCAAACTTATTTTTAAGCTCCTCCTGCTTCTTCTTCTCCTCCTCATCCTCAGGGAGCTCCAGACCCTCTTTGGTCACGGAAACCAGGTTCTTGCCATCGAACTCCTTGAGCTGCTGGACACAGTACTCGTCAATGGGCTCAATCATGTAAATGACCTCCAGGCCAGCTTTGCGAAGGCGCTCCACAAAGGCGGAGTTGGCCACCTGGTCTTTGGTCTCACCTGTAAAAAGAACATATTGAAATCTGTTCAGTCCCCTTTTGGCGAACGGTTGAGAGAAAGGAGAGACAAAGGAGGCTTGTGGAGTAATGATGTTGATAAAAGATGAGAAGAATGTTTACCAGTGATGTAGTAGATGTGATTCTGGTTGTCCTTCATGCGAGAGACATAGTCTTTGAGGGAAACCATCTCATCTCCAGAGGCTGAGGTGTAGTATCGCAGCAGCTCAGCCAGCTTCTTCCTATTCTGTGAGTCCTCATGGATGCCAAGCTATGATAAAAAGGGACATAATATTACAATTGAAGCCAAACCTCATCATTACCTATTGGGGGGTTGAAGTCTTTTATTCAGTATTTCCTCCTACCTTGATGTTCTTTGAGAACTGCTCGTAGAACTTCTTGTAGTTGTCCTTGTCCTCAGACAGTTCAGTGAAAAGTTCGAGGCACTTCTTGACCAGGTTCTTGCGGATGACCTTCAGGATCTTGCTCTGCTGCAGCATTTCTCTAGAGATGTTTAGAGGCAGATCCTCAGAGTCCACCACACCCTTAATGAAATCTGAAAAGGGAAGACAACTACTGATTAGCCATCAGACTACAGGTATTCTGCAGTAAGGCCACAAATACCTTAGACAACTCTACCTAAAGTGAGTAGTGATGTATGTTACTTACTGAGGTACTCTGGAATCAGCTCTTCACAGTTGTCCATGATGAAGACCCTGCGGACGTACAGCTTGATGTTGTTTCTCTTCTTCTTGTTCTCAAAGAGGTCAAACGCAGCTCTTCTTGGTACAAACAGGAGGGCACGGAACTCCAGCTGACCTTCCACTGAGAAATGCTACGAGAAAAAAAACAAAGTGTGAATTTGGCAGCAAATAGTGACGATCCATGACTGTCTGTATACAGTACTGCGTTTCATATTATGCCTACCTTGACTGCCAGGTGGTCCTCCCAGTCGTTGGTGAGACTCTTGTAGAACTCTCCGTACTCCTCGTTGGTGATGTCATCGGGGTTACGGGTCCAGATAGGCTTGGTCTTGTTCAGCTCCTGGGCATCAATGTACTTCTCTTTCACCTTCTTCTTCCTCTTGTTCTTGTTCTCCTTTGAGTCTTCGTCCTCGTCTGAGCCGACATCTTCGATCTTGGGTTTGTCCTTGTTCTCGGCGGCGTCTTTCTCAACCTCCTCTTCCTTTTCGCCCTCTTCAAGGGCCACTTCCTTCTCTCTTGTCTTCTCCACCTTGAGCGAGTGAAAAATAGTGGCGATTTAGGAACCATTGCATTTCATTGTGTGAGTATAAATGAAAGGTGATGTTGCTGTTGTTAATGTTGGACTTACAAAAAGTGTAATTGGGTAGCCAATGAACTGTGAGTGCTTCTTCACAACTTCTTTGATGCGCTTCTCCTCGCAGTACTCTGTCTGATCTTCTTTGAGATGAAGGATGACTTTTGTGCCTCTTCCTATGGGCTCTCCTAAAAGTAGCAATAACATCATCTGATTAATTGATTTTGCAGATGATTGGTTAACGTATCAGTTAGGAAAACGGAACTCACCGGTGTCAGGTTTGACTGTGAACGAGCCTCCGGCTGCAGATTCCCACACGTACTGCTCGTCGTCATTGTGCTTGGTGATCACCGTCACCTTCTCAGCCACCAGGTAGGCGGAGTAGAAGCCAACGCCGAACTGACCGATCATAGAGATGTCAGCGCCGGCCTGAAGAGCCTCCATGAAAGCCTTGGTGCCAGACTTTGCGATGGTGCCCAGGTTGTTGATAAGGTCAGCCTTGGTCATGCCGATACCTGTGTCGACCAGGGTCAGGGTGCGAGCGTGCAGGTCAGGCGTGATTTCAATCTTCAGATCCTTGCAGGACTCAAGCCGGCTAGGATCAGTCAGGCTTTCATATCTGATTTTGTCCAGGGCCTGTGTGATAAAATTGTGATATTGGCATTAACACTTGTTACAAAACAGGGAATAAGTGATAGTGGAGGGGTGTGTTTCTTACATCTGAGGAGTTGGAGATGAGCTCTCTGAGGAAGATCTCTTTATTTGAATAGAACGTGTTGATGATAAGGGACATGAGCTGAGCAATCTCAGCTTGAAACGCAAAGGTCTCCACCTCCTCCTCCATAACATGTCCAGCGTTCTCAGGCATCTAGAGAAACGGATGTATGATGTGTTTAATAAAGACCTACTTCAAATTCCTAATAATGCTATTAATTCATAAGTATAAAATTAGATGCATGAGTGTTTATTCTTGTTCTTTAATGTGGAATATTTGTCCTCCCCCGTTGCTAAAGGGAACCTCGTGGCTGCAGCTGATGGTGGAGGAGCATCTGTTCAATCTGTCAATCAAACTCGGCCATGTGGCCATTCTGAAACAGGGCGGAGTCCCGATGCTCCTTCCTGACCCCCACAGTTCCCCCCATGTGCCATTCAACAGATTTGTTAAAGTGCAGTCCAAATTATACCATTGACTGAAAAAAAACAGCACACAAATCTGCTCCTTATTAATACTAAGCAGTTGAAGTTGCAGTAGCAATTCTTCAATTCCTCAGTTACATGTTAACAATTCAAGATTGTACAAACATTACAATTAATCTTCAAAGGCACCAATAACTCTCCTGTTTTCATATTTATCTAAGATATGCTCACATGCCGTCGCCCTCAAGGACACTAATGATAAAAAGGCAGCTCTGATTTAACCCATTTGAGCCTCCCTCTCTCTACCATTTAGGCAATTCTGTACACTACTAATTCATTGCTACTGCTGTGTTTGAATTCAGGTGCTCTGTACTTACCTTGGATATATTGAGGACGGTCGTTAAAGGTTTATCTGAGCTCGTCGTCTTCTCCTGAAGAGCTTCAACTGTGAGCTTCGCTGCAGCTCCTGTGGGCAGTAAGTCTCTCTGGGTGTGTTTGTCTCTATGCAGGCCCCAAAGACACGCGTTCCTCTTTTTATACTTCAGGGCTGGTTTCTCGAAGCGCCCATTCGGAAGCTTCTGGAAGATACGTGCACCACAGTAACGGGGGAGGTGGACACCAGAGCCCTAAAGCCTGTGTGCCCTTTTAGGGCTGCAGAGTCACAAGGAGTGCCTGTCACTCACAGCGAGGGCCTGTCTGATAGCCTGCGTGGCCGCTCCGTACCACGCTGCAGCATCACAGCTGTGCTTCGCCCGCGCTATCAGCTGCTATCACACATGTTGTCGGGCTACTTATAGAGCTTTTTCTTTTTTAGGCGTATAAGGTTGGAGTAAAACAAACATCTCACACATGTAAAAGTGTCTGCTTCAACATTTTTAAATAATCAAGAACAATGAACTGGTGCAGCAGTTTAATAAAACCTTATTTGTGGTCAACTTTCCTGTACTTTTAAGTATTACTGCTTTTACTTTATGTAATGCTGTTAAACTAATTTTAAACCTCACAGACTGACAATATTTCACAAACCACAGAATATGAATGAAAGGTTGAATAATACTATAGGCCCCACTTAACAGTTTGTTAGCATAAACATAATTGTATAGAGCATTATATTGAAACTGAATCTGCATTCATTTACTAAAGACTAAAATAGACGGTATCATAATAAATGCATAACAATAATATCTTGTGAAAACATAGAGACACAAACACTTTCCAGTTTCATGAAATGCAGGGTGGATAGTTACTAAGATATTGAATACTGAAAACTGAATTGACAGAGTCAGAGGCTTAGTTGAATGAAGTGAAATGTGGAGATTTGGATGGATGTAATAAAATTAATATAGTAAGAACACAGCGAACACAAATGTGTGTAAAAAAGAAGCCTAGAAAGATCTGGTTTGACGTGATCAACCATGACCATCTCTGTCCAAAAGGGGGCAGTGTTTCACATTTACTTCAGATATGTTACGCAATCTAAACGTTGCCAGACGATGCTAGACGCTACCAGAAACTGCGCATCAGTGTGACGGAGGAACTAAGGGATCTGTCGCAATCACTGAAAGATGATCTTCTCACAGACAGGGTCATCATAGTTGAATTGTTACAGCTGACAAGTTGTGCTTGCGCAAAACGGATGTCAAAACGAATGTGAGAAATTGATGCTTCCAGTGCGGCTGTAGGTTATTATATGTATTGTTTTTTTATAGTATAGTATAGTCTATAGTATGTTTCTCTTTGGGTGGTTTTATAAAGCTATACTAAGAATGCCAAGTGTTACATAACCGTTTATGTTTAGCCTTAGACTTGTAGTAGTGACTTTAAAAAAACAACACAAGCAGCGTTATTTTTTTTTGTTCAATTACGTTGTCTCTTAATTCATTATAAGACCTTTAACGCGCATTTCCTACTCTCATACCTTCTGTTATTATTTCTACGTTGTACCGCTGCCGCACATGACTTTATATTTCACCGCACGCATGGCCACTGGACTTTAACGGTCGAACGCATGCGCCGTGGGCTACATCCGGGGATGGCACAAGGATGAACGCCAATTTTCAAGATGGCGGCGGAGGGAGGAGGGAAGGAGATGAACGAGATTAAAACTCAATTCACCACACGAGAAGGCGTCTACAAACTCCTCACTCACTCCGAATACAGCCGCCCGAACAGGGTGCCTTTCAACTCGCAGGGCTCCAATCCCGTCAAGGTCTCCTTCGTCAATGTAAACGACCAGTCCGGCAACGGCGACAGGATCTGTTTCAATGTGGGCCGGGAACTGTACTTTTATATCTACAAAGGCGTGAGAAAGGTAAACAATATCGAGTGCAGCGGCGACGCCAGCGCTGCGCAGAAGCAGCTCCCTGGGTTGGCGTCTTGAAACGTGTTGCATCCAGGCTGTCACCCCTCATAGCTGCTGTCATTGAAGTGCGCAGATTGTCAGGACAAGGCCATGTAGCACACCAAGCTAAGTTGGGAGCCTGTTAGCATCCGTGGCTAACATCGCCACAGTTGTTTTTGCCCTGATGAGAGCGTGGGCTTCAAAGTTGCCGTGTGACGTGGAATTCGCCAGCGAGCTGTAAAACGTGACGACAGATTAGTAATTATTTTTTACGTGTTCCTTTCCCCGTCTCCTTCATATCGTGGGGCTAATCTCATATGTGAGCAGCAAGTTGTCAACAGTGCCAGCTAGCAGTAGTGTCAGATGATGTGTTTGTACGTGGTGCACATATGCGTGGACTCGCTGCTTTGGGTTTGTTGCAGTGCAATCCACCGTGTGGATGTATTAAGTGATGATGTCATTGCTGTAAGCAGTGTTGGGTGTTTAGCTGTTGGATGTGGACTGTGACGGTCAGGCTGGTGATGTGCTTGCCCCTGTAGCAGCTACAGAATACTCAGTCTAACAATAGCAGCCTTGTTTCATAATGAGAACCCTGTTGTTGGTTTTCAGATGTGGGCAATACCCAGTGCAAATCTCCCTCGGCCCAGCGAAAGATAGCGTACGAAGACTAAAAACAATCCAGCGCTTGAAAGTAATGTTGGCTTTATGACAGCATGACAAATATAGTGACATTTGTTAAAGATCTGCATTCACTTCCTTCTCCACACTGACCTAGACACTGTCACACAAACAGCCTGGTTATGTGACTCAGCTTGTGTTTAATGTTTCAGCATTACTGAAATGCTTACGAATTTCTGACGCTTTATTTTATTGAAAGCTGCCTTGCTCTGACACAAGGGTTAGCTCCCTAGTTAGATCCCCTTTCGCTTCCTCCATTTCTACTTCAATGTCCTAAAATAGACACAAGACTTGCAGCAGTTAAGCATAAAAATAACTATTTTTTTTCTGGTCCAATACCAGATCTGTTATGTATTATCTACCAGTTTAGCGGATCTCTTTATATATCACATTGCATCATGTTTGGGTCACGTGTGTTATTGCGATCACAATTTTAAAAGTAATTCTGCATTGTCTGACTGCCATAGTGTTGAAATACTGTACGTGTCTATTAAAATCATTTTGTTTAAATGTCCAAACCCAATAAATATGAGCTTACAGTATATGTGTATTCCCACTGTAAAGCTACTTACCTGTGTGTACTTGTTGTTTTTAGGCTGCAGACCTTAGCAAACCCATAGACAAACGGATATACAAAGGAACGCAGCCCACGTGTCATGATTTCAACCCACTCACAGCTACAGCAGAGAGCGTCTCCCTGCTGGTGGGTTTCTCGGCTGGGCAAGTGCAGCTCATAGACCCAATAAAGAAGGAAACCAGCAAACTATTCAATGAAGAGGTGGGTTCCAGTCAGTCTTGCTTTAATATTTGCGAACAGGTTTCTGCTGTTTTGCATATAATAATGGTTGCCATAGTTCACTGGGTCTACTACTAATACAGTAATAAAGGACTAGCTGACCAGTTTCTCTTGTGTTCTCTCTGATTCTCTCCCCCTCCCCAGAGACTTATAGACAAGTCGAGGGTGACATGTGTACGATGGGTTCCTGGGTCAGAGAGCCTGTTTCTGGTGGCACATTCCAGTGGCAGCATGTACCTGTACAATGTGGAAAACACCTGTGGCACCACTGCACCTCACTACCAGCTTCTAAAGCAGGGTGAAAACTATGCTGTGCACACCTGCAAGAGCAAGTCGGCTCGTAACCCGCTCCTGCGCTGGACAGTGGGTGAAGGGGCGCTTAACGAGTTTGCCTTTTCCCCAGATGGCAAGTTTTTGGCGTGTGCGAGCCAGGATGGCTTCCTACGGGTATTTGGCTTTGACGCTGCAGAGCTCCATGGAACAATGAAGAGCTACTTCGGTGGCTTACTGTGTGTGTGCTGGAGCCCAGATGGACGATATATTGTGGCAGGAGGGGAGGATGACCTGGTGACAGTATGGTCCTTTTCAGACTGCAGAGTGATCGCACGGGGTCATGGTCACAAGTCATGGGTGAGTGTGGTGGCATTTGACCACTGTACTACCAGCGTGGAGGACGGGGAACCCCCTCCAGAGTTTAGTGGCAGCGACGAGGACTTCCATGAGCAGATTCATTTTGGCACAGGTCGAGACAGAGCTAACAGCGCTCAGTCTCGGCTTTCCAAGAGAAACTCTACAGACAGTAGACCCGTCAGTGTGACCTACAGGTTTGGCTCAGTGGGCCAGGATACCCAGCTGTGTCTGTGGGACCTCACAGAAGACATTCTTTTTCCTCATCTCCCTTTGTCTCGTACAAGGACTCACACCAATGTCATGAGCGCAACAAGCCCTCCACCCACTGGACAAAATACTACTGTATCTTCCACCACCAGTAATCCTAGTGGCACTAATGGTAAAGACACTGTGAGCAATAGTAGCTCTGGTGGTAACCCAGCGAACTCCCTCCCCAACACCCTGCCTCGCTCCAATAGCCTACCACACTCCTCCAATCCTGCAGGTGGCAGCACACCCAACAGTCACACGGGCAGCAGCAGCAGTAACAGCAGCAGCACCACCACCACTACCACCAAGGGCAATAGCATCATGGACAGTTCCTTCATCGCCACTGGGGTCAGCAAGTTTGCGACACTGTCGTTACACGAGTCACGGAAGGAGCGCCACGAGAAGGACCACAAAAGGAACCACAGCATGGGCCATATCAACAGCAAGAGCAGCGACAAGCTCAACCAGCTAAGCTCGTCACGGACAGCGAAAGCCGACGTGGCTAAGACTCTAGGCACCACTCTGTGCCCACGCATGGAGGAGGTGCCGCTGCTGGAGCCGCTGGTGTGCAAGAAGATCGCTCACGAGAGACTCACTGTGTTAATCTTCCTTGAGGACTGTTTGGTAACAGCCTGTCAGGAGGGTTTCGTTTGCACATGGGCTAGGCCGGGGAAAGTGGTGAGTGAAAGGCAACTCGAGGACACTGTCATGTGACACCTCATAACCAACACTGTTCGGAGTACAAGCATTTGAACGTTTTGCTGCGTTCGGAGGCTGTTAACACATCTGTTTAGAAAAGCCCCCCGGCCTTGTGATGGGTAACGTAATAGCACGTCTTCTTTATCAGTAGACCTTGCGGCCTCACAGTTCTTCCTCTTGTATTGTAGTCATCTTCTCAGTTATGTTACGTATGTGTGTTGTCTGTCTCTCCACAGGGATTGCTATCATCTCAAAACAACCCAGCCAACTCCCCCAGTGGAACAGTAGTATAGCCCCAGTGCTGGCGCTGCTAATGACAGCTCCATGCAACAGAGATGGGGATGACCAAGGCCAAGGCCCTGCAGCGCTTCTTCACACACTGTCACACACAACACGGTCTTCAGTGGCACCTTCCTTTTCGTTAGTAGAACCACCTACATGCTCTCTTTTCTGTTACTGCTTATGTTTGGGTAACGGACGTTGGCATAAAACCAGGGTTAGAATTGTGAGCCCCGCTCATCTCGGGGTGCAGCCTGTGCTAATGAAAGCAGGAGGGCAAGCTTTAAATCATCCAGGGGAGATGATGACTGGCTCATTAATTCTGCAGTCATATCATGTCAAGCCTAGTGTGAAAGTAACAAACTCCAGTACCTGGTCCTTTGTGCCTGTGCCTGTAGATCTAGACACATCGCATTAGCATTAAACACTGTGGGAAAACCTTAGCTTAACATTTTTATGTTGGCATTCAATAGGACAAGGGGCTGTGTTTGCAGATAAAGGGAATATAATGAGGGAGTTGTGGAACAGCAGTACACCCCCATTTTTCCTCTTTACCCCCGAGACAGTCTATAAAGCAGCCACAATCCTGTTTTTGCTTCTCTTACTAATACTATAATCAGAGTTATCACACAAATGTGTTTTGCACAGATATTCTTGCCCCCACCCCACACACATTTTGAATTGACGCTGATGGAACACAAGCAGAATATTTTGAAGACAGCTCTGGAAGCACTTGGGGAAACGGCATGTTGTTGCCCTCTCTCAGCCGCTGGATGCTGCAATCATAGTTTTTTATATTGAAAAAAGAAAATCATTTGCACTTAATAGTTTGTTAGAGGAGAATGGCTTTACATTTTTTGGAGTACGTAAGGACTCCTTTACAAGGTTGAAATATAAATAGAATTAAAAAAACCTTTGTATCTATTAAACATTTATTTTAATATTGTTTCAGATTAAATGGCCTCTGTATTATATGTAAATATTGTACTTTGATGATTTATGGGTGAAATGATCATTACATTAGTTGAAAGAATCTCATTTCAGCAAATAGTGATATTTCTAATACAGAAAGTCTATACCTAATATTAAAATGACTCTTGATTATGCAGGTGAAAAAACGTTTTTTTGTTTGTTTTGTTCTTGTTGTACATAGAGAGAATTCAGGTGTATTTTTATTAATGAAACGTTTGGTATAGGAGATGTCTATAAAATCCTCTTCTCTAACAGGTAGTGCTGAACGCTGCAGATTCCTTTGTCTAAACGGGGTGTAGGCGCAGAGGCAGCGGTGTAATTCAGCCATCACTTTGAGCTCAGGTAAACCACAGGAAGACTAACGCTGGCATAGCTCCCATCACCCATTAGCACTAGTCTCGCCCCTCCGCGTGTGTGAACTCACCCTAACTAACGGATAAGACGACCGTGTTCTGCAGACAGGGCTGAAATTTGCGACTCCTCCTAATTGTGAGTAACAATTGCCGGACTGATTCTGAAGTTGTGAACAAACTTTTTGACACTGTGTTGAATAGCTGCTGACAAATGTTGACACTCGGTGTACGTGCTTTGGGTGGGGTGGGGGGGGGGGGGTTCTCCAGCGCCCACATAGGCAGAGTGAACATTTCAACAGCGGGAGCCTTTTCCTCCATGTGACGCCTATTAAAACAGCTTTGACAGATGAAACGTTGTGTTTGTGTTGCTTTGTGAAGTGAACTAATAATTAAATATATCTGAACCTTACACCACATGACTAGTTTAACGTGGGGACCTTCAGGCCTGAATGGACAATGCTGAGTCATGTCTTTAGTCACAGTCACTAAGCTGTAATAATATCCTGCATTTGTCCCTTGTTTTGTTTTAGTTGGTTAACTTCTAAAATGATACCTGGTACATGGGGGGTTCTCAGTCACAGTTTCCTGACAATTGCTTCATTAACAATCTGATGATAGTAAGTTAGAAATATATGTCCATCCATGTTCATTATCCTTGTTAAAACCAGCTGGGGGCAGCAGTGCTTAGACAAAAAAGAGCTTTATAACCAATGGACTTTCATTGATATCAGCCGTCAAACTGCCTTTATTGTTGTATAGGTCATGAACATGTTACTGCTACCTTGTCCTAGCGCTTCATATGTTTTACGCTCCGAACAGGGAACAAAACCGATGATCCATAATTTATGAGTCATGTATAGCGGAAACACAAGCACTGACAGCCATTAAACCAGCGGCCTGAGCGCCAGCGTGAGGGATGAGATGGGACGAGTGATCAGCGGAGCCGAGACCGATCATGTTGTCGGCGCGTCAGTCGCCACTTGATGGACTCCGACTGACTGAATGCTCTCCCATGGGAGCTCTGAGCAGGTGTCAGTCAGCACAACAGCGCACAGAAATGCATTTCAATAGGATTTCTTAGAAGATTAAGTTAAAATGGGACAAGACGCGGTGCTTTCCAGCTGTTCTAGGTCATGTCTTGTTTCTAGTCTACACACAGGGCTTCTGTTATTGTTGCAGAGAGGCTGGGCTATTTGCAGTGTTGGTCCCAGGAGAGAGCCTGGAATTAGATATTGGCCCTAAAGTGTTGAGGTGGGGTCAAAGGTTAATAGTAGTAACATAATAGCAAAAGAAGTGACAACAGTGGCAGTGGCACTATAAATAAACCTATATAAGGTCTGGAGTAACTCTTTACATGGTTTTCTTGTTCTATCACAACTAACGAGCCCTGATGGTCTCAGACTGATTCAATTGCGTCACATTGGCTTTATATCACCGTTTGGAACATAAAGGCAGCAATTGTGCTCAGACTATAGTTACTCCTTCGCTCACTGACCAGCATCTCTATGTCAAGTACAGTCTGGGTTCTCTTTGCGGTAGCAGCAGGCAGTTTGTGTCTCTGAATCAGTGTGTTGTCAAGGCAGGATTTCATCCTTGATCGCACATATTAAACCTATGACGAAAAAGAACAGCGTTAACCATTAGTCACCAAGGATCAAGAGCGCTGCCACTTCCTGCTATTCTCAGTTCTATTCTAAGACGTCTCCCTCGAGCTGCGCACCCAATTACTGAGCGTTTTATCGAGGGAGCATTTGTACAATTTGCACATGACATGTCTCAGCACAGCAGCCCCCTGCGTCACGATGCACTGGAAATGACAGCTCACAGGTAGGAAACAACACTGGGACTGCTGTGTTTGCTTTGTTAGGCTTCATTTGTTCTACTCGGTCCTGAACATCTGTTTAGAATCTACTGTATCTTAAGCTTCTCATATTTAATTCATGCAAAATGTAGAAGTTTATGTGGAGGGCGGAGCCTGTAAGGCCTGCAGCAGTCTGCCAGAGGATATATTTTACATGAACGACAGCACGGGTCCAGTCGATGATCACGTTGCAGTTATTTCAGATTTTGTACAGTGTGCAGAACTGATTGTTAAACATTGCTGGAGGGTGGAGGAGATCAATGCAGTCTCAGCGGAAATCATCGATACCTAGCCGGGGCCCGAGCACTTAAAATGTAAATGCATCTTCAATAGCAACAACACGGACAAGAAAGTTGTATCGGCGCCTTGGGATCGCTCCAGACTCTCCATGTGCATTTATCTGTGAAATCACAATCTCGGCACAAAGACACCGTCGCCCAGGTGCCAAGCGTGACAGTGATGCATTGCAACAAAACAAGACCTGGCCACGGTCCCTCTCGGAAACACAGAGCGATGAAACACACTGCAGTCGTCTGATCGCGCCCCATGATGCATGTATGACTGAAATGTGTATTAACGCCGTGGCAGTCGGGAGTAACGAGACGCTGGGTGTGCTCTAGAAACCTGTGGAAGATGAGCTAAGAGGGAGATTTAAATGGAACAAGGTGTCTCAAAGGATCCTCTTTGATCCAAGTACATTTATGCGATATAAATAACTTCTAATTTATTATGCATGCACGGTAGAAAGTCCGCGGATTCACCAAATTTATGGCTGCCGGCTTGTACCCGTTCACCAGCATTTAGAGGTGTTCTATATTTATGGTGAATTAACACTCAAGACATATATTCATCTGAAACCTTTTAGAGAAAACACAACAATATATTTTTTCATATATTATTAATTGCAGCTTACAAAACAATGCAGAGTTGCCAGGAATCACTTAAATCGTTCATTGTAAAGATATATTTGTGGTAAAGGAGCCAAAAATCCAACATTCATCTTTATTTGGAACAGTCCAATAAAACAGGCAATATGAAGAGAAGTCCATAAAGATTTACTTTTAAAAGGCTTTTTTCTTTATAGAGGATGCAAAAGAGACAATAATATAGAATAATAGTAGCAATTAAGGTCACTGTAATCGAACATAACTCTTGCAAAGTTCATGGTCCCTGATATCGCCCCAGCCCCCGTTTTTGACGTGTGGGGCCACGCCTCCGGCCCCGTTGGCAGGCAGTCTTTTTGCTATCAGGAGGTTCTTTGGGAACAGCTGGTTCCCGCTGCTCTGTAGGACGTTTTCTATCTTGGTTTTCTGGCTGATTGGCATACAGGAAGCCTTTTTGTGGTGCATGCCGCAGTCCCCGGCGTGGAAAACCCGCGGCGCCTCGCACACCATGACCTTCCAATAGGACGGCAAGCAGGCCACGGTCAGGTGCTGCAAGGACCAGTCCCAGTTGTAGTCGTCGTAAGTGCAGAATGTGTCGGTGCATTGGAGGAGCTTCTGGTAGGTGTCTCTGTTTAGAGCCATCCCCATGTTGTGCTCGGTGGACTTCCAGACTTTGACCTCCACCTTGTTCGCTTTGCTGGAGTAGCCGATGTGGCTGTAACTCCCCAGTGACAGGATGTCACAGTCTGTGCATTGCTCTCGTTTAATGGTAGACATTAGCTTGAGCAGATGGATAAAGTCTGGAGACAAGTAGTGGTCCTCCTCAATCAGCAGGACCAGACCCTTGTGGTCCTTCAGGGCCCGGACTCTGTCCCATACAAAGTGGAGCTTCCACCACCAGTGGTGCTTGGTCTGGGAGAACTTTGCCTCACGGTAGTGGCCGAAGGAGTCGGGGTACTCCGCATTTATGCATCCCAGCTTTAAGGCGTCCTTTTTGGGAATGTCTCTAGGGCAATCCTTGGGGTCATTTCCGGGGAATTCCTGGGGATACAGCTGGATGCTGAAGGGGAAAAAAATCTGAAGGACTTGACAAAAGTCAACAGAAGCCACCACTTTGTTTATGTCCGGGGACCAGTAGTCATGGCTGAATATCAGCAGTATGCTCTCCACACCTCTGGCCTTTCGCAAACTGTCCACTAATATCTTAAGGTATTCCGGCCGGTTATGGACCTGAACCACCACAACCAGATCATCTTTCTTTCGTGCATTTTTAAACCTCTCCTCGTGTCTTATTGTCTGGTCAAAGTTCAGCTGGAAGACAATGCCACGGTAGACTAACGTGGTGTTATCCACCTCTGGCCTGGGTATCTTCTCTTTATCCTTTGCTTTTTCGGGGTATGTGTCATTAGCCAGAAGAATTGGAGGTAGAACCGGTGCTCGGCTCACTGCAGGCGTGGCTTGCACCAGGAGATGGTTGTTGCTACTGCTGCTACTGCTGCTGCCACCGCTGCTGCTGCTCCTCCTCACCGTCTCCACTTCCTTAGGGAACGAGCCACTGTCATTCTTTTTCTGTCTTCCGCTGCTCCAGAAAGCTAGGCCACAGATGACAACCACCAGAGTCAGTATCACCACCTTCCTCTTGTAGATTCGGAGTCGCATGATAGGACGTCAGCGTCTTGCGAAAGGAGAAAAGTTGATTGTGGTGGAACAAAAAGTGGAGACTAATAGTAAACTTATATTGGTTTGCTTTGTACAGGAAGTGGGCCTGAGCAAAACAAAGTTATGAATCTAGTTGTAGGCAAAAATGAACATTTGCTGTAAACAGAACCTGCTGGAATATCATAGGTGGAGGATGAATATTCCATAAGGCATGATGGGTGCAAGGAGGCAGCAGCGTAGCAGTTTGCATGAACCACCTGCATGGAAAAACAAACCAGCAAATCACATTAGCGCAGCACGATGCTATCAAGCTGATGTTAAAAACACAAACAGGTAAAGAATTCTGACAGAACCACAAATACAGTGTAGGTTACAGATGACAAATCAGTTTAGTAATAACTATTAAAATCTGTTTTAAAACTCGGGTAAAGAACATTTTGAAGACCTTGACAATTTGCAACAATAGATTCCACCACCTAATGATGCTCCATCAACACCATGCAATAAAGAGTAATCATGCAGCCTTACTGAAAGCACTTGCATGCAACAATAGCATTGATTTACATTCACACAACCACCCATTTGCATGTAGCATCACTAAAACCTCTAACATCGTTTAACACATGTCTCACTTAGAACTGTACATTTGCTTCTGTTCCTTCACTGCTACACATATCTTCCATGTGGATTAATCCTCTGTGCTTCTCCTGCATACATCCCTGGTGCCAAGTGCATGATCAATAGCGATGAGCTCTCAGTGGTTAAACGTGAGCAAACCTCCATAGTTTATTTGTTATTAAATTAGTGGTCTCTCCCTTCTGGTCCCTGTCTTGTCTCTGAAGAAAGACTCTTCAGCTCAGCAGTCACTATTTGCATCCATTGCTGCTTGGAAGACACTAGTTTACAGTGTACACGTCTCTATAGGCTACATGTCAGATGCTTTTACGTAGATTGAACATGAGCCAAATACGTTTGAAGGTTTGTTGTCCTGCTCTGCTCTGATCTACTGTTTAATTCAATTATTTTAACCATGATCCTGGTTAATTCACCGTTGTTTTCTGTCTACGCGCGGCCGATGGTTCACCTCCAGCACATTACAGTTAGTTATTCTGACCCGAATTGGCCGCTGTCAGACACGCCGAGCCAGCGACAGCTTTCATTGATTTCCACGTGAAATGCCCCTATTTTGCTCGCATTTCACCGAACGGCGTTAAATGCTCTCGCCGCAACTATAAACAAACAACTGGCGTTTCAGCCACGGTCTTTTACGGCAGCGATCATCCACGAAATGCTAACATTAAGTTAGCATCGGCTAGCAACTTGCAGGGGAGCGCGTCTTCCCGGACCAGACCCCGTCAACGACATCGACTATGGCGAAACACAACAACCATGTTGAGCGCTGGACTACTTGCCTAGAGCCGGAGAAGCCGCGCGGTCATTCCAGACAGAAACATCAGCACGGTGGCGTCTCCCTCTCCTCCATACCTTCCTGCGGGCGGCACGCAACTATCAGCTAGCTCCGAATTACAATCCCAAATACAGGGCTGGTGCCTGGCGCTGTCCCACAATGCACTGGGCCACCGGGGGGCACCCGCGACACCCCGATAACACGTCCCTCTCCCGCTAACGCCGTCATCAGGAGCATCAAGTAGTGGAGACGCTCCTCCAAATATTATAGGACTTATTGTTGATCCAATGCTTGTTAGATAGGTATATAATTTAAATATTCTACACGTCTACACACAAACCAGTTTTAGAAAACACACTTGAAAAAAACAACTGTTTATATAAAACAATTTATTCATGTGAACAGTAACTATTTCACCATGAATATCACAAAGTTGTTTCATATACTGTATGTTTGTGTAAAGCAGTTTAGACCTTTTAATATGTAACATTAATTATAATATAGCCATTATGCTAGTAGATCCTGGTGTTGCCTTTCCAGTTTAACAATTTAAAATTCGAGATGTATTCATAAATATGTAGAATATTTTCGCAACATATATTTTATTTTCACAAGCCTTTATGTCACATTATGACTTGCTATGATGAAAGTCGGGTATTTTATTTTTAAAGAGTAAAAGCAAAGATTTTTTTTCTATTTTGACTTGTTCATCGAGCTTCAATGTGTGATTTAGTTGTTGTCTCATAACATTATAGTAGTAAGAGTGACATTATAGGAAATACAGTTTTTATTTTAAGCAAAACTTGAAGCATGTATTCAATATTTTTACTTCAAAGACAACATTGAAGTAAGTGTTTTTAGTTGTAGATGAGTATTGTTTCATTCAAGTTTTTTCACTTTCGTACATACAGAGTTTGTGTACTTTGTGTAGCGCCTCTGTTTCTCCATGGTTCTACCACTCAATCTGTACACTTACTTGCTGCAGTTTTGGCCTCCGTCACAAAAGGTGGCGCTAGAGCCAACCATACAACCGGAAACACCGTATCAAAAAGTTCATGTGCGCACGCGCGTCTCTGTGTCTTCCTTTCTGACTCTCGAGCGAAAGAGACAAGATGGGCCATCAGCAACTCTATTGGAGTCACCCCAGAAAATTCGGACAGGGATCTCGATCCTGGTCAGTAACGCCTTTAAAGCGTTCATTATCGACAACTGTCCAAAAGCGAGCCAGTTTGAATGCGCTTGTGTGTGTCGTAGCTTAATAATTTGTCGGTAAAGGTGCACCGCATGGGTGCTGATCCTAAGCTAATATGGCGGTAGCGATGCGCCTCCCCATCCTCCGCGCTAGCGCTGTGTTCAGCCGGCCGGTGACGGTTTATGATTTAAAGCTGCACGTGGTGAATGTTGCTTGATAAATTACGAGTAATAAAAGCGGATAGTATTAATCTTTTAGTCTAAAAATGTTGTAGAGTTAATTGTCGCCAGTCTTGGCAAGCTATGACGCTTAGAACAGTAGTCAACCGTGTTGGAGTTCATTGGCGCTTCCGCGTGCAGAATTTCATAAACATAATTTCACCTGCCTACTCTTTTAAAGTAGATTATCTGTTTAACCCTGTTTCTTTTCCAGCCGGGTATGCTCGAACAGGCACGGCCTGATCCGTAAATACGGACTCAACATGTGTCGCCAGTGCTTCAGGCAGTACGCTAAAGACATCGGATTCATCAAGGTAAGTGGAAAATTCTGCTTCAGCACTCATTTTACATCGCACTTAGATTTTCTGATATTTATCCTGAAAAATTTCGTTTTTTTTCTCCCACAGCTGGACTAGATGTTCTGCCCTGCTTTGTCCTTAGAGGGTCCCGCTTAAACGGAACGGCCACGATGGGATAAAAATTGGTGGAAATAAATGTTTTCTCTTTGTCCAACTTAAATGGCTGTGTGTTTTACTTATGGCGCATGTTAAACAAATGCTGCATTACAGTGATTCTGGGTGAACAGTGTAAAACATAATGAAGTTGCAGAAGAAACTGCCAAGATTGAGGGATATTCAAACACAGGTTTTTTGGTTTGTTGATATTTTATCTTCAATGACAGTGCAAGATGCTTTGATTCCTATTAAAATCGATGTTCAAAGCTCAGATGCGTGCACAGGTTTAAGTTTAAATTTATAAAGGAAAACATCTGCCTGTTTAATTATTGGGTACCACTTCGTGGTAGATGGTTGCTGTACAATATGGTGATGTGTTTGGTTCTTGAGTTGTGGGCCTCGTGCAGAAACTCAGCCTTTCACTAACATTAATAGTTTAAAAATATTAAATAGCAAATGGTGCATATGTTTGATATTAAGTTTTTAATACATGAGCTGTTTGCACAACAATTAAAGGTTTCACTTCTTCAGTCATAGCAATAGTTTTTGCTTCTACAAATGTGCCTACACTGTACTACAGTTGTTACCGGTAGCTGTAGATCATGATGAATGGCATTCCTCCAAGAAGCAGCTGATTATGTTTTGCATTTGCAAATCAGTAATTTTGAACTCGGCATGTGTTCGTATTAAATGATCTGCCCCCTCCTTCCATAATGTATGGATTGGAAACATGCTGAGAAATCAGTCTTGTTCAAAATGAATGAAATCTGATAGGTTCCCCACAGTGTGGCTAATTGCTTAGCGCTTTGTGCATTAGATTACCAGGGTTTATACTGAGCAGACTCAGCACAAGCAGAAGCCATAAAACCTTGGCAGGTAGAATTCTGGACAGATCCATACAGTATGTATGGGTTGGGCAGGATTAACTTAATTTATCATGTTTTATGTTTCCTCTTTTAAAAACAAATGGATGGAAGCACTAGATGGCAGCAATGGTTCACGCTCATGATTCAAGGCTGGTGACAGTAAAACACTAATGCAGCGACTGTGTTCTTCAGCGTTTATCATATGTAGACAATCTAAGCTTGAATCCTTTCACATTAGGTGCTTATGAAAGAAAAATTAAGCTATTGTTGGTCACTCAGGTCAGGTTCCAGACCACATTTAATGGATGTAGTTGCATCCACCCTATTTATCTCTTTTTTTTTTAGAAAACAACTAGTAACTTTGGTTCACACTGAGTCTAGTATGTATTTTGATCACGCCTCTCACTTTGATGAATTATCGGCTAGACGTTTGAGATTGGCCCTGTTTAATTCAAGGCAGCGGATAAATCGTGTGCGACTACGTCTTGTTTATCGTAAATAACAGACCTCTTTGTGCTTAGCCAGATTAGGATGAAACTTCATTGACTCCAATATATATATATATATATATATATATATATATATATATATATATATATATATATATATATATATATATATATATATATATATATATATATATATATATATATATAAATAAAATAACTAGTTGAATTATCTCTTTAAAAGCTGGAGTACACGTTCAAGGCCAGACAGAGGACACCGGCCATCATCAAAACCATCATCAAAAGTCTATGCGCTTGTAAAACTGCTAAATCGCACTCATAAACCTGAGCCGGTGTGCAGGGCTCACTGCGCTAATAGAGCAAGACAGAGGCTGGGGCTGTTTGGGAGCTGAACACACAACTGCTCGGCGTTGCATCAGTCCAGCACGGAGGCGGGTGGAAGGTGTTGTGTTTGATGCTCAGCTTCGTTCTGTGCACCGGCGTATTAATGCTCTTCTTATTATGCTTGTTCAGTGCCGCGCTGCCAAGACAAGTGACTGATAGGACTGTTTCATCCAGCCCATTCTGGGGCTGTTGTGTGCTGAGGCCAGTTTGCCTCTGAAATAGAGCTCCAGTTTGATATATGCTTTTTTATGTTTTACCAATACGTTATATCCACTGAGCAATTTTATGTAAAAGACACATTTTCTCCCATTCAACACACTTTGAATGGGAGGAAATTGAGAAATGCCTCTTGAAAATGGATTTCCAAAACCTAGAGTGCTACTCGTCTAGATAGAAAATGACACGTAGCCTTCCCCCCCTTTTTGTAAAACATAAACAAAACCTAAGCTCTGATTTGGAAAATGAACATTGGACTTTTTTCGAGCTTCACTCACCGACTCCTCTGGTCAGCTTTCTTAGCTTCACTGCAGCTTCCTGACATGTTGCTAAAGAGCCTTAGCTGCTCCAGTGGAGCTGCTGACTGGCCTGCAGGGTGAAATGGGCCCTTCCAAGAGGGGTCGACAAAGGCCATCCTGCAAAATAGAGGTAGCCTCTTGGTGAAAAGTGTACTGAATGAAGCACCAGCAGTGTGTAGTATGTGGTGGTGGGACTTGTACTAAGTGACAAGTAGAGATGCACATGTGGAGAAAATCGATTGTTTGTTGCTCTGCACAACACAGTGAATGCCCGTGTGGGCATGTCAGGCCTCCACATGCTCCCTCGTGTGTACACAGTCGCGAGCAGACGTCATGGTTCCAACAGCATCCTAACACTGAAACCCAAATAAAACACTGCTCCCGACAAATCTGGAGGGAATGTGTGTGACGGCGTGAGACCCAGAGTCTCAGCGCCGCTGCGACCGGCGGCCAATCACATCACAGAGGGCGGGGGGGAATAAGTCAGGCGAAAATCTTAGCACGCCGCTCACTGTTGGCATGGAAACATTCCACTGGGTCTACCTGCTTTCAATTGTTAGGACCGAGAGCCTCTTCTCGCTGCAAGGTTTCTCTCAAGGGCTGCGAGGGAACACGTGGCGCGTTTCCACTGAATGGGACCGGCTGCTGATGCCTGAGCTAAGGCAGGCGAGAGAGTGTGGGCAGCCGCAGATAAATGGAATGATTAATGAACAGAAATCAGCAAGTGCTGGAGCGGGGTGGAATTACAGTGGTGCGCAGCTTGAAGTATTGATAGCGACCAGATGTTTTGTTCACGATGCCCTCATTTTCCTCAGGTGAAGCTAAATCACTCATTACTCTTTATCAATAGCCATAAGCATCACCAGACTGCGGCGTTATCTCTAATATTTCCCCTTGTTTGGGCGTATTCCCCTGAGAAATTAGCTGTGCAGTACACGGAGCTTTATTACAGGCCAGTATGGAGCATCTGGCTGATTCAATTGCCCCAGTCAAACAGCAGCTAATTCCCAGAGCAGCACAGAATAAGCATCCTCTGTGCTGCAAAGCCTCAATTTAGGCTTAGATGACTTTAGCAAGCATTAATTGCTTTACAGATTCCAAAGGGAGATTATAGAGACCTGAGGAAAACACTTTAACAATGCACATGATACAGATTCTATTCATTATAGCATCGACTGTGCGGCCAATTTTACACCGCAGAGGCTTGCGCTGCATATAATCCTCCGGCGGATGTTACAGGCAGCGATGACATGTCAGCGGCGCCGCCAAATCCTCCCAACATGAGAAAAAAACATGGGAGTTATTCACGAGTGACGTGTCGCAGCAGGAAGTGCCCACGTGTGACTAAGAACGCGGCCGGCGGCTTGTTGACGTTTTGGCTCACTTTGATGAAACAGAGTCATTGGGGACTGTTGTGAGCTTGCGCCGGTGGCCACAAATGACCTCCCGTGCACCAGAAAATGACATCATTGACCTTAAAAACATCTAATGATGGGAAACTTTTATTTTTTTTTTCATTTTAAGGGGAAACGAGTTTTACTCATCAGTCTACTAAGAGGTCCAACATAGTCACGTGACTACAAACCTGTACGTCACCCATCGAGTGAAAGCATCCTCCACCTCGACACGCTGCACCTGTGGGGGCAGTGCTGCACCGCTCTTTAGCTTTGAGAGGCTCGGACCAATGGAAGGTTAGATGACAGGAGGTGTTGTGCTGCTCTCAGGGGAGATGCTCCTCAGTCACAGCGAGAGAGAGAGAGAGAGAGAGAGAGAGAGAGAGAGAGAGAGAGAGGCGTGCAGAATAGCAAGCCTCAGCTTGAGGCATGGCTAATTGAATATACCATGCCATCTGAAGTGAGGAGTACAGCTGGAGTGGAGAAGACACGCCGGAGTGGGGCAGGCTCAGTGGGACGGCTGCCTCCACCAAACAAAAAGACGAATCAAAGAGCGAGCGCGCGCGCGAGATGTTCGCAGCAGATGGCCCTGATCTCTCCTCCGCCTCTCCCACTGTCTGCCTGCGTTTGATGGGGGCGGAGGAGGGGGAGGCCGCGCCGTTTGTTATCAAGGTTGCTGCGAGGAACGCGCGAGAGAGGGTCCGACGCGAAATGATCACCAGCCGGTTGAGACGGCGCGCGGCGACGAGACGAGAGGAGCGTCTGTTCAAAAGCAAGCGCGAAGTCGGCGCAGCGCGTCCGTGGAGGTCAGCGGTTCATGCTGGGGGGCGCTACTCATTAAAGGAAAACATCAACTACATATTAACAATAAACAGAGAAATGGTGTCATGGACGACGGCGTCTCTCAACTCTCCCAACGTGGAGAAATATTCTGTCAGGGTTGTAATTTATTTCTCCCGCAGTTCAAGCCGCGATGTTACACCATATACTTTACTTTACTGGCACCTCTCTGGTTATTATCCTCCCATTCTAGTCACGCTCATATACTGTACGTTATGTATTCGCCGGGCTGGACGAGTGAATATAGGTGCGCTCCAACTCCGCGCCTCCGGGAGACGAGGCGTGACCGTTATCCTCCGCGCGCGCCGTGGAAATGTCCGCCTATAAGCGCGTCTGTCAATCTCCGCCGCGCGCCGGTTCGGATGTTAACCTTTGAATTCACAATGCCTCATCTGAATATGACCCGTGCTAACATTTTTCATTACCCGCGTTTATGAATCCGCGAGGCAACCTGAGTGGAATGGAATATTTAGCATGATTGGCATGAGCATCACACTGAAGTGCATATTAAGGAAGCGAGGAGGGAGACGACTGGAGGCGAAGGAGCAGAAGTGATGGATCGATATGCGATTTACATTTTTTCCTTTTTTTTTAGTTTTGCTGCAGCAACATGTAAAGATCCGTTGCGCCTCGACCGAATTGTTTGATGTGACAAACAGATGTTGGAGCCGGTGAGGGAACAGCTGCCACCCACTGAACTTATTAGCAGTTGCTAATTCTCTCCACTGCGCCTCTAGTTGGGCCGTGTCTGTCTTTGCCACCCAGTTGTCACCCGGCTCTGCCCGCTAGCGCTTCTAATCCAGGGGAGAAAATGAACTGTCACGCGTGTGTGATTGGTAAAAGTGGCTGCTGGTTTCCGTGACAACGCCTCCCACGGTTGGGGTAGAAGTAATGTGCGGGCTAGGGTTTTTTTTTACCCCCCTCACCACATACAAACCTCTTCTTCATCCTCTTCCCCATTTTGAATGTTTGAAGTAGGTAATTCAGATGGAGGGCGATTCACTGAGCGACAGTGTGACAGATGCAGCTCTATTTCTCAGGATGAATGTGGGCATGATGCAGCCGGAGAGGATCAGAGAGAGCTCAGATGGAGGCACCGAGTGCAGGCTTTTCTCCTCACTCCACTTCCAGCTCGTCTTACTTATGTTCCTTTATTAACCCCCTCCTGCCCCGCACTAACTGGCCATTTCACACAACATCCCTGCGGACGCGCTGAAAATGACTGCCATCAATGACGCCCGGTCTTCGTGCGATTGTTGCATGGTGCTGTCTCTGCATCCTGGCATTTTAGCTGGTTGCGCTGTTTTGCAAGCGAAAGTCATCCCTTAATGGATACCTGCGCTGAGCGATTGTCTTTGCAGCAGTCGGAGCCCTCAGCAATGTAATTTCCCCAGCAGCGACATGTTCACGTGGAGCACAATACTTTTTGATGAGAGGTTGTGCGAGTGTATCCCACGCCGCACCGTCCATTCTGTCCCCTGCTCTCATTCTTTAAGATAATTACGGTGACGCCGGGGATCTCGGTGGGGTTAAACCACAGCAATGACAAGTACGGGGTGAGGGAGTCACGCGGTAAAACGGCTACGCCGTGTTTGCCACTGATGTGTGTTTTTCCCAGCAGACGCGCCGCGTGCCTGCAGCGCCGTGACCTGCCCACTCTCAGATCCTCTCTGCATTCATTGATTCCAGCCCCGTCCGCCCACCGGAGGATCCAGTAGCAGTTAACATGATGCAGAGTCCACATATTCAGCGGGCCAAGCTCTGATTGGCATAATTTCCAGTGATGGGGATCAGTCGGAGGCCAAAGTACAATTGATTAAGCGGCGCGCGTATACAAACAGATGGAAAGATCGATAGCGACAGGTCAGGAGAAATTAGAGGCGTTTTAACAAGCAGCGGTTGAGAGGTGTTATGGAATAATGTCAAAGCTTCATGCTCAACCAAAGAAAACCCAAACCCACTGCTTTTACTTCTATGTGACTAAGATACATATTCAAGGTTGAAGCTGGTCTTGAGCTTCAACTGAATATGACAGCAGGACGTCTGGTAACTTCGCAGAAACGTCTTCCTGCTCTTGTGCTGCACATTTATTAGGATCAATACGGCTTCCACCGCAAGCTGCTACTTAAAAGAAGCATTTCTCAGTAGCTATGTGCGAGGATTAATTATTGCTCACCCTAAACATCGGTTTGAGGAGAGGCACATTTGTAGCCCATTTACATAGACCCACTGTAACTCTGTCATCTCGTCATTCATTCTTTCTCCTCAATCGCCTGCTCTACATCATTACAGCTCGAGTGGTGCTCAATCAAGCCTCGGGATGTTGATAAAGTACGGTAGTCGCGGCCACGAGATGACTAATTGCGTGAGTCAAGTTTAATTTCCGGTCCCACCGGGGTGAGCGCGCGTCGCCTCCGTCACGCTCGGGGAGGAGGGGGGGCACGCGCCACGCGTCACGCGGCGGCATGGGTTGTGCTGATGTCAGGGAAGACTCGACGCGGCGCGGCGCACGATAAGGCTCCCGCACCGCTGTGGACGGCACCGGGGGAGGGGGGGGGGGGGCTTATCAGTCTGCGTCAGGGTCTATCAGCATCTGTCATGTTCGCTCCTCAGGTGCGCCGGCCTCGTTTCAGCCGGCGAAGCAGGAGCACAAACAGAAAGCCACCCACCGCTGCTCCAGACCAAACACTCCATTACGTTCCCTCTCCCGGTACGAACCTGTTTTTCACACGCTTTTACCCGTTACGCTGGCCGCTTCGTGGCCACCTCATCCCCCCGCATCTCGCACCGCGCAGCCCGGGCGCCGCTCTCCATTCACCTCACTCGGAGTGAATCATCCCTTAACAGGATATCAACAGACTCCTCCAAAAAAAGGCTCCGATTTCCCCAGCACATGTTGCTTTTTTTTTCCACCAGTCAAGTGGCTGAGTGATATCCCCATTCAGCCCATTTCCTAGTTGCAGCTCACAATCGCTCCACGGGCTCCTGCACGAGGCAAAAATATAGTTTCCTAAAAGAAAAAAAAAAGCAAGGCCTGAAGAGAGGTGAGAGAGAAAAGCTCATGGAATGGCTGACATATAGAGGGAATGTACATTTATTAGCAGCTAATTGCTGCCCTTTATGTGTGTGTGTGTGTGTGCGTGTGTGTGTGTGTGTGCCACAGTTCGAGATTTGAGCGGGATTGTCAAAATGTCGCAGGTGGAAATGTCAGCGGCGAGGTGGGCAGGAGTCAAACCGCGCGAGAGCGGCAGGTTGATGCCGTAATTACCGTGTGTGAGTCACCGCGAGCGGCCCCGTGTGATGTCACCGGCTCCCGGTCCTCGGCGTCCGCCGCCGAGTACAAGCGCGCGGACCGGCGCGTCCTGATCTCTGGCCCCGCGGAGGAACACGCCGTGCCGCGCTCGCTCCCGCGGTCTCCGGGGCAGCGACCTCGCCGCTGCTTGTGCTCACAGCCGCTGTGAGCGTCGACGCGGGCCCCTCTTGTCTGCAACCGCCGCGGGTCGGTGTGACGTCACAGCACGAGACGTTCTTCTTCGGTGGTGCGTAGGAGCGTAGTCTGAGGACGCCCACTTGATTCCATGAACCTGCGCGGCCGCGTCTGAGACACTGAGCCGTTCAGAATGCTCTCACATATAAACAGTCACGAGCGAGTGATCTTAAAATGCCATTAAAAAGACGTCACACCACCTAAAATGTCAATAATTCACGGCCACGGCTTCGCCTTAGTGCAGCATAATTTGGTATTTTCCACTGATTCTTAACTGCGACAAACCCTGAAGCGCCCATATTTCACTCCGGTGTCAGCGTTTGCGAGCGCCGCCAGTTTTTCTAGGTGTTTACTCATTCTTACAAAGGTTGAGGCCATTTAAAACATTCCCGTCATTGTTTCCTCCGCGAGCGTAAGATGTGATTCGTCTAAATGCATTTTCCCCGGAGGCTCAGATTCTCTCTGAACCAGCAGGAGCTATTTATAGTGTCCTTTCACAACTGCACGGCTCGTTATGCGCTGAAGACAGCTGAAAAGATGAAGCATTAAACCTTTGGTATGATCTCGAGCACGTTTTAGAGTGAGAAACCCCTGAACATGGAGCCAACAGGTGTTTCTTGCCAGTCAGGTGAGTTCAATGAGTGAGTCACGTGACGCACGTAGACGCGCTCATTCATCAATAAAGGAACACTGTGTCGCACACGTAGCCGTGGAAGACGCGCTGTTGTGCATTCATCTCCCGCTTGACCCTCGCCCCGCCCGCCCTCTCTCCCTCCGCGCCTCCCCCTGTCGCGACGCGAACGCACCCACCCACGGAAACCGACGCACGAAGTTGACTTTGCGCTCGAATCGAGCGCTTCACTGGAGCGCGGCTGTCACAGCGAATCACGGTAACACTTAGCTCCCCCCGCGCGTTCAGCCGTGCTCTGCGTTCACTTTTCTGCGTCTGGTGCCATTTATGTCAGCGTGCGCGCGTGCGCGCGGAGACGACGGAAGAAGGTCTGACCTCCGCTTGGGTGAGGACGGTGGAGACAAACGCTCCCGGAGCAAAGCTGACATTCGGGCGTCTTCTTATTAATTTATGAACGCCAGAGAGCATCGGTGCGGGACAATGACAGAAGGTTGACGGGAAAGTCTTATTTATCAAAGCAATTCCGAGACAAACATCCGCATGTTGAGCCCATTTCCGCCCCGTGATTGTCTGTGCGCGTCCCAACTCCCCTTTCGCCCCAGCCTGTCCGTATAAATCACCGTTGCATAGACACTTCATCAAAGTTGCTTCGGAACAACACAACAGCGGTTTGACTCCTGACATAGATCTGACCCAAATGGGAGAGTCTTGTTTTCCTGCTCGCAACAATATTCATTAATCCTGCTCCCGTGGAGACGCACGAGGCGAATAGTTTGGTTCCGCTCGACGACCAAATGCCACCGTGTCGAACGGAAACCTGCCCGTTGCAGACTTTGAGATAACAACAAATTACACTGTAAATATTTGTGGGTGATTTCAGCCGAATTGCGCCTGTTGTTAGATAAAAGCCGACGCACGCGCACGCAGAGGCTGCTGTCGCTGCTAATTGGGTTTTCCCGGAGTTTAATTCTTGCTCTTAACCACGGCGACAGGTGGAACGTTTCCAAAGGCTTTTAGTCACAGTGACTAGACAACTATAGAACTATACAATACTGCAGCTCTGAGAATAAGTTTTTTAACCTTGATTCTATTCAGCTGGATGAATAAAACATCCCGAAGGCCAGTCTGAAAGGTTTTCTGAGTTGGCCGGACGGAGTCAGACACACAAGCCCCTCAGACAGAACAAATTGACACCTAATAAATTATGAACGACCAGTGACACGCACACATTACTGGTTTCTGTGGCTCTGGGGCACTTGCCTGTATTTTGCCCAAAAGACCGGTTGGACGTCCGATCGCATTGGCATCAACGCCTAAGTTAGTGCCGGTGTTTTAATTAGCCGTCTCCCACCGCAGCCATGTTCCCTGCAGCGATTTAAAAAAAAAAGGACCTGAAGAGCAGCCGTGCATTTAAAGCGTGAGCTTCCTGCAAACAGTTGGGGCACTTTGCACGAATACTTTTAACTTTTTAAAAGAATTATAGATTCATTTGCTCAAACTAAGGAAAGATTTTCCTTCACCACTCTTGGGTTTTGAATTTGATTTTAATTTTGGTCTCTTGTCCATCTTTTTCTGCGAAGGCCCATAAAAGATGATATTTAATATGAAAACACTAGTTGCCTAATGAAAAAGAGAAATCAAAGAATAGGGAAGTGCTCACGTTAAAGTGAATGTGCAGGTGCACGAAAATATTATTAATAAATCCTCTTTGTTCTTTAATGTACTCCCTTTATCTTTCTGTAATCAAACGCTCTGATCTCATTAGGGTCATGATTTATAACTGGAGGTTGAATAACTAATATTGGAGCAAACATCCTGTTTCATCATGTGCAGGAGCTAAAAACAATACAACAGCTATTAAATATATTAGAGCAGCAGTGAAAATAAATGTAATAACTAGTTTCGCCCCCCAACATTATGTCCAGTGTTACACATACAGTACTGTATGTTTAAGTTTATTTGTTTATTCATCTTTAAACCAATAATAAATCATTAGCTATGGAGCTGAGGGTATTATTTATAATCAACCTGAGGGCACCAACACATGGTTTATGACTTATGGGTGCTGGGATCAGTGTACACACTGCGAGTCCTCTCACCTTAGTTGTAATCACTTAACTGGGCCAGTGACACATGCTGCTACATGAGCCGGGCCAGCTTCATCCTGTGTGTGTGTGTGTGTGTGTGTGTGTGTGTGTGTGTGTGTGTGTGTGTGTGTGTGTGTGTGTGTGTGTGTGTGTGTGTGTGTGTGTGTGTGTGTGTGTGTTTGGGGGGGTATCTTCATTAGACTGTCCAGGATCAGTG